>NW_027397063.1:116663846-116817660 GCF_003265705.2 Callorhinus ursinus
ATATATATATATATATATATATATATATATATATATATATATATATAAAGAGCTCTTAGGAGCGCTTGGGTGGCTCAGCTGGTTAAGTGTCTGGCTCATGATTTCAGCTCAGGTCATGATCTCAGCGCCCTGAGATGGAGCCCCACCTCAAGCTCTGCGCTCAGCAGGGAGTCTTCTTGAGATTCTCTCTCTCTTTTTCCCTCTGCTGCTCCCCCTGCATGCATGCATGCTCTCTCTCTCAAATAAATAAATAAATAAAATCTTTAAAAGAAAAAAGAGCTCTTACAACTCAACAATAAAAAGACAACCTAATTAAAAATGGGCAAAAAATTGAATAGAAATTTCTCTGAAAATGTATCAATAGCCTCAATAAGCACATGAAAAGATGCTCAATCACATTAATCATTAGCAAAATGCAATTTAAAACTACAATGAAATACCACTTCACACCCCCAGGACAGCTATAATCAAAAAGATAGACGGATGGATGGTAACAAGTATTAGAGAGGATGTGGGGACATTGGAACCCTCATACATTGCTGGTGGGAATAAGAAATGATTCCCCACTTTGGAAAACAGTTTTGCAGTTCTTGAAAAAGTTAAGCATGAAGTTGGCATATGACCCAGAAATTCTAGTTCCAAACCTAAGAGAATTGACAACGTATGTCCACGTGTAAAATATACACAGATGCTTATCATTATTTATAAGGTATAAAAAGTAGAAACAGCCCAACTTCCAGTTTATGAACAGATAAAAGAATGTGGCATATCTATTCAATGGAATACTATTCAGTTATAAAAAGTAATATAGTATCGATACATGCTATAGTGTGGATGGACCTTGAAAACATGATGCAAAGTGAAAGAAGCTAATTACAAAAGATCACATATTATATGATTCCATTTATATGAAATGTCCATAGTGGGTAAATCCATAGAGACAGAAAGCAGATTAGTGGTGCTAGGGGCTATGCGGAGGAGCAAATGGTTGAGAGTCTCCTAACGGGTATGAATTTCTTCTTGGGATGATGAAAATATTCGGGAAGAAGATAGTGCTGATGATTGCACAAATTTGTGAATATACTAAAAGCACTTCCATCCATCCCCATTGCCTTGCTCCTGGCTCAGCCCTCATAAGCACTGCATCTAGAACTGTGGCTGGGACTGAGTTTCACCTTATTCATGAGTGCGGTGGAGCCCAAAGAGGCCAAGGGACTTGACCAAGGTCACCCATTAGCAGTGATGCTGCTGGAACCAGAGCCCATATCCCCACACCTCAGGGCCTTTAAGACCCTATGCAACTTCCCTAGGAATTCAAGGCCTTGGAATGCTATTTGGAAAAAAATACATGTTGGCTTCTTCGTCTACATAATCACCACCCTCATCTACTCCCATGAGGAAGCAAAACGCCACCATACCTAAAACAGGTAAAAGCCCCATGCCCATGCAACAGACACTGATAGTGAAGCTGGGAGGCTTGGCAACGTTTGCTGCCCAAAGTCCCAACAGGGTGGAAGGCACTGCCTGTGCCTCACTTTCTCCTTCGTGGTCACCCTCGCCCTTTCCTCCTCGCTCTGTCCTCCTCCTCTTTCTTCTCCTCTACCCCTTTTGAGTTGTTTCAATCAGGTGGGAGTTCACTCCTCAAGTAATGGCAAACCAGGAGACCTCCCTGTAATGGGGTGAGCTGCCAGGGATCAGTCCTACAGGAGGAGAGTGACCCATGGCATAATATCACAGATAACATGGTACTCAGGCACTCTTGGTGACACCTGAATTCTAAATGTCAACTTAGTAGCTGTGAAGCACTAAATGATTGTGCTCACTTGGAACGGACTCTTTCTGTAATAAAACTGTTCCTACCTCAGAAGCAAACCTTGCAGAGAAGCTGAACATAGTTTGCCTGGTTTTATCACAAAACAGAATTTGGACAGAAGAATCTGCTACACCACAGGGACGGAGCGGAGACACTGCACATAGAGGGTTCATGAAAAAATATTTGCTAATGTGACGTGTTTGGTAAGATCCACAAGGATCATTTTTAAGAGTATGCGCAAGGAGCCGAGTTTGAAAACAAAGAGCTTCTCCCACACCGCTTCTCCAAACTGTATTCTGTGAGGTGTCATTAGACGTTCTGAGGAGAAAAGCTTGCTGTGGCCAAAAGAGTTTAGGAAAAGGTTAACACTAAATACCCCTACAGGAGCCTCAAGAAGCACACTGGAAGCCAAAAAGGTTTGTGGAGTCCTGCAGAAGAGCCCCACTCACACGCACCTCCTTGCTCTGACCACAGACCCCTTTCCACAGAACCCCTGTGCCAGCTGAAGGAACAAGAGCTCCACGGCGTGTCCGTGGGAAATGCCATGGCTGAGCCAAGGCACCCGGTGGGGGGGCGGGCGGGGGGCGGCCAGGGGTGAAGGAGCAGGTTGAGCTTCTGATGCTGGGGATAGTTGAACAGCAGTAGCAAGGAAGGGGTTCTGTAGACTCTGGGCTGACACACAAAGGTGGGATGAGGAGGGTGGTGGGAGGACGCTCAGGCGGGAAGACGCAGTTGTGGACTGCCATGTGCTCCCCCCGCTCAGGGGGTTTATGTGGGAAGAGGGCTGGAGATGCTGCCCAGACTGGTTTTACAGCAGCAGAAGAGCCACACTGAGGAGATGCACGCTGGTGGAAAGAGCAAGCTAGCAAGGAAGGCCATATCATGGGCCGACCCTCCTTCTTCCCAGGGCCTGCAGTGGCTCACTGGCAGCAGAGGAGGGAGAAGGGAGGAGAGGAGCCAAATGCCCTGCCGGGCAGGCTACCATTCCCATTCATAGCACACCCCCAGCCAGCCGCGAGGCTGGACACCAGTGCTGAGACGGGGCACTGCATTCACCTATGCCACGTTCATCAGGAGATGGGAAGAGCAGAGGCATGAGGGAGACAGTGAGGCAGGCAGCGCACCAGCCCACACCCGGAAGCCCAGGGCTCCAGCACTCAGCTCAGGACGGCTTTTTCCGGCCCTCAATGCGGCTGCTTCATCCCCCCCCCCCACACCCCGCCGCCTTGCCCCAGCTGTGCCTGTCCACCATCTGCCTGACCCACTGCTCCCTGGGCTTGGGTGTGCCCCTCCATGAGTCCCATCTCGCCCTGAAGAACAGGTACCAACTTTGGAGGGGCTGTCTCCCAGGTGAAATCCCGATGTTTCTGTATCTGATTGCTCTCTACAGCTGATCCAATGTGATTTTACAGTTGAGAGAGAAAAATAAACTCACTAAAAGAAGGCAGCTCAAATGAAGCTAACGTCAAAGACAAAGCTGGGGCACAATGCCCAAGTGGGTGGGGGCTCAGCCTTGCAGCCTAGGTTGTCTGGAGCTTTTGGTAAAGGCGACAAAGGACAGGATTTTGTTTATTCCTACAGACATATGCATGCTTATACATACAGTATATGTGTATGTACAGACATGCATACATATGACATGTGCACATATATCAGGGAATTGGATGCTGAGATTGGAAAATGGGTCACCATGCTCAGATAACCTGCAAGGAAGAAACAGTGACTAAAGCCATGGGAGTTGGGGGGACAGAACCCCTCCGAAGAGCTGAATGGGGGAGCCAGTCCTGTGGAGAGGAGGGTGGGCAGGAGGGCACCTGCAAGCATCACAGATGGAAGGGTGATGGGTCCCTCCGTAGGCCCAGGAGGGTGGTTTAAAAACTGCATGGGGTTGGGGGTTCAGGGATATGGGGTCTGGGGGACATGATAACCCCACTGGTAGGGCACATCAGAAACCCTTCAGAGGAGAAAAGAATAACAGAGAGGGAAGAAAGAAAGGAGAAAGGAAAGGGGAGAGACAAGTGGTGTTGCCCCCAGAGCGGGCTGCAGAATGAACCCACTGGTCTCCGCATTGGACGCCAAGGGCTCGTGAGCTATTCCCATGAAGCCGGCTCTCTGTTCCTTTCACCTGCCGCCAGGCCCCTCGGGCCTGTGATCTCTTGCTTGTTGGCCCCCTCTCCTGTATGCCTTCCTTGTCCAGGGACTTCTCATGAAAAAGACTCTCTCTAAAGATACCCTGGGCACCAAGTGGCACCTGGGGCCCATCTGTGTAACCAGAATGCCTCCCAGCCAGCATTGGCTCCTTCCCAAGTCCCCACCTCACCGGCTCCCGGGATCCGAGGCAGCAGAAAGGATGTAGCCAAGCCGTATGTGGGGTCTGATGGTTTCTCCAAGATACCCGGTAACCACTTTGTCAGGAATCACTGAGCAGGCCCCGAGGAGATTCTCCATCTCGGCCCACTGCATAAGTGGATGTCCTTCTCCCAGCATACCTGGGTGGGTAGTGAGCAGAGCTGAGGAGGGGCAGGTTGCTCTGGGTCTGCACTTGGGCGGGAATCTTCTATCAGCCGGGCACCCCTTGGGGCTCATGTCCTCTCTCCCCTCCCCCACTCCTCAGGCTCCCTGCTTGCAAATAGCCCTGCTTCCAGAGCCAAACCCCGGGCCACACAGCCACCGCCCCCTCCCCACCATCTGTCTTTGAGGGCTCCAAGAAACCCAAGCAGCTCTGTGTGGCAAATGCATTTGGAAGCATGAAATCTGTTGGAAATCTAATGAGACCAGAGTCGAATAGAAAGACAGAATTTAACTTCTTTCTCCCAGCCCTGGATTTAATGTTGTCATCCCATGTCTGCCTTGTAGTCCTGCCTTTGCTCGGGAGGGCCCCAGGGCACAGTCAGCACACCTGAGTTAGTCTCCACACCAGCTCCGACCCTTATGGGCAAATCTGCTACCTCCAGGGTAAAACACAGAGCATTGCCTCAGCTCTGCCTATGACAGGTCCTTCCAGAGGTTCTGGAGAGTTCATGTGCCTGCCAAGGAGGATGCATTCTGGGAAGAGCCTAGCAGGGCCGCTCTGTCTAAAGGAACGAGGGGCGTGTTAAGAGTCTGCAGAGCTCCTTCAGCCTGGGAGGCAGAGGTGGCCAAGGGGGTGAGCAGGCCTACAAGGCGCACTAGCGCTGCCCAAGGGAGCCTCACCCCTCTTGCATGCAGTGGTGGGCACCCCCCCTGTGGGGGCTTCGGAGGCCGAAGGACGCAGCTCTGCGAGCAGCCTGATGCTCTATACTGATATACAAGTTCTCTGGTACTACCGTTACTTGGTATGGTGGCCTGGGCTCAGAAGAGGACACCACTCCTTCTCTGGGGGCGGGGAGGGGAGTGTCTGATCGGTGGGCTACTGGTGCTAAAACGGGGGAGATGGAAGAGATGGGCCAGGACATAGGGGGTGTGAGGGCAAACCCCAAGTGGGTGAGCACCTATGGAAGCACTGTGTGTTTCCTGCTTCCCGATCCTCCGGGACACAAGACAGGGACACAAATGGGGATAGAAAGAGACTCCCTATAGGCAGGGGGGGAATGAGACCCACTTTCACACCTGGGTTGTGGAGGCCTCACCATAGAAATGATAGCAGCCATCTCTGATGGCACCTCCCAAGTGTCAGGCTGGTGCCAGGCCTTGATTTCATGGACCCGTTCATCCTCAGAGTTGGGCTCTGCCACTTGTTAACTGAATGGTCATCATGGACAAGTCCCAGCCGCCTAATCTTCTCAAACGCTCTCATCTTTAAAAAATGGGAGGCATGGTATCAATTCCATATGGCTGCTTCAGGAACAACCAGGCAGCATTTAGCACAGGGGCTGGCCCATGGGACTGCTCACTAGACGTGAGCCAGTATTATGATTGAGTCTTTCCGAAATATGCACCCCAAAAGGCAGACGAGATGTAGGTGCAATATGTTCTTTGAAGCGTTATGCATAGTCATTTTAGGAAAAGCAGATTCAAACCAAATGTCCAACATTATGGAAATTGTGTTTTGTATAGGATATTATACCCAAAGGTAGACAGCCAAATGGACAGCCATTAAAAATAAGGTTCATGATTTTTTATATCAAAATGCTTAGGCTAGATTGTTAGGCACAAAAGGATAATAAACGACAAAGAGAGGCTACAAGTTAAAGTAAATAGACCAAAATATTAACAGAATTATGGGTACTATTTTGCCTACTCCTTTATTATGTTTAACTTCTTAAATTTTTGACAGTAGGCATCTGTTAATTACATATTTAAAAAATCTTAATTTACTTGAGTAAAAATAAAAATTGAGAGCCAGAAAAATATTATGTAGGATGTAAGGCATAAGGAGCTATATGGCAACGGGGAGCATAAGAACAAATGGACGCCTTTGGAAAGAAGCATCTCTAAAATCAGGAAAACACCCAGAAAGGAAAAGATAAGCCCATGCAGAGAAAAAGAAAATGGAATCTATAATAAATTTGAGTTTATAAGGAATAAATATGCAGTGTTTGTGGAAATTGGGTTGCATCTGGAAAAAAGAACGATAAATATGTATACGATGTAAATCTTTTATGATAAATCTGTGAAGACCTGATGAGCTAACATCCATGCTAGCTGGTGCTGTGCGAAGTCCAAGACTCCCTGCAGATGATCAGCGTGCTCGTTGCAACAATGGCAAGTTCAGCTGGCCATGCTCTGAGGTGCTTGTCCTCCTTCACCTATGTGTGAAGGCACGATGCCCTCCGGGGCAGAGGGAAGCAGATGCTCAGCTCATAGCACTCCCACCCTGAGCCCTCCTATGATCTTCCCAGAGCTCCCTGAATTTTCCTCTCTAGCCCTGGCTTTCCAGGTCTTCCAGAAAGACCAACCTGCTTCAGTTCTAAGTCAAGCCCCATCCCCCACTCCTCTGGAAATGATCCAGGATTTAAGAGCTCAAGATGGAAAAGAAATGATCATTTACTGGAAACGACTTTTGTGCTAGGTGCTGTGCAGAGAACTGGAGGCCCAACAGGGAATGGGACAGGCGTGGTCCCCCTGAGCTTAAATTAATACCGAGGTACCAGGTGCCAGGCCAGACCCAGAGCAGGTGCCTCAGGCCTTGAATGAATAAGCGGGATAATTTAAAAATTATTTTATCCACTGTATTAGTCAGGGTTCTCCAGAGAAACAGAACCAAGGTTCTGTAGGGTGTGTGTGTGTGTGTGTATGTGTGTGTGTGTGTAGCGATAGAGAGAGATTTTAAGGAATTGACTCATACAATTATAGAGTCTGGCAAATCCAAAATCTGGAAGACAGGTCACAGGCTGAAGACCTAGGAAAGAGTTGCACCTCAAGTACAGAAACAGTCTACTAGCATAATTCCCTCTTCCTTGGGGGATGTCAGTCTTTTTTTTTTTTTTAATTAAGTTCTTCAACTGACTGGATGAGGTCCACCCACACAATGGAGGGTAATCTGCATTACTCAAAGTCTACTGATTTAAATGATAATTTCATCTAAAAAAATACTTTCACAGAAACATTTAGAATAATGTTTGACCAAACACCCAGATCCTGTGGCCTAACCAAGTTAATGTAATAAACTAACCATCACACCAACATGATTCTTTCACTGATAAGAAAAAGAAAGAAGAAAGAAGAAAGAAAGAAAGAAAGAAAGAAAGAAAGAAAGAAAGAAAGAAAGAAAGAAAGAAAGAAAGAAAGAAAGAAAGGAAGGAAGGAAGGAAGGAAGGAAGGAAGGAAGGAAGGAAGGAAGGAAGGAAGGAAGGAAGGAAGAAAAAAGAAACAGGTTTTTGGAGACCACAGGACTTGCCTATACAGAACTGATAGCGCCTAAACTTGATTTCAACCGTATGCCTAAGTAATTTCTCTTTTCCACCCTTCTTAAATAAAAGCAAATTTTCTGCCTTTTTCTTTCTTTAACCAGGCTTTCCCTCATAAAAGCAAATTTTCTGCCTTTTTCTTTCTTTAACCAGCCTTTCCCTCCAAGCTAGAAGCCTGATTTCCAGAGTTTATTCAAACTCAGAGACCATTTATCATTTTGACACATTTTCTAGAATCTCCAAAAATATTCAATCGGGCGCCTGGGTGGCTCAGTTGGTTAAGCGACTGCCTTCAGCTCAGGTCATGATCCTGGAGTCCCTGGATCGAGTCCCACATGGGGCTCCCTGCTCAGCAGGGAGTCTGCTTCTCCCTCTGACCCTACCCCCCTCTCATGTGCTTTCTTTCTCTCTCATTCTCTCTCTCTCTCAAATAAATAAATAAAATCTTTAAAAAAAATATTCAGTCAACACACTGCAGAAATGCGTGCACTGCTCATCAGCCCCATCCCGTGAGTCCGGTTCAGTCTCTGACCTACAGTCTTTTTACATCACCCCAGTCTGATGACTGCTGTGACCAGGGCTGAATATTGACCAGCTCTCTCTGCAAGGATCTGGAATTTTTTTTTTTTCCTAAAGGCTCCAACAGGATCAATTCCTGCCTGCCTCAGACAGATTAACTCTGTTCTGGCAAGGGGTTGTGCTAAACTATTAGGTTGATCTGTATGAAACTGCTGATATTTGACCTACAGAAATAGCATTTTCATATAGTTCAAGAAAAAACGAGCTCATCTTTTCCTGGTCAGACCTCACCTTCCTCAGTGTCCTGTTTTCTATGGAAAGAGAATCTCCACTCCCTCGGTGGACAGGAATGAAAGATGCTGTTATTAAAAACAATCTAAAGTGATCTGAGAAGTGACAGCATCTCTTAGAGCAATGAGGTAATGCATCCAGCCTGCCTTCTCTGCCATTTAACTTCCTGACAAGAGGCACAGAATGTGAACAAATTGATTGTCCTGTACAAAGTCAAGTAAATAAATAGCAATGCTTAATGCAATCATTTTCCATATTGCCTCATCAAAACCCACGCAGCCAAAGCCATTTATGAATTACGTAGGCCCCTACCATCGTCATCTTTCAGCATGTTGCTCTCAAAGATGCCTGCGGGTGGGGAAAATAGGAGGGCAGGTGCTAATCAATCTTGAGGCTACGATCAGAAATGATTTAGAAAGATGACAGCCTGCTTTAGCCATTCCTAAATTTCCAAGAGGAAACCTCCAAGGGACTAAGTCATTAATACAGAGATAGGAAGGAGGTTGGGGAGGAGGGGGTTATTATTAGAGAATAACTACCTTGGTGCCTTTGTCCTGCTTTAGGTTTGCAAAGAAAAAATAAACTCTGGGAAGAAGTGAAGATGATTAAGGACCCAGGCCAAGAGTAAGGGTGGGCTAGAATGAAATGATCCTTGCAATCTCGCATCTAGCTTGTTGAATTTCTTACTTCCCTTCCCTCTGGCCATTCTCAAAAGGAGGATAATAGAACCCAGAAAATCAGGGATAGAAGGATTCTTACATACGGTGGTGGACACTTGACTTATTCCATCTGCAGCTAGGATGGATCAGAGGCTCTGAGGAGATACTCTTGAAGGAGGTGAGGCCCACAGCGCTGAGGAGCAAAAACCATGTCCTAGTTATTAAAGGCCACTTACCCCCCCATGTGGAAAGGATGCGCCCCCGGAAGATTGCGCCCACAATGTTATTAGGCTGTGGTATGATGACACAAATATGAAAATGCCAGTATGTTTCAATAAAGATAAACTGGTTTTCATCAAAAGGATTGTCCTTTATTGTTCTATCCTTGCCACTTTGGGGGGTGGGGATTAAGGTGTCTTCTCTTTTACAGAATCAACAATGGCTGTAGATGGTCATTATAGTTCAGTGGCTTCATAAGGGAGTCATAGCTAACTCCAAGTTTAGGCTATAAAGTCAACACCTAAGGCAAAAGTCCCTTGTAGCAGCCAGCATGACAGCCACGCACACATGATAGCTTGTCTGCATTCCTGTATCATTCCCTCTAATTTCTTCTTACGTCAGTTTGAATGCAGAACACCCACTGCACTTGAGCTTATGCTCACATTAGTCTGTGACTATTAAAAAGTAAGGGGGAGGCAGGCTTCACTCCCAGGGTGAGGCTCCTCAGGCTGCTTATCCTAGGCTACCAGTAGAGGCTCATAGCAGAACAACACTGTGGACTCAGGCCCATTCAGCTTTTGTTCCATTTCAGGTTTCCAACCAGGAGGGAGACTTGGAACACAGAGTTCAAAGGTCTGGAATTTAGTCCACGAGCCCTGAATTTCTCACAGGCAGGAGGCATGGCTTAGTCACTTCTGTCCCCACATAGAACCATGCACAAAGTTGGTGTGCAGGACTGTTTGATCAATGAATGAATGAATGAACAGTCACATGCTTACTCCTCTCTAATCACATGCTGTGGATTTAGTAACCAAGCCCACAGGGGAAGGAAGTAGGAGTGACCTGACTTTGTGCCTCCTCACAAAGCTGGAAGAAGCAGAAGCCACAGGAGTCCCATAATCAAGGACCCCTCAGCCTTGCTGTGGAGGCTGTGGGCCCCCAGACAATAGGACTAGCTCCCAGTATGAGTGTGCCCATGGTGGAGTTGTGGGCATGAAGACTTGGCTACCATACCTCCTTATTCCCTATGGCACCTGCTTCAAACTTAAGGTCTCATGGGCCCTTAGTGAGAGGAGAGACTTTCTAAGACTTGACAAAGGACAGACTAAGGAAGGCATCCCTCCCCTCTTCCCATGAGTCTTCAGTCTGCCGTCATACCTGCCCTCCCTACCACCCTTGCCCTTGCCCTCCACCGACCCCTAGAGAGAACAATCTTAAGTTTCCCCATGCTCCCTCTTAAAGCCATCATCCCTCTGTGTAACTCTTCCCTTTGCTGATACAGTCTGGTATCTGCCATCTCTACGTATTAACTCCCTCTCTAATCCTCGAATACCCATCTCCCATCTAGAGCAGCGTTCTCGACTGTTGTTTGGGGCCAAATAATTCTTTGTTGTTGGGGGCTGTCCTGTGCCTTGCAGAATGTTCGACAGCATCATCTCTACCACTATCTGCCTGTACACCCTCCAGTTTTGACGACCAAAAGCCAAACGCCCCCCTGGGGGAAAAGGGGAAAAATTGCCCCTGTTTGAGAAGCATTGGTCTAGAGTAAGAAGAGGCTGCCATGGGGTGTGAATAAATGTTTGTTAAGGGAAGGAACAAATGAACAGAGGAATGAATAAATGAATGAATCAGTTGGTCAATCAATGCACGGGAGAGGAAGCATACTGTCCCCCGGGGAGCTCTGGGTCCATAAACTGAGAGCTACAGGCAGAGAAGCAGTTAATAGGTCAGCCAGTCCTACTGAGACCCTGAATTCTCAATGGGCTTTTGCTGACTGTGCAGTTTGATGCATTTCCAATTAACAAGACTTGCAGATGCCAATGGACCTTCAATAGGGTCACGGGAATGGGGCCTCTGATAAGCCGGGCTACAGAGTGTGACACAGGGAAGCTCAGGCACCTGTCTGCCAAGGCGCTGATTCATTTTCTTTGTCAATTTTGCAATTTGGAATGACAGTTTCTCACCTTCTGTTTCCCCAGCTGCCATTTGCAAAGGTTACTTGCTCGAATTTGTTCGGCATTTCTCCTCCTTTGACCTCTCTCTAAGCTCTCACTTCTCTTCCTCTCTGTCTCCCTCCATCAGGGTCTTTTTTTGGAGTTGACTAGACTGTTGGAGGCTGTCCCTCACTGAGATAGGACCAGTGAACCTGTGTCATTAAAGGTCAGCAGACTTCCATCAGGAAGGGAGAACGAAACAGAAGGCTCAGGGGCCTGGCCACACACTGCCCCTCCTCGGCTCTCTGGACATCTCTGTTCTCTCTCCAATTCAAACACACTCCTCATCCCAGGCTCAGAGCCACAGAATGTGAGCAAAGGCTGGGGCTGTGGACAAGGAAATAGTTCAGTAAGATGTAAAATAGTCTAGGCTTTCTTGTCCTTTAAGCTAAGAATAGGCCCTGCTTAGTGAGTGTCTAAGCATTGCCAAGCATTTTATGAATATGATCTCATGTAATCTGTCAGCAACCTTATGGAGTAAGGGTTCTATCCTTCATTTTACAGGAGAACAAAAGGAACTTAAAAGTTTTCAAATTTAAGAGTGCATCAGAATCACCTGGAGGGCTTGTTAAAACACAGATTGCTGGGCCCCACCTCCAGAGTTTCTGATCCAGTAGGTCTGGGCTAGGGCCTAAGAATTTGTATTTCTCAATTGGACGATTCATGCCTTAAACTGGAAATCTAGTAACTTACTCAAATCATACATTTGCCAAGGGCAGATAGGTATGGGAACCAAGTCTCTTGGATCGTAGAGGCTGAGGTCATAACCTGGCATCATTTCAGGTAGCCCTGTGGGCCAACAGACCCCAATTTTATAGATGGAGAGACAATCTAACACTCATTATGTCATTCATTAAATATTTACCAAACTTCTATCATATGCTCTGCCATGTGTGAGCTGCTGGGATGCACACAAAAATAGGAAGCTGTCCTCCATGAGCTTACACATCCAAAGAGGGAGAGGGGAACACACCTCCATAATTATAATAAAGTGTATGCAGAGATATTGCTCAGAAAGAACAAAGCATTTGTTAGAGCAGTGATTCTCAATTTTTTTTTTGGTCCCAGGGCCCATTTACATTCTTAAAAATTATTGAGAACCCCGATAATAAATTCATAGCATGTTCACACAAATAACAGATTTTTATTTAAAAAAATAACTACATTTTCAGAAAAGGTAAAAAGGCTGGCCTTGCTTTATGGTTTTTGCAAATCTCTTTATATTTGGCTCAACAGAAGATAGCTGGATCCTCACTTCTGCTTCTGCATTCAGTATGATATAATATGTCATTTTGATTGACATATATGAAGAAAATTGATAAAAGAGAAAAAGGGAAAAAAAGGAAAAAAGGTAAAGAGAAAATCATTGTTGTAGCCTTTTTGGATAACTGGGGATATTCTTCTGTGATACTACACCAAAATTCAGTAAGTTTAGCTACAATGTGTAATCTTAAACCTGATAAGTGAAAATTTTGCGTTCACACTGCATTAAAATACATTCATCTATTTTGTTGTTTTTTTTTAAAATATTTTATTTATTTATTCAACAGAGAGAGAGGGAGATACAGTGAGAGAGGGAACACAAGCAGGGGGAGTGGGAGAGGGAGAAGCAGGCTTCCCGCGGAGCAGGGAGCCCAATGTGGGGCTCGATCCCAGGACCTCGGGTTCATGACCTGAGCCGAAGGCAGATGCTTAACAACTGAGCCACCCAGATGCCCCAAAATACATTCATCTATTTTGAATTTTCAAAGGAAATTTTATCTATGCCTGATTTAGTCACATCACGTATTGGTCATTTGGCAAATTTCAGTATAATGAGTTATGAAGATCTTCCAAATGTTGACGCATTACATCATACAGTATCAAAAAATTATCTTCATTAATATCCCTCTTTAAAAATGGGAAGCTCTCAAATTCTCTAAAACTCTTACTTAAAAGCTCAAATTTTATCATTAGCAATCAATACCTTCAGTGGTTTTCATTGGAATGGTAATCTCACTCCTTTTAATTTTCAATGCAATATCTGCCAAATATCCAAGTCTGAAAAGCTTATAATTTGTGTGTCTGATGTTCTTGCAACTGAAAATGATGTTCCTTGAAAAAAGTGGCTAGTTCGGGGTGTCTGGGTGGCTCAGTAGGTTAAGCATCCGAGCCTTGGTTTCACTCAGGTTGTGGTCTCAGGGTCGTGGGACTGAGCCCTACACGGAGCCCTGCATCATGCTCTGCACTCAGTGGGGAGTCTGCTTGAAGATTCTCTCTCTCTGTTCCTCCCCCCACTCATTAGCTCACATGTGTGCATGCTCTCTCTCTCCCATAAATAAATTGTAAAAAAAAGAAAGAAAGGAAGAAAGAAAAAGACAAAAGTGGCTAGTTCAGCTTGTAACTCAAAAAACCACATGAGTGCTTTTCTTTGAGACAACCATAATACTTCAGGATGCAGCAGAGGTATTTTATTTGAACTTACCATTTTGTCCCACAGAATGTTAAAAGGACATGTACTCAAGATCAAGATGTAAATAAATTACTGATGTTTACTGCTTCATCAAGGACATTCTTAAGTGAAATTGGCATCGTTTTTTTTTCTGGGAGGGGGTGTGTTTTGGCTTGTTTTTCTGAGTGCTTGTTGGTAAAGGACAGAATGACTACTAGTACACTTTGGTACCACTGTTTTAATTCTTGCTTGGGCAAGAATTTAAAATATCAGCTTCAGTCAGGGGGACCCAATTTTTACCTACCATCCATGCAAATATCAACACAGTGAAATAGGCAAGTGGCATGTAAATTTCATTATGAAGAGAGCTCTGGCCTTGAAGACCTCCTAAAAGGACCCTCTACAGGGGTCCGTGGAACACACTTTGGAGAACCTTGGTATCACAGCAGCATCAAATTCCTCAACATTTCTCAAATGTCTCCTAAATACCCACCTATCTTGTTCATACTCAGGCTTGCCTCTGAGATGCCTCAAAAGATGAAGCACATCAAGGAAAGAACACACGAAGGTGAAAATGTAGGGGAAAACATTTCAGGAAAGATACAGTCTATACTGCAATGCAGGCAGTAAGCATATAGTTGAATTAAGCAGGCAGCTTAATTTAGCTCAAAAGGCATCACTTTAAAAACAACCAGATGTGTTAAGACATTACAGACCCAATTAATATGTTTTCTAATAATAATCAGTACCATTTGTTAAACATTTACTAAGGGAAGACACTGTGTTAAGACCTTTGCCTATGTTCTCCTGTCTGATCTTTCCAACAATCCTATGAAACAAATATAATTACCTCCATTTATAGGCCAAGAAGCTGAGATTCGGGGAGGTAAAGGGATGCGCCCCATATTGAACAGCAGTAAATAAGAAAGCCGAACTGCGATTATGAACTCGGTTCTGTCTGACCAGGAAGCCGGTGTTCTTAGCCCCTCAGCTCTGCAGTCGCTTGGGCACGGCTGAGCACGGGGCTGAGCTGAAGGTACTCTGTTGCTTGCTGGGGGCAAGATGCTGGCCTGCATCCCGGGGTCTGTCCCTCAGGGCAGATGCAGGCACAGCCCGGCTCAGCCACCAAGAAGACTCCCATTCCCTTTACATGGTACCATGGTAATGACAGTGGCCAGCTTGCCACCAACCATAGGGCTCCCCACCACACTTGTATACAATGTATGCATACACAGAAACATCTGCCCGTTGACATCCTGGGGAACTGCAGCTAATTAGGCAACAAATATAAGCAGACCTCTTTTTCTAAAATTAGGGGTTTGAAAGTGAGATGAATTCAGTTTTAATTTCCTGATAAATTCACTACTCAGGAAATATATTACACAAAATCTACCTTGCCAATCTGTGACTGTCCTACTCACTCTCAGGTGGGTCTTCACCCTCCACCCCGAGCCAAAGGCTGCCTGGGAAAAGTGGAGTCCTGGAGAGAGCCCATGGGCTCATGGGGAAGCTGACATGTCTTGTTCTCAGTGCTCCCCACTTCATGGTCCTCCTCCTGCCCTGGGCTTTGGGCAACGTGCAGGTCAGCCTCTCTCCTGTTTCTTCCTCCATAGATATGAACTCAGGAAAGGACCTATGGAGCACAGTCTGAGGTACAGGGACCAACCAGCCTCAAGGCATCATGCATACTGGAGGCAGTATTTCCATGGGGGCAAAAGGCTGCCACCAAAGGAATGCATCTTGGTAATTTCCAGTGTGGAGATGGAGCAGGAATGGATGGAGCACGGTAGAGGACAGGGAGTCCTCAGGGCGTCCCAAACGGCCTGGAGACAGATGCCTCCCCAGACAGGGAGGTCAAGGAAGAAGGTGTGGAGGAGCAGAGGGAGGAAAGGAGGAGAGCTGACCCCAGGAGTGTCTCCATCCCAGGTCTTGGCCCTAGGGAGGCCCAGGTGCATAAGCATGCCTCGAGGGTTTCACATTCTGAGAGAGAGATTTGTGCCCGACCCAGAGCCCCGTTCTAGCCTTGATTAAACTTGAGCCTGGTTCACTAACAGTTAACATATTAGAGAGAAAAGTACCTAACTGTATTTAGGGGCTCAGATACTCTATATTCCTTTCGAACTGAGAGTAGGATATAAACAAGAAAATAAAATGGGAGAAGTCAACTTCTTTATCTCCAATTCAATAGTCTAGCATTTGCTGTTTGGCATGGAGAGCTATTAATATGCTTAAAGTCAGGGCATTAGGGAATGAGTCATGAGGCTTCTCCAGATCAGCTGAAGAATGCCCTTGCTGTTTGAACAGACCAGATAATAAGACACACCTTGCCTACCTGGGGCCACTGACCTTGGTGCAAGTGAATTTCTTGAGAGCAAACAGTCAGCCCAGTGAAGACTGCCTTGCAGACTCAGCAAACCTCAGGTCAGTGTGCAAGACCCGACCACCACTGCGGGCAGTGCAGTCCTCAGGAAGGACTGATTCTATTGGATTTACCAACAGAATACAGGATGCCTACCAGTTGAATCTGAATTTCGGTAATTTTTATTTTTGGTGTAAGTACATCCCAAATATTGCATAGGACATGTACTGAAAAATCATTCTTTGTGAGAAGTCCATTTGGGACATACTTATACTAAAAAGCTATTCATTGCTTATCTGAAATTTGAATTTAAGTGGGTGTTCTGTATTTTGTCTGGCCACCCTATCCTCATGGTCTCAAATCTTAGGCTTCAAATTTTAACCTTCTTGCTCACAATGCCTGGTGGTCTGGAGCTTCCTTTCCATTTTCAGAAGGGTGGCCTTGTTCAAGGCTGGGAGGGGAGGCTAGGACCATGGGGTTCTCCATGCAAGACTAGTTGGAAGACCTGCATTTGAAAAACTCCGTTTGAGGAAGTGGCTCTACACGAAGGCAAAGAACCCAGCAACACAGCTCACATTTCCATGGGCCACAGAAGGCTCCCCTGGCCCCTCACGCTTCTCAACATCCCAGCAGTTCCGGGCCACGCAAGTAAACTCCAGGGGTACCCAGGGGAGGGATGGGAATGAGAGGGCTGGGAGCTATTCTTTTCAGGGCAGAAACAAGAAGGGAGGAAATTGTAATTGCGACTCCAGAGTTTTAAGTAATTCAACCAACACACCCACCACGAGATGCTGAAGAGTGGATGCAACCTTCCCCTCCTGGTTGACAGAAACCCAGGGAAGGGGCCCTCGGCAGTGGAATACATCCCTTACCAGTAGGGAACATTTTGCCACAAAAGAAAATCCCCTCTGAGGGGATTCATTAAATAAAGCCCAGGCTGAGCCTTTCCTAAGGGGCTCTGGGCCTTCTGCAGCTGGATGCTCACTAATCCCCATAAAATTCCAATGCGGTAAGAAGGGGAAGGAATTATAGATGTAAAATTGTTATCAGGAGGATTCAGGCGGATTTCTCCTCGTCCACTTCCTCTGTCTCTTCCTCCTCCTTGTCAAGCTTGTTAAGAATAATGCCTGGCGCGCAGAGTGCTTTACAGTTTAGAAAGAGCTTTCTGGGCATTACCTTTGAGGTTGGACAGAGCAGTGACCTGCTTGGGCTCTTCATAGCTCCTTCTTCAGTGCTCCTTACAGCCATATTCACTGGCCTGAACACCCTCATCCTCTGCCACCCCCATTTGTGTGCGTGTGCATGTGTGTGTGCACGTGTGTGCACGGCATATGGGCATACCCGTAGATGCAGATGTGTCTCATCCATATACCCTGCGTGGTTCCCATGCTCCTTGCAGGTTGGCACATGGGCCTCCAGCTCACCAAATACCCCACCCCCCAGGACTCAGTGTCTTTGAGTGGCCCTTCCCCCACTAGCACTGCAGGTCCTGAAAAGGGCAAGCCAGGTGGCTCTCAGGACATCACAGTGCATGTGGGGGAGCCATTCCTCAGGCACCCCTGCCTGAGAGAATTCTGGTTTACTGAAAAAAGTTGAAAGGATAGCTTGGATTTAATGGCACACCTACTACATGCCAGGCCCTTTCCACCTTACTATGGTGAATGCTTCACAATTCTGCAAGGAAAGGAGTGTTGTCCCAGCTTTAGAGGTGTTGGGACTAAGATTCAGAGAGGATCAGCATTTGCCCGAGGGCACACAGCCAGAAAGTGGCAGGGCTGGGATTTGAACCCAGAAAGTCGGACTCCAAGCTCATACTTTTATTATGTGTGAAGTTTTTGTGGGTCAGGAATTCAGAGAGTGGTGGGGTGATTCTTGAGCTCCATGTTACACTGAGCAGCGTCCCTCTGTGGTATCCAGCAGGTGGCTGGACCGAGCTGGAGGCTCCAAGATGGCTTCACCCACCTGCTGGCAGCTTGATGGGGCTGGCTGGCCGGCTGCACTCAGCTGGGCCCATCTCCCTCGGCCTGCAGTGTCAGGGCTTCTCCAGGTACTCACTAGCAGGGGAGCTAGACTGTTATATGGTGGTTCAGGGCACCAAGAGACAAAGAAGGAAGCAGCACATGCTCTTAAAGGCAAGGTCTAAAAGTGGGAAAGTGTAGCTCTTGCCACACTCTATTGGCCAAAGTAGCCACGGGGCAGCCCAGATTCAAGGGGAGGGTAATTAGGTCCCATCTCTACATGGGACAAGTATCTAAGGATTTACTGCCATCTCTATTCCACCGCAGGTGACAAGTAAACCCACAGATGTTATGTAAGCCAGGGCCTGGCTAGGCTACCACACTGGAGCTTATGGCCAACATGCCCCTCACATCTATCCTGGTAAGGGTGATGCGAGGAGCATGCTTGCACAAAGGGGTCACACCAGAGCTCTATGATAGGACCAGATGTTCCTGGGGCTCAGGCTGGGGGATCAGGTGAGTGTAGACAATGGTGATGACAATAAAGGAGTGGGGCTTAGTAAGGGGACACCAGGAAAGTATTCCAACACTAACTGCGGAATTCCTGTCACTTTTCCGCAGAAATCATCTGACCAGTCAAAGGCTAAGGGAAACAGAGCAAATGTGGCCTGATGAAATCCGCCATTCACCCAACACAGATTATTCAGTACCCACCCCATGCAGACATGAAAATCCACATTTCAACCTTGTATCACTTGGCTCACTCAGTAATGAGACTGTTGTCCAAAGTGAAGATGAGATACAATGCCAAACTGTAGCTGGTTCATTCCCTCCTCTTCAAGCGAGGAGTGCAAAATACCCACTCCACACAAGTCAGCACTGATGAGAGCTGAACAATGGATGAGACACAGACGCTCTCCCTGGCCATATGCAAGGCATCTAAACTCTCTGAACCTCAGTCTCCCCTTACATAAAATGGACTTGGGCTACATGATTTCTAAATCCTTTCCAACATTTTGACATTAGGAACTAGTGCCAATGACCTTTAAAAGCCAAATTCATGCAAAACCATCATTTTCTCCCTTACATACTAACGAGCACTTCTCTGCATATTCATCTTCAAGGGATATCACCTCAAGGGGCTGAACCCTCCCCAGTTTTCAAGCCCAAGACTATGAAGAATTCTACCAAATCTTCCCAGAGGCCAGAGTCTCATCTCACTATTCATCCCGTCTCATGGAGATTTGAAACAAAGAGCAACCTTTTCATCTTCAGTGTGCATCTGGGGTAAGGAGATTGAGTTTCAGAATGATTTGCTGCACTGAAAATACTCTCTTTTGCCTCCAGGCCAGAGCCTGGAGCAGATACTCCAGATCCTTGGTAACGTGCTAATTCTCTCGTTCAGGGGTCTGGTATAAGGTTGGTGGCATCCCAGGTCAGGATGCAACCGCATGCCTTGAGAATGTCTGATTACAGAATAACCACCCATTCATCTTCTGGGAGTCCAGTTACCATCCCAGGGCTCCAGTCCTGCCCATTTGGCATGGCATTCCACTGCCTGAATCAACCAAGGGAACAGAAGCCTATGTTTATGGCTACATCATAATTGCTCATCAAGCCTGGTGCCCACTTTTGTAAACTTCTGCAGCTTCGGATCCCAGCGACTTCAGTCCATTGCTATACCCTCCTCCAGATCCCAACTGTGGAGTCCACTTTTGGGCTTCCTGAACTGGCTGCCTGTCACCAACAAAACCTCGGATTCTAGAGTTTCCTAAATAGGCACAAGGTCCCCACTGACCAGAGAGGTTAAGGCACTTATCCCAAGTTCAGGCCTATCTTCAGGGGAAGGCAAGGGGCAGGACCCCCAACAGTGACACTGTCAGGGTTGCTGAGTTAGGAGGATCCCCTCCATCTAAGGGCGGGGGATAATATTAGGTAAAGATAGCTATACCTAAGATGTTCAAGCCTATAGAGGACACATCTCTCCCAATCTCAGGGCACAATAATCTGTACACTGCAGGGTACCCACATGGTAGACATGGCACAGAATAAGAAAGTGGCGAGGAGCTCCTGACCTCACAGGCATTGATTGAGCTTTTCCCCCAACTCCATCCTAGCCAGTTTGGACAGGTGACATGTGTGTGCCAATTCCCACTTCCTTGATTAATTCCCTCCCTATCCAGTTCAAGCAAGCCCTAGCAGCTTGGTTGGACTGGCCCTAGCCTTTCTTGGCATTCCCCACCCTCCACCCCCTTTATGTATAATACAGGCCTGAGGCTCTGATCCTCCAGAGGCAGTGCTCCACCAGCTTCCCCATACTATTCATGCCAATGGCTTGGCCTGCTTTCCCCACCCAACAGTGGGCTCCTGGGGGTTAAGAGTCGCTTCTTGCCTGTGGCCTTGGCATTTAGCCCAGAGCCTGGTAGCCACTGGAGGGTACTCAGTGGATATATGTGGAATTAGTGAGAGGATGCAGATGGGTGGCTGGACAGAGAGATAAACGAATGTTAGTTCTTAATGGGATTTCCATGCACCCATGCCCCTCCTTTCCTCAAATCCGTGGACCCGACCAGACCAAATACTTCGACAAATCCCATTCACCAACTTCCTTGGGGCCAATTTTCTCTTCTTTGTGTCACAGCAGAGTTCTGGCATGTTACCCAGTCCTCCACCTGGGCCAGTCCTCTGACCCTTGCCACAAGCAAATATGTTTTAGAATGGCCGATGACTCAGGCAAAATGCAAGGATGTCTGTGGATGCAGGAGATGCCGAGAGAGTACTTCAGGGCCGATGGACATCAGGCCTCTAGCTGATCCAGCTTTTCCCAGCAACAGGAACCAGGCCCACGAGATACATATGAGAGCAGAGGTGGGGTTAGCAGGATAGTCCCAAGTGGGAGACCATGCTCAGATGCAGAACTTGCTGGATTTCAACCACCTTCCTGAATTACCCAAGGATGTGCTACCTAGAATCTACTTCAAGAATAAAAGACCCCCTAATTGAAGGTAATTCCCTTTCCCAGGCCCATTTACCAATGCATGTAATTATTGTAAATACTGGCTTGGAATAAGAGACTTTTCTTTTGTCCCCAAGCAGTTCTAGCATTCCCTTCTGTGGAACTAGGCAGCAATATCCCAACTCCGTGGGTAACAAACCAGTCCTCCTCAGTAGAAAGGGGCAGTAGACAAAGCTTTAAGTGTAACAGAAACCACAGACCCCTAACAAGGGTGACTGCAGGCTTCCCTGCAGCCTCCCCAAGGAGAGAGAGATGGGCAAGGGAAGAACGGGGAAAAGGGTTGTTTGGCACAATTCATGCCCACTCTGTGAGCAGCAAATCCTAGGGTGCAGGCCATGTGGATCCAAACCCCAGTGGGGTTAAAAGAATGAGCTCAGAATGTGGGCATAGAGGAAACAAGTCCAGAGCTGGCCTAGAAATGCCGCTGAGCTCTCAGCAGGAAGGGGGTGTGCCCATGGGAAGATCCCTCCGGCCTGGATAGCACATGAGCACTGGGCCTCTATCTCGGCCTCCATCTCAGCCTCCGATACCCAGATTCTGTCCTTCTTCAGCTGCACTGGCAACCTCCCTGTCAGTTGTCCTCTTTCTTTCTGGCCGTAAGTCTTACACAGGTCCTGCAAGCAGGGTCCATCCCATAGGGTCTCCTCCAGGAGCGATTTCAAAAGGCGCCCATGTGATAAAACATCGCATTTACGAGCCAGCTATAGGGCCGAGGCCCCCCCCATCTGCTTCCATATTCACAAGCCCCACTCTAGCAATCTTAGAAAGCACACTGCCCAAAGCCCTGATGGCTGCCTTGACAGAGTCACCTGAGCTCACATGCAGGGCCTCCTTGGGCAAAGCCGCCTGGCAGGACCTGGCCAGGGTCCCTATGGCTATGGCTCAGAGCTGAGCTTTGTCGAGGCCCTAAAGCTATCACTTCCCCACAATCTTCCCCACAATCCACTAGCCCGGTTTCCCGCTTGGGGTTCCAGCCTCCAAGGCCTCCCACAGCCTTGGGAACCTGGCTACAAATGCCCAGTTGGGACCCCGTGCCCTCACACAGGATTCCCAGACTCCCAGGCTCAGGAGCCTCCCCGTGAGATCCTTCCCAGCAGACTTGGCTGTATATCCCCGCCTGCCTGCCCTTTGCCCTCCCCAAAAAGGGGTGCATATTTTATCTCCAGTGGACCGTGAAGGTCTGAAGGAGGCAGGCTGATTTATCAGAGACATAACCATACAGTTGAAATTATGTCAATATATCTTTGCATAGTGGATTCTGAAGGATGCCCCCTATTTCTCTGGTAAATCATATACATTTAAAGTCCTCAAATGCTTAAATAGATATTTATCCAGTAAATCAGCTCAGCTTTGAAGTGGCTCATTTCTTCCCTGCAGAAATACAGAAGACAGTTGCTAACCTTGTTTTTCTTCCCTTCTCCGAGTGAGGAAAAAAAAAAAAAAGAAGAGGAGCAGAGAAATGAAATTCTGAATAATGAATGTTTAAATATTGACGAAGGTTTGACTCTAATGGTGTGAGGGAGAGTGTGCTGCACAATAGCTCCTCCGCAGCAGGATCTACAAAGGGAGGCATTTTGCTAGAACCTTTCAGGCCTCTTCCAGCAACTAAATTCTCAGAATCTGTGACACGTTATTGAGTGCTTTGGGGCCAGGGCTGGAGCACGCAGGAATCAGATGGAACCTTCCTGATGCAACAGGAAAGGTCTAGTGATTTATTAGTCTTCATTTCCGGATTCTCTCTCTTAACCTATTTGCTAACAATTTATTCAGAAACAGCAGTTTCTCCTTTTTTAAAGATATTACTCTGGTTTGAGCTATTTCCCATCTTCCTAGGAAGGTATTAAAATCCATTCTAAATGAAGATTTACGTGTATGGGTCCTCAGCGCCACGCCTGGCTCAAAGTTCTCAGTCAATGGTCAGAGGCTTTTGCAGAGCCTCCCAACCCTCGTGCAGGTTGTGTTTTTCACAGGCACATTTCCCCAGAAGGCAGAAAACAATCTCCCCACTTCATAGGCAGAAGGGTTGAGGCCTAGCAACTCAGCATAGCAGAGACAGCAGCTGTCCTGCGTGCTCCCTGCAAGGCTGGGGTGACAGTTGATTCTGGGGACTCTGGCAGCTGTAACAGTGGAAGGTCCCAGGGGGAGCTGACCTTTCCCAGGAGATACCGCTGCCCTGTCTTCAAGGTGAGCTTTGGTCTTGAGTTCTCTGAGCCTTTCCCTCCGCCTTTCAGCCAAACTGCAGTAAATGATTCCAGACTCTACCCTGATTGTCACCTAGTAGGAAAGGAATCTCCTGCAATACCCTATCCCAACATAAAATGAATCCTTCTCAAAGCTTGAAGCCCGGAGGCTCTTCGTCCTTCTTTGGCGATGGCCTCAGATTCCTCTTCCCTGCCCCACAGTGTTAGTCACGGTCTTCAGACACATGGATTTTTGCCAGTAGAGCCATCTATGTTCAAATCTCTGACTCAAACACATGTCTCTCTTGGCCACCTCCTGGAACCCCAGTAAATGACAATAAACAACAGAAAAGGTGTGAGACCTCACAAACAAGGAACACTGGGAAGGAGACTCAGCACACAAAGGTCTGTATACATTTTTGGTGGGAGGAGTGAACACTGATTTTGAGAAAAAGGGCATGATGTCCACGCCTCTAAAGGGGCCGTGTGAGTGGCTTGGTCGCTGGGTCACCCAGAGGCACGGTTCTCAGAGGGGGGAGGTGAGGCGTGCAGCCACAGATGCCTCTGCTCCAACAAATCAGCAGATAAATAAAACACTGGGTGCACACATATCACATGAGCAATTCATGAAAGTAGCAAAGACAAGACCTAATCCACTAACTGTGCAGTAGGACCAGAGAGCAAGTGGGATGTAAGCAGAGCACACTTTAGGGATGGAGTCGGGAGACACTCTGAACCTTCTGAGCATTTGGGAAATGATCTTGGCTATAACGGGACAGATTTGGTTGAGTCTGTGGAAAAAACATAGGTAGTACACAGAAAATCAAATAAATGAAAAAACCATTTTTCATTTCATTTCAGGTTTCATTTCAGGAAACCATTAATCCCAAATTTTACAAGAAGTATATGAAAAAGAAAGTCACCGTATGCCACTCTATTCAGCTCGGCACTGAAAAAGAGTTGCATAAACATAATCATGTGAGCATGATATGGATCTCACCAAAAAGTCATATATAGAGACTGACAAACTAGATAAACACATATTCTCTACTACACACATATCACATCGCAGAGTCACGTACATAAAGCCAACACATTACAGACAAGTAACAGAGAGAGCAATAGAGAGATGTGCACAAAATAAAAGAAGAGGAATAATGTGGAGAAGGGCAAAATACAGAGCCATATCCTCAGCAACCAAAACAGAAGGTCTAAACTGGTATCAATAAATAGCATGATAAGCATATAACTCAAAAAAATGGAAGTCAATATACGAAGCAGAGCGAAGTGTCAGGGAGCAGGATGGGGCGGGGGAAGGTGGGCGGGAGACTGATGTTCTTTCATTTCTGTACAAATTAAATTTTTAAATCCATTACTTTGGTAAAAATAAAATTAATTCAAAAAATGAAAAGCTACCACTCCCCCAAGGGGGCCCACCACAACATGGAAGGGGAAGGTGCTAGTCCACCCCCTGGGATGGGACGGAGGGAGGTCAAATGCGAAAGGAGCCCCCAAACACATGTTCTGCTCTCTCTGGGAACAGACTTATGTCCTAAATTCCGGCGACATCAATCCTTGTTTCTAAACCATGCCGTTGAAAGGTTTCAAAGAAGGTGGCTTTAGAAGATAATTTGGAACTTTCCCTCTCCGGGATTAAAATAGAAGAAGTAAAATCACATTTCACAACCGGAGCCACACTCGGGCCCTGTTTTCATTCCACCGCACAGTTTGTAACATGAAAATAAACAATACTGGAAAGGAGGTGTTTCTGTGTTTTTCCCGAGTCTCTTGAGATGAAGTTGGGCAAAGGGTATGCAGCCAAACTGTTTTTCACACCATGCCTCGACTGAGTCTCACACTTCTTTGCATTTAGAGGGGATTTTCATCACCGCCTGGTTTCAGAATTGACTAGGTGTAGACTGCAAGCTGTGAGCTCAGCTCAGTCGTCATTAGCGCATGTGGCCTGAGAGAAGTGTCTTCGGGTCTGGAGCAGCTGACTGCATATTTAAGGTCGCAGAGGGGCCATTTTTCAGTGTGGCCCAGCATAAACTACTTCACCGGGCATCCCAAATTACCGTCTGAACCAGTGATATATTCATCCAAACACCAGCATTTATAGTAAAAACAATTCCCCTAAGAAACAAAAAGAAATTTTTTTAAAAGAGTTTGAGTATCAAAATGCACAGAGTGAGAAAATCCACAGCAAAGGAGAGTGGTGTAAAAGAGTGGCTGGCCGGCAATGCCTGTCCCAGGTTCTCCCAGGTTCCCACCAAAGACCAGTAAACACCAGGCAAGTAAAAACTCAAATGCTACTACGTTAACTACAATTTGATATGGTGCTAAACCTTGAGGGATGTCCACCAATTACAAAGCTGCAGGAGTAGAAGAGAAAAACACAAACCAAGGCCCATATAGACATGTTTGCTTGAGCTGGAGCCCAACTGAAGTAAGATAAGGGAGGATGTTCAGTTCCCACATCTGAGTTCAGAACACAAGTTCATGTCACTCTCTGTTGTGGAGATTCTCCACAGGGATCCATTTTGCCCCCAGGACAAAATGTCTGGGGGCATCTGGGGCTTTCAAGACTTCAAGAGAGAGGATGCTCCCGGCATCTAACCGGCAGAGAACCACGGATGCCGCTAACCATCCTAGGGTGCACGGGATGGCTCTCCAAAAAGTGTGTGGACCAGGATGTCAGCAGCGCCAAGTATGAGGAAAACTGCTGTAGTGCATGGGAGATGGATTTGAAGGCAACGAGAATGCCTGTTTCCCCAGCATGCTGCGTCTCTCTTTCTCTCTCTCCCTCCATCTCTCTGTCTCACACAAATACACACACACACACACACACACACACACACACACACTTCATACACCTTAACACATTAGGTTTGAAGGCCTTAATAATGCTATCTGAAAGAACTATTAAAAATCTACAAGCATTCGGGCAGGAAAAAAAGCAAAACCAAAGCAAAACAAAAAGTGAGCTAACCACTGGAGAACAAGCCTCAGACCACCTCTGCAACAACACAAAGGCAAGAACAGGAGACATGCGCCAACAACATCCGCTGAGTTTTGTAGAAAATGGTTGTGGCTAGAAATGTTCTATTCAATCAATGCAGTGCATGGTCTAAATGCAGAGCCACAGAGGCATTTCAAGATATGCGTGAACTCTAACATTCTAACAGGTATCTTTCAGAAGAGAAAATATTACTTGAAAACATACTCCACTGACTGAGTGATGAATCAAAGTGAAGCATTCCAGAATGGGAAGCTGGAGGTGAGCGATAAAACCCATTTACATGTAAAGTTCTCTATAATATTACTGTAAATAATGAGAAGGAGAGAAAACAAATTAATGTAAGTAATAAGAAAGGGGACACAACCACAGGCAGTATTCTCTTCTTGTCCAAAAAATATCCCTCTGTATGGCATTTGCTAATGAATTGAAAAATCTCGACAAAATGGATAGTTTTTCTGGAAAATGTAAATTATCAGAGCGTGACACAGGATAAAACAAAAACCTTAAGAAATCAGTTGTGAGGACAGAATAAAAAAAAACTACCAAAGTTTATATCTGAAAAAGATTCCAAGACTAAATACTTTTAGAGGTATCCCCCACTTTTAGAGGGGGAGTCTTCTGAACTTCTAAAAAACAGGTAGCTCTGTGCTTTATTACTATATTTTGTAATATATTATAGTTAATATTATATATCATTTATATTAGATATTAATATGTATAATATAAATATTAAAATATATATAAAACTCTAGTCTGTTTTATGAAGTTAGTAAAACCTTATACCCAAATGTGCTGATATCATTAAAAAACTAAAATAGGGGCACCTGGGTGGCTCAGTTGTTAAGCATCTGCCTTCGGCTCAGGTCATGATCTCAGGGTCCTGGGATCGAGCCCTGCATCGGGCTCCCTGCTCAGCAGGGAGCCTGCTTCCCCCTCTCCCGCTCCCACTGCTTGTGCTCTCTCTCTCGCTGTGTCTCTGTCAAATAAATAAATAAAATCTTAAAAAAAACTAAAAAACTAAAAAATGTTATGCAAATACAGATGTGAGAATCTCAATAAAAGCACCATGTGCCAAATACATCATTCACCATGGCCAACTAAGGTTTATTCTCGAAATCGAAAATAGGTTTTATTATTTTTATTAATCAAAACAACATGTCAATTAAGCAACAAGGAAAAACAATATGCTTTTCTCAAAACATACTGAATATATTCTTCTTTATTATTCTTTCAAGTAAATATACATTACTTTTCTTCCTAGTTCTCTATTTTTTAAACTTATGCTGTCCTTAATAATGAAACAACTAAAGTCAGTTCCATTAAAATTAAAAAGAAAATGAGCTTGTTCCCTTCCACTAATGCTATACTCTTTTCTGGAAGATCAGACTAAGGCTATAAGAAATGAAAGAGAAATTAGAGATGTAACTATTAGGAAGGAAGAAATAATCATGGTTTCAGACAGTATGATCAGACATAGAAATTGCAAAGGAAACAACTGTAAAATAGCTTATAATTAGAAAGAGGGTTCAGGAATGTAGACCATTACAAAGGGGGGTGGGAAAGAGCCTTCTTTAATACTAGAAATAGCCACTTTAAAAAAATCTGCTCACAACAGAAATAAAAAATAGCAAAAACAATCAAAGACATAAGAATAGCCCTAAATCGTGGCACCAAAATGAAGAAAATTAAAAACATTACTAAAATATATAAGATCTGACAAAATGGGAAGATGTGCACCTGGATGGAAGACTGAATGTAATTAATTCCTAAAATAACATATGACTTTAAAATATAAGCAATGAAATTACGAGCGGCTGTTTGTTTTGAGAAGGGGAAGGCACTGTTAAAAAGAAAAGGAACTTTGAAGGAAACAAGTCTAAGATCTTCTGTTGGTATGAGTAAGGCAAAGGAAT
Organism: Callorhinus ursinus; assembly: GCF_003265705.2. NCBI lineage: Eukaryota > Metazoa > Chordata > Mammalia > Carnivora > Otariidae > Callorhinus > Callorhinus ursinus. The sequence continues at coordinate 116,692,046 of NW_027397063.1, forward strand.
TAAAGTCTGTAGAAAGAAGAATAAAGAGAGGTAACTTGTCTCATAACCAGACTGTCCGCTGTTTTACAACTGTTAGAATTAAAATGCACAGCACTGGCGCAATCATCGATAAACAGAGCACTGCAACAGAAGAGTCTTGAAATAGACCCAAGTACATTTAAGAACTTAACAAATTACAAAGGAAGCAATGCAAGTAAATAGGGTAGAAATGCACGGGGACAACTGGCTATTGGAAAAAAAATTAAACTAGACTCTCACCTTATTATTATTTACTAAAATACATGCTAGGTGGATTGAAGAGTTGGTAGAAAAACTAAAGCCATTTAAAACAGGACCATATCCATATATTACTTTGAGATTTAATTATTCTAATGTTTTAATGAAGCATTAAAAAAAATTGGAAGAAAATATAGCTGTAAATTTAACTGGACGACATTCTAGCATAAATGCCCTGAAGAGAGAGGGGGTAGATCATGAAAGGCAAGCTCAAAACATTTAGTACATAAAAATTTTAAACTTCTACTATTAAAAATCATAAGCAAAACTGAAAGGCGAATTGAGGTGCTAAGACCTGCTACAACCTTGAAAACATTCTGCTAAGTGAAAGAAGCCAGCTACAAAAGACCACATACTGTATGATTCCATTTATATGAAATGTCCAGAATAAGCAAATCCACAGAGACAGAAAGTACATTAGTGGTTGCCAGGGGCTGGGGGAAGGGGGAGTTGAGATGAAATGGGGAGTGACTGCTGATGTGCATGAGGTTACTTTTTAGGATGATGAAAATGTTCTAAAATTCACAGTAGTGATGGCTGCGCAACTCTATGAATATTCTAAAAACCAGTGAATTGTACACTTTAATGGGGTGAATTGTATGGTATATGAATTATGTCTCAGTAAAGCTGTTATAAAAAATTTAATGGCAAATAACCAACTGGGAGAAATATTTGTAACCTATTTGGGAAATATTAATAATCTTGACATAGAAGAAGAATCAAGAATAATCTTGATTAAGAATAGTAAGTAAAATGATGACACCTTATTGGAAAATTGGGCAAAATCAATGAACAGACAATAAATGACAAAAAAGCTCACAGTGTGTATTCTATCACATTAGCAGTGATTTAAGACACAGTAATGCTCAATGCAGAAGAAGATGCCATAACAAAAACGTTCTCTTCTACTGGGGCAAAGCCTTCATCTGGAGACCATGCTGGAAAGCAACTTGGGAATATGCATCCAGATCTACTCCCAAACACACAACCCCTTTCTTCCACATCTAGGAATCTATCCACAAGAAATAAGCACAAAGTGCCCAAAGGATTTATGTACGAGGGTGTTCACAGCATCATTATTTGTGGATATTTATAATATCTACAAATTAGAATGAACGTCAGTGCCCAAAAGGGGAGACATGGTTAAATAAATTATGGATCAGTCACAAGGCTGAATAATATGCAGCCATTAAAAATGATGTTTTCAAATAAATTTAATGACAGGGAAAATGATCACAATGTAATATTCAATGGATGAAGGATATAAAATTGCTTACAATATGATCCCAAACACACACGATGCTAAAATGAAATACACCAAAGGGCTGGCAGAAAAGATCTCTAGGCGGTGGCATTCTGGGTGATCTTCAGTTTTTCTTTCTATTTCCCGTATTGTCCTTGTTTTCTACAATAGGCACACTTTATTTCTGTAATTTGAAAACAAAAAACGATATTTTCTGGAATATTTATCTGCAGATATGTCTTTGGCCAGAAGAGATGAATAACGACAATGCAAGTCCTTTAAAAGCTGGTATCTGCTTGGTACATACCCGTCTCCCGCTTCCCTTGCCCCAGAGAACGACAGGGGAAGCAGTTTTAAAGGGTCACCCACCCTCCCGGAGGCAGCCCCACCCTTGCTGACCAGGCTGTGTTAGTCCGTGTGATCCGCTACAACCAAACCTCACAGCCTGTGTGGCTTACCAACAACAGAAATGTATTTCTCATAGTTCTGGAGGCCGGCAGTCTGAGATCATGGTACCCGCATGGTCAGGGGAGGGCCCTCTTCCTGCCTGCAGACTTCTCACCATGTCCTCATGTAGCTGAAGGGACGAGAGAGCTCTCTGGGGCCTCTTTTATAAGGACACTAATCCCATTTGTGAGGGTTCCACATTCATGACTAATTGCCTCCCAAAGCCCTACCTCTTAATACCATCACCTTAAGGTTAGCGTTTCAACATATGAATTGGGGGGGGCATGAATATTCAGACCATAGCACTGATTAAGAGCCCCCCATTCATATGCTCCAGCTCATCTAGGCTTCTTGCCTCTGTGGGGCTGAGTCCACAGAGAATAATAAAGCTGTTATCACTGCTAAGCCTGAAGGTCTTTTAGTCCAAAGTGGTGTTTATTCTAACAGGGATCACATTAAAGGCTCTAAAGAACCTTTAGAACCCAGTGAAAAGAATGTTGCATGATTAGAGAAAATGTGAGATATATATATTTATTATAAAGGGATATATATATTCTATTGTATATACTGTGATACAACATACTACAGTGGAATATTATTCAGCCTTAAAAAAGACTGGAAATCCTGCCACTGGTGATAATGTGGATGAATGAACCTGGAGAACATTATGCTCAGTGAAATAAACCAGACGCAGAAATACATATAGTGCACAGTCTCACTTACCTGTAGAATGAATATATATATATTCATACACACACACACACACACACACACACACACACAGAGCAAACTCACAGTGGCAGAGAGTACAATGGTAGTTACCAGAGGCTGGAGGATGGGAGAAATGAGGAGAGAAAAGAAGAATGGTGGTTGGTGGGTGCCAAGGGCTGTGGCGAAGGGGGCATGGTGAGTTAGTGTGTAACGGGGACAGAGTTTCGATTTTGCAAGATGAAAAGAGTTCCGGACATGGGGCGTGGGGATGGTGGCACAACAGTGAGAATGCACTTCGTACCACTGAACTGTACACTTGAAAAATGGTTAAGAAAGTAAGTTTTATGTTATGTGTATTTTACCACCATAAAATAATAATACTATCTCACACTGGAATTTTAGGGCTCTGGAAGAGGTGGGGAGGAATCTCCACTCAGTCCCCAAGCCTGCTGCTGGGAGGTAGCCACCCCCCAACCCCAGGCTAGGGCCACAGACTGGGGCAGGAGAATGCGGTATGCAGCCCCCGGGGAACTTCAAAGCACTGCAGGCAGAGCTTGGCTGGGCCACCTGCGAGGGCTAAGCCTTGGTAGAAAGGCAAGATCACTCTGAATACACAGGTTCTCAGGCTGACTTACCCAAGGCCGCAGCAGTCTCTCTGGCCCCCCTCTGCCTCAAGCCTCTCCAAGGCACAGCCCCAGCCGAGAATTTTCTATCCTCCAGTCCCCATCAGCTTGCAAGACTCACTCCTGTCCAGCATTGAGGAGGAAATAAGATCACCACGCAAAGCCCATGTATCATCCCTGTCACACAGTGCCACTCAAAAAGCATTAGGAAATGGATCTATAAAGGAAATCAGCTTTGTGTTTTTTCAGCAGCCGCTAGGCTAGCTGAATGAGATGCTATTCAGGTCCTGTGCAGCTCATGGATGGGTGCATCATAGGAAAAGGTGGATCAGGAGCAACCATGAGACAGGGTGGATAGTGGCCATGGCATACACGGAAGTTTCAAGAATCTGCCAAGGGGTGGAAGGGGATATCTGAGCTGGTCATTGTAGAAGGGGAGGGAGGCTATTGCAGAAGGAACTCACAGCATCAGAGTGTTCCAGAGGCTGGGAGATAGGAAGATGGGCTGTGTAGACTATGGCCCCAGAAAGCTTCCCGAGGAGGTCGGTCCTTGCTCAGCATGCCCATCACAGCAGCATTTGAAAGCCTTGCTGGCCACTCTCCAGCACTGTCTCTCAGAGGCCCAACGCCTTCGTGGGTCTAAGCTGGGCAAAGTGTGGGGAGGACGGGGGTGACTGTTGCTTGCTTGAAGTACAAGGAGCTTCACAAAAACTGTCACTCTGTGGAGGCCCAGTTTAAGCAGCACCTCTACCTCCCTGCTTCTCCTCCCCTCCCCGTCCTTCCCGGAGCTCCCATCACACCCCACCTCGGAGCGAAGGCGCAGGAGACGCACCTGTCAAACATGGCAGTGAGATGACCTTAATGTGACTGACCTTAATGAATGAGGGTCCCTCCTAGGCTCATGCGTTCATTCATTCACTTATTCATTCCACAAACACATATTGGGTGACCACAGTAGGCCAGGAGCTATGGTAGACACTTGGGAATGCCGCACTAAAAGATACAGTCCTTGGGGCGCCTGGAGGGCTCAGTCGGTTAAGCGGCTGCCTTTGGCTCAGGTCATGATCCCAGGGTCCCGGGATCCAGCCCTGAGTAGGGCTCCCTGCTCAGGGAGGAGTCGCCTTCTCCTTCTGCCCTGCCCCCTGCTTGTGCCCTCTCTCTCAAATAAATAAATAAAATCTTTTAAAAAAAGAAAAATATATACAGCCCTTGACTCCAATGTATTCAGCTTTTAGACGACGAAAAAGACAAAAGAAAAGTCCAGTGCGGAGGGCCCTGAGGACGGACAGTTCCACGGGGACGGGGGAGCCGAAGGCTGCATGTAAAGGGAGTGGATGGCAGTCCCCCCACCATGGCAAGGAGGGTGTCCCTCAGGGATCACCCCACCCATCCGGGACCGGCGGGGGCTCTGTGGGGAGCCACAGGAAGCTGACAGCATTTGTGCGGCTGTCCCGGGCCCCTGAGCATTCAGCTGCAGCCACACAAAGCCCACATTTGGCTTCTCCTGCCAATTCCACCGCGCAGGCACCTGAATTTAAGATTCATCAGAGGGCTCTGGCTGCCTGGGAAATAATGATTTATTTTCTCTCACTCACATACACACACTATTTGCAATCCTTTGTTCTCAGTTTCCTACACATTTAATTACCTCAGGATAAATCTGATTCCCCCTCTTGGAAAAGCTCTCTTTTGTTTTCTTTTAATTTCCCTTTCTTTCACGTTACATTTGACAAAGTTGGGAGAGGCAACCAAGACAGATGAGCACAGAGGGTGGGAGAAGCTGAGAAGCCAGTGTGGCCTGTGGAGGAGGGTGCCCGGATGACGCAGGCCGCCTCAGCTCCTGGACCGGAGCTATAAATTAGGAGAAGTGCCCTGTACTTATATTTAATTCAATAACTAACACTTTCTCGCATAAAAATAACTTATTTTCATTCTGGGAGGGTAAGGCCTAAATTTAAACAATCTTTCCCAGCCTGCCTGCGGAAAAAGTCTGCCAATTCTGCCTCTTCCTCCCCCTCAAGCTCAAGGCCTTCATCCGCTCCTTGGAGAGAAGGGAAGGGAGCTATTCCCTAGTGAAAGCCCCAGGCCTGAGAGGAGAACTGCCTGGGAATCTCTGAAGGAAGAAAATACCCCTGGCCAGGGTCCTGAGAAATAAGCCTAACAGACATTTTTAAAGGAAAGACATCATCAAATGGATGGGATGGAGGCCACGCACGTCTCATGAAGTTCCTATTCTGATCTTGAAAGAAGGGGAGGAAAGGCCACTGATTTCCTGGCAAGTGGGAGGAGCCTGAGTCCTTGGCGGGGACAACACTGCCAGTCAGGATTCCGGGCCCTGGGCTGGAGCAGGGATGGCAGTGCCCCGGCCGGGCTTGACAGCCCAGATTCTGTCTGTCGCTCCCGTGCTGGGTGGCCACGGGAGGGCAGTGCCCTGCTCAGCCTCAGTTCCCCTCGCCTTCCATTCTGACTTCCGCTGCAAGAAGCTCTCCCCACACACTGTCCAGAGTGGTGGTGCTTGTGGTTATTAGTATTATTATCTCACTTTGGTCCGATCATTCTTCCCCTCCTCCAAACTCTCCAGGGGCTTCCTTTACACTCACAGGGAAAATACATTTCAGCCCAAGCTTGTGTCTCTGGAAAGGCTGTTTTATTGGCAAACGGTGAATGAGAAAAAAGGCTGAAACTACCAAACCCACTGACCCAGCTCCTTGGGTGAAAACCAGAGGCACCCATCATTTCACGTGCAATTATTTGCATATCTGTGTTTTATTGGAAAACACGGAATGTTGGCTGGAAGTACTTCAGGGTGGGCCAAGCCTCCATTCCTCAGTATAGTTTCAAGCCACAACAACATCATGGATATGGCACCCAACCACTTCGGAGTGGTGGCTCTTCAATTTCCAAATCTCTACCTTTACCTATTCAGGATGGGGCATGACAATGCTGAAGAGGAGGAGGGTTATTTCTACCTGTTAGAGAGCTAAGTTGAGGACAACTTATCAGACCCATACCACCTGACCCATACCTACTTCTCAGCTCTCATCTCAACCTTGCCAAGATCTTCCTACCTCAGGGCCTTTGCATTTGCTGAGTTTGCCCGGAATGCCTTCAGCTCAGAGAGGACTTCTTGGACCACTCTTCTAAAGCAGCCCCAGTCCCAGACACTCTCTTTCCATTTTCCTTCCCAGCCCTTGTCTTAATCTGAAATCCTTGTTCCTCTGTTGTTCAGCCCCTTTCCCTCCCACCAGAGAAGGGGTGGGTTCTGAGAGGATAGGACTGAGACTAAAAGGGTCTGCCTCCCTCTTCTTTTCTCCAGGGTCATGGCCAAAGAGAAGATCCATTAAACACAAACACATAAGAAACAACTATGTGCCTCTTGCTAGAGAGATGTATCAAGATTGTGGCTATATTTGGACAGAGCCTGACAGTCCAGTCTGCACTCCTAGGCTCTCTACTCAGCCCCACTAGCCATGCCCACCACTTTTTCCTCAGGCTCTACCTCTGACCTGACCCTTCCTTTTCCTAACCTCTTCTTGGTTCCTCTTTGAAGGGTTATCTCAGGAAAAAAAAAAAAAAAGACCTCAAATAGTGCTTCTTAACCCTAGCAGCTCATGGGAACCACCTGGAAAGATTTCAAAAATACCCTGCCCACACCCTACAAGGACCAGTTCAGTCAGAATGACAGGGGAGGAGTGGGGGCTAGCATCAGTATGTGTTTAAAACCTCCCCCAGGCTTCTCAAGTTTCACCAGGATCAGGACTTTAGGGATGTTTGCTACCTTTCTATTGGGGGATGACCCCTGCCTGCTCTCTGGGACATGCCAAAGGCCACTGGTCCAGTGCTGACCAGCCAGGGAGTCTGAGGCTCCGGCTGATGGGCACTGAGAGGTCCAGTACCTTTAGGGATGGAGAAGCAAGCCAGAACTGCACAGAAACTGGAAGGTGGGAACTGTGGCCCAGCCTACAGGAGACCGCAGTCAGCCTCCAAGCCCAAATGGGACTGCCTTGCAAAGGAGGAGTCAGGATTGGAGCCTGTGTACTGTGTGGGAGCCTGGGGTGCTGCCTGGGGGTTCCTAACACCCCAAGTGCATACGACCCTGGCAGCCGAGTGTCCCTTCACCCCTAAAGACAGACAGTGAATCTATGATTAGCCATGACCAGCAATTCTCTCCCGCTCGAGGTCTATTAAATAAGAAGAAAGGAAAATAAAATGAGAAAACAAAAACTAGACGAAATAGCTATATTAACCCAAAAAAGAGTGGGTGATTTGTGCCCACACGAAAGCCGGTCTCTAGATGAGTTGCCACTATTGAAATGCCAGAACCTTACTTGACACTCCACAAAGGCCTGCTGGGCACCTGCTTTGTGGACATATGGTACATGCTCCTACCAGGCAGGCAGCCTTCTAAATGGGACCCATGTGGAGAGGTGATCTGGAAACTGGACAGGCATGTCTCCTCCACCAGGGCTTAAGCTGCATGAGGGCACACGTTTCCTGGTGTTTAGCACAGTGCCTACCCCCAGCACACACTCGATACCCATCTACTGAATTACAAATGGGCATTTCTTGATCCACTCAATAGGTATGGTCTTTCTGCTATAAGTAGCCTTCCCCTAAGAGGCTGACTCAAACTTGGCATCACTCTTGTATCAGTGAGGATTCCTAGCTATAGTAATAGAAATTGACCGTGGTTAAATGAAGGAAACAGAAAAGGAAAGCAGCCTTTTGAAAGGCCGTGGCACAGTGCTCTGAGTCATCAGAAAGGCTGGGTGGGAGACTAGGCAGGCTGGGCCCCAGAGCCTGGGCCGCACCTCAGGGAGGGTCTGGGCCGGGTCACATGCTCCCATAGCCCCTCTGCCCCGCCCACCCACCAAACGATGCAGATGCATCTGCCAGGACTTAACGTTGTGGCAAATGTCCCCGCTCTCCTGAATCTTCCGGACACTCCCTCAAAAGTCAAAGCCAAAGTCAGCTACTTCAGGTAGCTGAGCTACCTGGTCAGGTACGCGGGCTCTAGAACCCCTGGGCACTCTCCAGGAAGACAATCCTCCCCACCTCCAAGCAAGAAGGGGTGTTCCGACTCTGGGTGCTGCCCCTACCCACCCAGACATATGTCCACTACAATATGGAATCCCATCTTCAACCTCCACAGCGACTTTATTCCATCTGACTTTTTTTTTTTTTTTTTTTTTAAGTAGCGGAAGTGAAGCAGGAATAAGCTCTCTTGCTTGGTGTGTAATTGAGTCAGTTTTACAATCTAGTGTTTACAATGTGCTAAATCCACAGCCAAGAGGAAATGGCTGCAGCTGTAACTTCAGCCTGTGGTTATCGAGGGAGGCCGGGGACACTGTCTAGGGGAGGTGTTTGGATAGAAGGTTAGCACCTTTAGAGAATGAGCTTGTTTCCCGCCCATGGCCTGGGTGTGGGGCGGGGGGGGGGCGGGGCAGCAGTTGCAGTCTTGGCTGAAGGCAGGGGTCTGGACCAAATGACTTTTCTTTCATAGTGGAGTTTAGCGCCGAGGGTTCTCAGCCCAGTGGCTGACCCCTCCTCCCATTGCCCTGTTTGCAGTCACACTAACAGTGTCTGTCTACATCTGCAGCCGGCTCTCCCAGGTGTGTCCTCTGACATCTGGGAGCCATGTCAGCACGCTGGGGTGTTACAGGAGTCAGGCGGCTGCCTCCCAGGGCTTGCAATCTCACCTCCCATCCTCCCGGACGGGCACGCACTCATCCCACAGCTATCCCATGAGGAAGGCGAGCAGAGCGTGCCTGGGTAGGCACCACGGGGAGAGAGCACCCTCTGCACCTCCTGGATCCCCCGGAAGAGGTTACGAGGGTCCTGAGATGATGGGGTTATCGTCATCTGTTTCATGTTTTTTCGTACAAACAAGGTGGGTCAGTGACTCCCACTTCCATGCTCTCAACTTTCCTATCTCACAAGTGGAGAAGACACCCCTCCTGTTTGGCCCAATCCTACTAAATGGGTTAAAGGTGGGGGTGATTCTGGAGACTGAAAGGCCTTCACTCTGGAGTGGTCGGGTGCCACGTCTATTATGATGTCATGGCGTGAAATTAACTGAAGAAGCGAGGTTTGGCCCACCTCAAAGTACTTCCAGCCAACACCCCCTGTTTTCCAAGAAAGCACAGGTATACAAATAATTGCACGTGAAATGGTGGGTGGCTGTGGTTTTCACCCAAGGAGCTGGGGCAGTGGGTTTGGTAGTTTCAGCCTTTTTCCTCATTCACCATTTGCCAATAAAACAGCCTTTCCAGAGACACAAACTGAGAAGCCTGGGCTGAAGGTGAGTCTCCCTCTGAAGGAGTTGGCCTGGGGAAGCCTCAGGACTGAGCAGCTACAGCTACAGGAACCAGGGCCGTGGGAACAGAGTGCCAGGCCCTTGTGGGTCATGTGATCCGCCCCGCCGCATTAGCCTTGTTGATCTGGGAAAAGAGGGGAAAATAAGCCAATTCGATGTGAACCAAATTAAACCACATCCTGGATTTGGCTAAGACAGAAAGGTAGAGGAAAGCAAAGTTGTTCCTGAGGCCTTCTACCTCCTCCCACATATCTCTAAATGCACAAAGGAAAAGGGATTTTTCTTCTAGGAAGAGAAGAAATATCAGCCTTTATTTAAATAAAGAAACAGCCATCACTATAAATCGCATATAGAAAATGCAGGGGAATTTGGAATACTGAAAGCTGGCAAACCCCTCAGACTTTGGGCAAGATTTGGATTTCTCTAAAGGCAAATGCCACATCCGGAAAGGCCCCCCAGCATATGAGAGTTGCAAGGTGCAGAGGAAAGTATGGGAGCCCGTGGTACAGCCTAGAGGGTGTTCTTCTGTCTCTGTGTTGGCCTCCAGCTGCCACCATCTCCAATGCTCCTGGGCAGAGAGCCCCTGGCCCAGAGAAGCTTCCAGAAGAGAGTGTGGAGGAGGCAGGGAAACAGCCTCAGTGGGTCACAGTCCATAGCACCTGTGACAAAAAACATGCACTCCTGGGCCTCCACCCACATAGGCATCATTGTTGCTCTGCAGAAGAGACACCAAATGTAGAGCAAAAACCATTCAAAGGCCTATGGGAGAAAGGTTTCCAGAATTAAGAGCTTGAAATTGCCATTTGAAAAAGCCAGAATACATCCCAAGATCAAATCAGGACACATCCTGGCGAGTCAGTAAACCTCAAGGGTAAAGAAGGACTCCTCTGGACATCCAGGTGGAGAAAGGCAAATCACCTTTAAATAAATAAATAAATAAGCAAGCAAACAAATAAATAACACTCAAGCTTGCCCTCAACTGACCACAGCAATGTGCAATGCCAGAAGACACTGAAGCAACGTCCACAAGTCTGAGCAAAACAACTTTAGGTCACCTCTGAGTTTTAAACCCAGGCATGTTGCTCCCCACCCCATGCCCACCAACAGGCAAGGAGATACAGGCATTGTGAAGAATGCCACGATTCAGGGTAGAGTGCCAGAGAGTTGTGAGGGCAAGGTGGGCCACGGGGGAGGATGGAGTCTGGCTGACACTGAAGTAAACAAAAGACGTTAGAACCTGTCTATCAAAGCTTGGTTCTTGGGGCAGCACCACTGACATTGTAAGGGAGCTTGTTAGAAATACAGACCCTCGGTCCCCACCTCAGACTTGCTGCACCGGAATCTGCAATTTAACCAAATCCTCAAGCGCTACCTCTGCACTTGAAGGCCTGGGACTCACTAGGCTGGAATAAAGAATCCGCAGTGAAAAGGCAGGGAATGGCGCTGAAGGGGGTGGGGGGCACGGCAAAGCCCCTGGGCAGGGCACAGAGCACAGACGCCACAAATCTCGTCACGGAAAAGACAGTGGCATAAGACATCCAGGGCCTGGCGTGGAGGGAGCGGCAGACACTATGAAATTTTAGAACTGGGGGAAAAAAATCACATCTTTCCCTCCCAAATAAACAAACAACTTCACAGAAATTCTTTCAGAAATTGAAAACTGCCATGAAGAAAAATGTTTCTGAAATTCAGCACTTTCTGAAGTTCCATTGGAATTTTTTTATCTATTAAATTCAAATCAAATTAAACATATTGCTTTTAATTTAAAAATGTGTACAGTAACATTCTATTTTTGTAAAAGCGTTTCAATTTACCTAATTAGCTATCATTCTATGAGAGAAAGAGTGTGGTGATGATGTTCACCAAATGTTAATTTTTTCTTCGTGGTGGAATTTGAAGTAAGTTTTTCTTTTTCTTTTTCTCTTTTTGGGCACATTTGTATACTACCTAATTGAAAAAAAACAAATAATGGTAGTATCCGCTTCACAAGAAAAGTTCTTAAAAAGTATAATCAGAAAGGTCTTTGTTTAGAATAACAGATTTCAATGATGTTCTAATTAGTACTTAAATTGTATCAATCTTAAGGAAAAAATAATTAAAATGAGGTTAAAAGAAGTCAAATTGGGAGATAAGCTGGCTAAAAACTGAACTACTCTAGATCCAACAAATAGCATTTTCCAGTAATAGGATGTTAGGACAACCTTGCAATGCTACGCATTAAGAAGTTTCTTAATGAAAAGCAAACCCCTTGGTCCTCTCCAGAGCTCTGGTGCCCTGGGCAGGTGCCTACAGCCTTGGCGGCAGCCCATCCTCAAAGTGGCCCATCCCGGGTGAGCTGACTAAGGCCTGCCTTTGCTTCCCTCTCCCCTGCTACCCTCTGCACCCCCAACACTGAGATACAGGAGAGCCTGCAGATTGTACTACCTCAGGCTCACAGTAAAACAGTCGGAGCTCTAAGAAATGACTCGGAGCCACACCCCAGACCACTGGTTCTCAAACTCTGACGGTTATCAGAATCACACCTGGAAGCAGCTCTCAGGCGGTTCTGACCCCACCCCCCACAGTCGCTTTCCCTCTCCCACTTTTCAGAGAGAAAATTCCATAGGCACTGCTGGCCCTGGAGAGATTACCCTGAGATCTGGAATCCCTGGGATTTGCCAAGTCCTCTTTCTAGAAGCTGAACATGCCAGTGCACTCTTTGAAATTCACTCAACAGTACGATGGAAGGCTGAGCTTCCCAAGGTCACAGAAGTGAAGCCAGCCTGCTTGGGTTTAAGCCCCTGAGGGTATGACTCAGGGTAAATGCTTTAACCATTCCCTGTGCCTCAGTGTCCTCATCCGTAAAGTGGGGATAATAATTCCTCCTGCCTCACAGGATGTGTGAGAATTAAATGAGCTCATCATATACGTAAGTGCACATAGGACCACGTCTGGCATCTGGCACGTGGTAAGCACCATGCATATGTTCATCATTCCTGCTTTCATATTGTACCTACATGTCTGAAGGCAGCTATCCTCTCCTCTCTCAGTCCCACATACCAAGCCATGTTTTGTCCTGAGTCCCCCCACTTCCGCTTGAACAATCTACTCCTTCCATGGCAGTCAGAACTCAGGCACTAATAGTAGCTGTCCCCTTTTGTCCCTTCCCCCCAATCTTTTCCCACATCATCCTGATTTCAGCAGAGCCTGAGCTCCGTGTGATTTCACCACGGACATGATAGTTGGCCGAGACTTCAGCCTTCTCATTAGTAATGATTCTGTTAAGTAACTGTATCCTGTCAGCCTTGAGAAATGGGATGTCATCACCTGACATTGCCCTTGGTCCTGACCTAATCAACATTTTAATCCATAAAGTGGAGGAAAAATATTTAACAGAATGTATATCAAATCAGGAAGTGACAGAAAGCTGGAAGAAATGAATAAAGTGCCGGTGAGTGAGCTAAGATTCACTCAGATTGATCGTGGGGGGTTGGAATTCTGGACTGAAGCCAAGAGAAGGTGCTCTCCCGACAGGACTAATGCACATAAATCAAGGAGCCGTGGCTCCGCGGCACACTACGTGAAGGAGACCAAGGCATGCCAGGTGACTACATGCTTCCTACACGGATCCAGGACAGAGTCACATCCCAGAAAGGGCCAGCCACCATCTTCGCGATTGAAGAGGTTAAAGAATTCTGTGCTGTTGTGGGAGCCATAGGATAATAACCTGAGTGACTGGAGTGTGGAGAGAATTCATTTATTCATGGATCCATCCACCACCATCATGTTTCGGGCTTTATCTTTGCAAGTCGCTGGCCCAAGAGCTGCTAAAAGAAGGACGACACTTGTCCTGGTTCCTCAGAAGGTCTAAGATGATGGGTTGGAGACCAGGAGGTGCATTTAATGGGAGCATAGCCTCCATAAGTATCAGGAAGGAGTGAGCCTGCTGTCACTAGCTGTGCACAGAGGCTTTCAAGGCTGACAAGGGAGCGTATCAGGGACTTTTGCTGTGTTAGGTAGCTGGGGACCTCAGGCTGTCTTCCAAGGTGCCCTTCCATGGGTCCATGAATCACATGATAAGGCTGAGGCAGCAGGCCAACCTTACCATGGGGAGGTTGGGGAAGGAGTACACTGAGTCAGAAATCCTTCATTCACACCCCAGCCAGCCAGCCCTCCCTTATGCCTCCAGGCTGCTCTTGACCTGAGACCAGAGTGACTCCTGATCTGTGGAGTCTCTGGCATTCCTCACACATACGGTATAAGACGCTTAGAGAAAGACAGATTAACTCTACAAAGGGCACCATGTTTCCACTGTCAGGGTAGCAAAGATCAAAATGCTGGCTATCAGACTGTGGTTGGCATCAAACCAACCTCGTATCTCATGGGTCAAAGCATTACCTAGCACAATCTTTTAGAAGAAAATTTGGCATCATATATTAACATTTTAAATGCACACACTCTCCCATTCCGTGACCCAATTTCTGGAAATGTATCGTACAGATACACCTGCATTCCTACAGAGCACTCTATTGTACAAAGATGTTCTCTGCAGCGCCCTTTTTTTTAAGGCTTCAGCAGCATATTCCTGTCTTTCTATTGTCATTTCTTTGTATTGCGGTGAAACTTATATTATGTGATAATTATCAATTTAACTATTTGCAAGTGTCTAATTCAGTGCCATTAAATACATTCACAATAGCCATCACCACTACCTACACCCAACGCATTTTCATTATCCCTAACATAAAACTCGGTGCGTGTCAGACAATAACTCCCCATTCCCTTTTCCCCCGTCCCCCATAACTTCTATGTTTCGGTCCTATGAATTTGCCTATTCTAGGTACCTCATACAAGTAGAATCATAAATATTTGTCCTTCTGCGTCTAGCTTCTTTCACTTAGCATACTATTTTCAAGGTCCAGCTATGTTGTATCTATCAATACTTCATTCATTTTTATGGCTGAATAATAGTCCATTGTACAGATACACCACCTCTTGTTTCTCCATTCATCTCCTGATGGACACTTGGGATATTTCTGCCTTTTGGCTACTATGAATAATGCTGCTGTAAACATTTTTGTACAAATATCTGTTTGAGTTCCTGCTTTCAATTCTTCTGGGCAGTATTCTTTTTAATGGCAAGAAGACTGGAAACAAACCAAGCGATTAATAAGGGATTCATTAAATAAGTTATTGTATATCCACATAATAGAATACCATGCAACTCTTTAGAATGAGGCAGGCTTATGAGTTCTGGTATAGAATCGTCTACAAGAAACTACATAAAAAGAGAAGAGGAGGGGGAGGAGGGAGAGGGGGAGGAGGGGGAGGAGGGAGAGGGGGAGGCGGGGAGAAGGAGCAGCGTGGACAGTGGCAGTAGCAGGAGAACTGGGTGCATGCCTGATTCATAGACTGTCTCCGGAAGGCTCCACAGGAGCCGGTGAGAGCAGTATTCAGGAGGCCCCCTGGGCCAGGGTCAGCAGTGAGAAAAGACTTACTCTCCACTGTATGCCCTTTGTACTGTTGGAAATATTTTAATGAACTGAATGTGTTGCCTTCAGAAACTTAATCAATATGATTTTTAATTGGCATGTGATCACTTCAGATCTTGAATTTGGTCCGGGTCCAGCAGAAGGAGGGGTGTGTGACAGCCGGAGAGGCCGCAGAGCGGCCAAGGAAAGTGGAAGCAAATGACCATCTGACATTGACCGCTTCAAGTCCTAGAAACACTGCTTCCCCATCTTCAAACGCTGAGCTCACAGTCAAAAAAGCCTCCCCAGCGCCTTGTAGTCTCTCAATTCCAATCCCCGCGTTTCTTCCTTTCTTCTACCTCTCCCCAGAAAAGTCATTTTGAGAGCAGCAAGGTGAAGGGTGTGGGCTCACCCTGCTGGAAAGAGAGGCCGCACAGTGAGGCTTCAAAGTTGGCAGAGCTACCCTGCCCCAGGGAGGGTCACGTTCCATCAGGAGAGACCCCTGGAGATGTCCAAAAGGTTTCTGCGCAGAGCCAGGGGAACGGACCTCACAGGATGATAATCAAATCATATTTGAAAATGAGATGAGGGGAGGGGGGTCAGAACAGAAGCCAGTGAAAAGAAAAAGAAGTTGGAAGTCGCAGAAATTGGTGCTCTGTATTCTAAGGACTTCTTGGCTCCTAGCGGGGTTTGAGATTAGTGTTGATAATAGCTTCACCATAGGACCACAAAAAAATCAATGGAATTGGGACGGAGGCAGGATCCATTTATCTTCTTGGGGTGAAATAGAAGGTGTGATTTTAAAAAGACAAATTATACTGAATGCGTGTAATTGATGTGCATACACAGAACCATGCAAAGAAGGCCAACTGCACACAATTGCACAATATCAGGCATTATTCTCATCAAGAGTTTCTTGTAACAATGCCAACCCCAGGGCACGGTTCAAGTACTCTGGAGAGTAGTACTAGGAATTGAGTTCTAGAATATGCTGCATGATTTTTGCATGGTTAATTATTTGTTTGAAAGGGCAATGAAGAATACTGAAAGGAAAAGCCAATTTGCAGGTCCTGCTTTATAATGAAACCGCTTGGTTGGGACAGGACTCCAGGGATTACTTAATCCATCCCTCTGCCTCTCATTTAAATGGACTGTCTACACCTCACATGAATTTTCCCCTAGCTTAAAGGCCTTTATTTAAGTGAGTTTCCCTCAATGAACTAGATATATACTCTCAAGGGCAGGGATGATGGCCTCATCACCTTTAAGGCATCGGTACCTGACACACAGAAAGTTCTCAAAGATGTTTTATCTATTAATTGATTAATTAGGTAATTAAGTAAGATCTTGTTTTTCAACCCAAGAAGGCTGTCATAAGCCAATGTTCAGAGCTGGCTATTTCACAACCAGCTTTCTTGTCCAGCTGACCGTGCTAAGCCAGTCTCTCGGGTTCAAGTCAGTCCTCAGAGAGGCAGATGACCAGAGAGGGGGTGGGCGGAGACACAGAGGGCGGGGAGGACAACCATTGCCCGGTGTCTAGGGGGGTCAGGGGGCCTGGAACAAGGACCATCTCCACAGAGGCTTACTGCGCGCCCACAGCCAATGTACTTCACATCTCGGGAGACAGAATGTGGAGCAATACCCCACGATATCCCACAATACCTGAAAGATGAGGAAAAAAGGGTTTGGGTCCAGGGAAAGTCCCTCTCCTGTCTAAATCAAAGCTACTTCCTAAAAGCCTTCCTCAAGCCTTCCAGAAAAGCAATCAATGTTGGCACAGGGCAGGAGCCTCCCCTCTGCCCCCAGGCAAGAGGCTTTCTAGGCTCCCTTGCCCAGCCACCCGGCATCCTGGGGAGAGGCTTCTTCTGCCCCTAGGCTGGGCCTAGGGCTGTGAGGAAGCCTTTTCATTCTTCTCCTTTGTTCTACCCCAGGTCTGGCTGTCCCCTGCCCCCTCCTTCACAAGGAGGCAGAATCTCTCCTGCCATCTCTCCTGCCACCTTTCGGTGAACTCACCACGGCCCAAGGCCCTCCCGTCCCCACTGACAGGTGCCACACCTGCCCTGTTGGGCGCCAGCCGGACCCAGTGGGAGGCACCCCATGCCCTCAGGAGCTCTCAGACCAAGGGTTTTCTCCACAAGGCTGACTTCATCCTCTGCAGATCAGAGTCAAACTGGCTTTTTCAAATACTCCTTCTCAGTCTACGAATTGTTCTTTCTAGTCACGACCTCCATCCCTTAGGATATAAAGCTGATCAAATCTTCCCCATTCTAACAACAGCAACATCAGTAACCAAAACAAAAACCTTCTGGCATGCTGATTTCCCCTCAAGCCCTCTTTTTTTCTCTTCTTTTTCTTTTTAAATCTGCGCTGCACTGCTTCCTCTTCCTCAACCCACTCAGCCTTCCCACTAGTGCAAGGACTGTCTCCATCTTCTGAACCGACAGGTCGCCGGTGATGGCCCAGGCAGGCCATCACCTCCCTCACTGCCCTTCTCAGCCAGCTGGCCAAGCCCACCATCGCTGCCCCGTGCTCGCTCGGCCTCCTCCCGGCCCCTTGTGCTTCCTCAGACCTTCTCGGCTCCCCGGACTTCTCCACCTGCTACCTCAGCGCCCCCCTCGCTGCTTGTGCTCCCCCTCCTGCTGCCGCCATGTCCCCCCGAAGTCCCTCTGTCCACTCTCCTTTTCTTCCTCTCTCTGTGTGTTCCCTTTTTTGGCAATCATATCCCAGTTTAATTTAAAAAATATCTGTTAAACACTATGCACAAGGCCCTGTGTTAATCACTGTTGATGTCATGGTGAGTTGTAATTCTTTCAAAAGAGCTGACAGACAAACGTGTGTGTGTGGAGGGGTGATGAATGATTTAACACACTATATGAAGAAGATTTTGGGGCTCAGAATAGGGATAGCAGCCCCCAAGACACTCACAGTCTTTGAGTACAAGAATTATGCTGCCAGACAAACAGTGAAAGCTCATGTCAACCTTTCTTCAAACTAGTACTGAAAGACAGTCCAGTGTCAGAGTCCGGGAGAGGCGGACCTGTGCCAGGGATGGATTCCAGGCTTAGGACCCGCTCACCTGACTCGACCACCTGAGACAGGCTGCCTGAGAGGAAAAGCAGTAAGCGCCACCCTCTCTCTCTGTCTCGGAGGCCCAGGGAGGAGCTGGGCCAAGGAAGTTTCCACTTCACCCCTTATGCCCTCTTCCGTTTCCAGAACACGGCTGCACAGATCATAGCCACCCAAGGCCTGTAAGGGGCATCGAGCATCTGAGAGCTGCTGGCCAAAGGGGTAAGCAGTAGTGGGAAGGGGTGAGGATAGAAATGCCCAGAAGTGATGCCGGCAGGCAACTGTACTTTTCACACACTGCATCGGACTAGGAGAACCGAAGAACCAGATGCAGCAGGCCAAAGGAATATGCTCCCCCACCCCACCCCGAGCAGAGCAGAGACATATCGAGGGAGACATTCTAGATATGAGCAAGTGGCAGGGACCTGCACGCATCGATCTCCACAGCTAGCACAGAAATGAGAAGGGAAAGAAATCACTCCAAAAGGGGGCAGAAAGAGAGCCCCAGGACAAGCCACTCACCCTGTCTGTGGAACCTCAGCAAGTCCCGCCAAAATCCATCATGATCAAAGTTAGAGGGGAAAACCCCACAGACACCAGAACGGGAACATCATTCCGTAGACTCAGAGGAAGAGCACGCCCCTGGAAGGGAGATACCCCAGAATGCAGAAGGAAAGTTCAGGAGGCTGTTCACTTCCTCAGCAGTGTGCAGGGAAGCATGGCTTCTAAGCCAGAGGAGCAGGAAGCCACAAGAAGGGTCGGTCAGCAGGAGGGGATGGAGAGGAAGAAGCATTCCAAATGGAGAGACAGCACGGGAATGAAAACTGCAATCACAGAAGCAAAGCCACTTTACAGGCAGGGAAGACTAGCAGCGGAGATTCAGAATATCAAGTCAGTAACACAGAAAACAAATGGGAAAGAAATTACAACAATATGGCAGCAGGTGAAAGCTGGAAAAGAGAGAATGAAGAGCCACATGTAGATAATGAGGCTTCCTAAAATAGAATCCACAAATGAAGCAGAAGAGAAATGAAAGATATCATGTAATAAAATGTTGCCAAGCTGAAGATAAAGGCCTGTGTGTACAGACAGATGGGCTCACCAGGCAAAGTCAGCGAAAAGAGACCCTAGGCACATCATGGAAAATAATAAAGATAATGATGGAGAGAGAGGGCAGGCTGCTCACAGGTAGAGGGAGGTGGCTTCAGACACCTCTGACACGGAACAGACCCGAAGGCAGAGGAGAACACGGGCAGTGACACAGGAGACCTTTCCAGTCTGGGGAAATTGTGAATGACTCGGAGACACAGGTCAGCCACTGGAAAACAAGTTGAATCCCTACTTTATACCAAATCCCCAAAATGAATCCCTACTACATTAAATACTTAAATGAAAAACGGAGCCATAAAAGTAAATATGGTAAAACACAGATGCATATTTATGTAAGTTTAGGGTGAGAAAGAACTTTCAAGGAAGGAACCAGAGGGGAAAGCACACAAGGAGAAAGACTGATTAACGACATAAGAACTTTAAGATCTGCTGCAAAAATACAGTTCTAAATCAAATTACAAAACTAGGAAAAAATGAAATATATACAATGAAGGTCTGTATCATTCAAATCAATAGGAAAATGGGTGAAGAATAGAAACAGGCAATTAACGATAGATGAAAATACAAATAAGTATTTAGTCCAACTGTTAATCAGATTTAAAAATATAAATTCAAATAGCTAAAATTTAGCATTTTTCAGCCATCAGACTAACATAGAATCAAAAGAATTACAATGGCCATTGTTGGAAACAGTCAGGGGTCACTCGTGGGGATCCAGGATCTGAAGGGTACGTCGTTAATACAGAATCTCTGAATGGCAACTGAAAGTGTTTTTCAAAGCCCTAAAAATGGGAAAAACTTAAATTCAAGAATTCTACTTGGAAATTACCTTTAGAATATCATCCATTTAAGTTATCAAAAATATGTGAACAAGGAACTTCATCAGGTGTTGTTATAACAACAGGAGAAAAAAGTGAAATGATCTTGATGTCTCAGTTTAGTGAAATAAGTCACTGAATTTAAATTAAGAGGATAACAGGGGCACCCATTGACACAGAAAGGGAAACAATATATTGGAAAAAAAAAAGAAAACTCAAGTCATGAAAATATATGACACCATTTTTTATAAAAAAAACACACAATATGCCAAAACATTACTAATAGTTATATCTAGAAAGCAAGGTGACAGGAGATTTTTTCCAGTATGTTTACTTGTATTTTTATTTTTCTACCATGAATATGAATTATATATAATTATTTCAAACTTATTTTAAAATACAATTAAAATGCCCTAGAATGCAATTGCTGGGTCATGTAATAAGCACATGCTTGGTTTTGTAAGAAACCATGGCATCGTTTTCCAGAATGGCACTGGAAATATATGAGGGATAGAGTTTCTCCACATTCTTGCCAGCATTTGGTGTTATCACTATCTTTAATTTTAGCCATTCTGATAGGTATGCAGTGGTATCTCATTGTGGTTTAACTGGTATGTCCCCAATGGTTAAGGATGTTGAACACTATTTCATGTGCTTATTGTCCATCTGTATCAAAATGAAAACTTAGGTTCACACAAAAACCTGCAAATGAATGTTTATAGCAGCTTTATTCATAATTACCAAAAACTGGAAACAACGCAAATGTCTCTCAATTGGTGAATGGTGAAACAAACTACAGTACATCCATGCCTTAGAATACTATTCAGTAATAAAAAGGACCACACTATTAATACACACAACAACTTTGATGATCTCAGATGAATTATGCTGAAAAAAAAACAAAAGCCACTCCCTAAAGGTTACAAACTGTATAATTTCATTTATACAGCATTCGTAAAAAGACAAAATTATAAAGATGGAGAGTAGTTTGGTTACCAGGGACGAGGGGGAAGAAGGAAGGAGTCAGCTACGCCTGTAAAAGGGTATCACTCAGGATGCTTATGATAAACTGCTCTGAATCTTGACTGTGGTGATGGTCCTCTGATTCTACCCATGTGATAAAATGGAATAGATCTAAATACACACACACACACACACACGTGAGTGCATAGAAAACTGGCGAAATTTGCATAAGATCAGCGGATGGTATCAATGTTAATTTCCTCATCCTGATATTACACTACACTTATACAAGATGTTATCACTGGGGAGAACTAGATGAAGGGCCCATAGGTCTCTCTATATCATTTCTTACAACTGCATAAGAATCTGTAATTATCTCAAAATAAAAAGTTAAACAAACAATGGGACATAAAAATATACAAAGAAAATGCAACAAAGTATGTGTCAAGCCAGAGTTATGGGAGAAGTCCCTGTGAATACTGGAAGTTGGAGAGGCACTGTGGGGATCTTGCCCCACAAGGGATTCAGGGATTCGGGGAGGCCCTTCCTAGGTTGCAGTCTGCAGGGACTGCAATCAGCCAGAGTATTCCCGGGCACAGAGCAACAGAGGATGGGGATCAACCTGAGACCCTGTGATGACTGTATCTCCAGGAGGGATGAGAAGCAGGGCAGACAGGGAGAGAGGATGCCCTGGGAGGGCCCACCTTTTTCCCCCACTTTGTTGTGTTATTTTGCTTATCTACCATATCATTTATTTATTCATTCACTTGTTCATTCTTCAACAAATATCCTCCATGTGACAGACACTGCACCATGCCCTAGGGATAAAATAATAAGTAAAAGACCAACCTTGCCCACCCCACTTCAGCCAAGATCTCGATGCAGAGCTAAGCCAACAGAAATGGCAAATACACGATTGCGTGATAAATGCTATGACGGAGAGGATGCACATGGAAGAGGCATCCAAACCTGGAAGGCTTACTGGAAGAGGTGGAATCTGGGCTAAAGCCAGAAGCATGGGTGAGAGAAAGCCAAATGAGTAGAAAGTGGGGAAGGATGGCCTTTGAGGTAAAAGGAATCGATGGTTTGTACAGAGGCCCAGAGGTAAGAATGTGTGTCACAACTGGGGAAACCCAAGACATTAAATGTAGCCGGAAAGCTCATCAAACTCCAGATCCCACAGCACCCCGAATGCCATGCTAAGGAGTCTGGCCTGACTCTTAGGGGGATGGGGGAGCCACTGAAATATTTTCTACAGGAGAGGCTCATGATCAGAACTGGGTTATAGGAAGAGCATTCTGAGAGCAGTGAGGGAAACAAACTGGGGTGGTGCAGAGAATCCCAGCTCCAACCCCCATCTGTGCTCCAGGTTTACACTGCACGGCCCTCCGGAGCTCCCACACAGCTTCCTGGGCATCCTGTGCTGCAGTCAGCACATGTCCCCTCAGGAAGCACGGAGTTCCGATGGTTTATGGAGTTCTAAGCTCCTGGGCCAAGCTCTCTCTAGTCCCCGATCAATTGCTCCCTGTCACAAGCAGATCTTGCTCCAGTTCTTTACTTTCTGGATCATAAAGTTGTCCTCTGTGTGACTTAGGAGGCTCTCTGGTGCTGGGCATTTATAACCCAGAGATACCTGTGCAGTCAGCAACCCCCATTAGTGTGCTGCTTGACAATTTAGCTGTCCCCTCCGAGGCCAGGAGTAGATCTATCTGTTTCCCCAGGTCTTGCTCGCCTGGCACGGGGATGAGACTGGATGGCTTCCCGGGCTGTGCTTTGGCAAGAAAGGCAGCCGGCAGCCGGTGCTACTGTGCTTTGAAAGAGACAGGGCAAGTGCTGTGGACAGGCCACCTGGCAGTGCGGGCACACAGGGGCGGGGGAGGGGGCGGACAGCACCCCTTCTGGCCAGGCAGGCATCATTCCAGGCCTCAAGATGCCTGTCGGGAACATGTGCAATCTGGCGAAGGGCTTTCAGAAGAGGACGTGGGGCCAGGAGCTGCTGGAATGGGGGAACAGGGAGACCACCGGTCAGCCCCAAACCCTGGTGAGAAACAAGAGGCAGAAACCCACAGATAGGCAACTCTCATTCGTGGTATCCAGGGGCCGCAAGAGCAGGACCAGTGTGGTTGAGGGAAGAAGAGGGCCTGCACGATTCTGTGCCATTTGCGGTCTCACCGCAGGTGGACAGATGAATGAGACAGGTTTTGCCCTCAGGGAGCTCCCAGCATGGAGGAGGGTGTGACAAGACCCCGCCCTGCCACCATCTGACTCTAGACACTCTGTTTTCTGTAGGAAGCCACTGCTGAGGCTGTGGGCCCGAGGGATTTTGAGGGCATTACCTTGGCAGTCCAAGCACTAGTAAAGATGCCTTTCATTAGGGCAGGATCATTTTTTGCTAGCGTTCAAAGGCTTACGGCAGTGCCTGGTACATCGTAGATGCTAAGTCAATACTGGTGGGATGTCTGTCTCAGGAAAGCTGAGACACACTGCTTTCACCACACTGACCAGAAGCTTGGCAACATTGTCCCAGGACGAGAGGGAAGTTTGGAGCATGTATCTTTGGCCACCTGCTTGGGGATGTCTATCCCAGAGGCATCACCAAGTTCTCATAAGCTTGCAGCTTGAAGTGAGAGATTCCTACAGCGCCTGGTGAGAGCAGATCTCAGGCCTTCATTTTCTTCCCAGGGCAGCTCTCTTGCTCCCTGGACAGCCCCCTCACGTGCTGGGCTGGTGTCTTGGCACAATAAATTATAGGCTTCTACAGCCATGGTGTCTCATTCTGGGTCCCAACATTGAGCTCATTTAAAATATGACCTTTAAAAATTTTTTTTAAAAAAGTCAGTTTTTCCTCACAGGGCACATGGGATTAAAGTTTCTACAATGCAGCTGGAAAAAGTGGAGGCTGAGAGTCACAGGGAGCAATGGGTAACTGGAATCAGCAGCCCGTGGAAACGGGCCTGCTTCCAGACTCAGCCGTCCAGGGAAAGTCCCAGGAAAGTAACTGCACACGGCAACTTGGAGAAGGAGAGAAATTACACCGCAGAGAGAGGCCTCGTGTGAGGGGTCTGTGAGGGCTCCTTGAGGCAGCGACATTTGAGCTGAGATGTGACTTAGGGAATGAGGGGGAAGACAGGGAGGCGTGAGCCAGGCAGAGGGATCAACATTGGAAAAGCCTCAAGTTGGAAGAGAACATGGGGCAGGCCAGGGACTGGAAGCAGGCCCGCAGGAGGGGCGGCCGGCAAGGGGGGCAGTGATGTGCACTGGGGTTAGGTGTGAGGCAGGCAGTCCACATGGGTCCGCGGGGCCCCTTCTGGCACAACCGGTGAGTTAAGGTTCTGAGAAATCCCTCCAGAACCCCTCATTTGGAGGGTTGCAAAAGAGCAAGTTGAAAGGGTCTTTTTAAAAATCTTTTTCTTTTTCAGGGCTAACGGCCTTACAGAAAGACAAGCTGCAGGATTCTACTCTGAGGCAGGGAAACAATTCAAATACCAAGACTTTAACCCTACTCTCACCCCAAACTTGAGGAAGACCAGCCCTGGCTGGAAGCATTTAAAAAAGTCCCAGACAGAGAGTAGACATCGTGTCTCCTTCCAAGACTGTGCACAGACCCAGAGGAGCTTCCCTCTTCCCCCGGGGTACGTAAAGGGGAGCAGCGGGCTGACCCAGCACTCCAACTGTGGCTCAGGCAGAGTGGGCAGAGAGTGCAGGAGGAACCTCCCCTTGCACGTTAGGAAACACAAGATCTGCAAGTTGCTGCCCTTGCTAAGAGCATCCACGATGGAAAGAAAGGAGCTGCGGGCCAAATATGCAAACTCACAACCAACTGTATGAAAAACAAGAAGGAAATCCAGAAACAGAGCATGAAAAGAAACAGAAAAAGAATTCAGTAGGGAAGAAAATACAGCCCAAGGAAGAGAAGAAGAGTATCCATAAGGATTCATTCTCGGGAGAATTCAAAAATACAAAAGCTCAAGACCAGATGACAAAACAACAGAATAAAATTAGGGAGATTGCAGAGTTAAAGAAATGAGGTATGGATCAAGAGAACAATATCAGGGGCGCCTGGGTGGCTCAGTCGTTAAGCGTCTGCCTTCGGCTCAGGTCATAATCCCAGGGATCCAGCCCTTCTCTCTCTCCCATTCCCCCTGCTTGTGTTCCCTCTCTCGCTGTGTCTCTCTCTGTCAAATAAATAAATACAATCTTAAAAAAAGAGAGAGAACAATATTATAAAACTAATCAAGTAGAAATGGCTACAGAATTAATAGAGTTTAAGATCACACAGAGTAAACACATTAAAAATAGATGATAGCAAAGAAAAGACTGCAAATAATCTATGGAGGACAACTGGTATTCCTAAACTAGAGGCCCCAGCCAGGTAAAGGGGGAGGAAGAAGGTATTCAAAGAGCTAAGAGGAAAAAATTTTTCTGAAAATGAAGGAATAATCAGCAGAGTCAAAGGCACAGCTTGGTGGAGTTGCTGAATTCAAAGATAAAGAAGTGATCAGCCGGGAGAGGAGTGAGCAAGTCACTCAAAGGGGAAGCGTAGGCGAGCGACAGCCTTGTCTATAGTGACATTTGCAGGCAGGTGTTCTCATGGATGTAGCACCTCAGGTAAGGAAGAGTCCTGCCACAGGGAACAATTACTTGATAATGAAATTCACTCAACCAAGAGATAAATCCAAATCATGAATTCAGCATAGAGAAATCGTGAGGGAGTGACTGGGAGCCATTACGGTCTTTTAAATATAGAAACACAATGCAAACATTCTGTCATTATAAATCTCATCGTGAAAAAATAATTTTTAAAAAAGTTAACAGAACCAAGGAAGCGGGGACAGGGAAAGAAAAAGAAAAAGATATGCGCATTTCCTCATCTTGCAGAGAAAGGGGTTAACTGGTGGCTACTTAAAATTGAAATATGAAATTTAGAACAATGATTCGAATCTCATCGTTTTTATAATATTCTTTCTTAATCTTAAGAGAATCTTTCAGGAAATAATATACTTTGTGCTGAAGAAACACATCAAATGGAGCGATTTCCTCCATTTTGTATTCGTTTCTTTTTCTTCAGATACATTTAAACAAAATTAAATTAATGTTTTCAAGATTACCATTATCACAGCTTTCTAAAATTAGTCTTGATTCTCCATCTATCTTTCCAGTCATAGCGAAGATAGATGATCCAGACATATATAAAGTGGTGTTGGGCGCCTGGGTGGCTCAGTCGTTAAGCGTCTGCCTTCGGCTCAGATCATGATCCCAGGGTCCTGGGATCGAGCCCCGCATCGGGCTCCCTACTTAGTGGGAACCCTGCTTCTCCGTCTCCCACTCCCCCCGCTTGTGTTCCCTCTCTCGCTGTGTCTCTATCTGTCAAATAAATAAATAAAATCTTAAAATAAATAAATAAAGTGGTGTTGACCTCAATTTAACTATGGTGGTTTCTCGACTTTGTAAGTCAGTTTTTACTTTCCTCACTATACTTTTTTTCTTCTTCTCTTCTCTGAAACGTTAATAAAAATATGTCACTTTAATAAAAACAAAGTCACTTTTCTAAAAATATAAATGTCACACAAAAAGGAGATCCATGACATGATTAAAAGTAATAACTAGGATTTCCATGTTAGTAATTCTCATTTACTAGCCTCTATTTGCTAAGGCATTTGCAGAATCTCCCTCTCCACAGTTTTGAAAAGGCATTTGTAATTCGGCTCTGGTGCAGTAATGCACATACTAATTCACTTTTTTTTTTTTTTTTTTTTGCCTCATCTTGTCCTCCAATCAACGATTCAGAGCCTTTCTGATTTATGTCACCTACTACTTGGGCCCTGACTCTGCTTCCACTGGGATGCCAGAGACACACAGTCATTGGGAAGTTTGAAGCATCTTCAGGAATCTTTACATAATCTGCTCAGAGGAGCTCCGTAGGTATCTAATTCCTCAGCCTGCTTGGGCTGAGGCTAATTCCTCTCTGTGGCTTCGCATGGCAGGGGAGACGACCAGAACTTGACTCCTGGCCTAGAACTCTGGTCCCAGGTCATGCACATCGCAGTCCCCTTCCCAGGACACAGAACAGGAAGGCATCCCAGGTCCTCCTCCAAGACTGTGTTGTGAAGCGTCTGGTGCTGCACCGCCTCTACTCACTCTCTTTCCTCCTACCACCCACCAGTTCCTCTATTTCTAAATTATCTCCAGCAGCAGTGACTCAAAACCCGAGGATCCTGGAACAGAAATTCTCCAAGTATACAGAAATAAATCCAAGGATACCAGAATTTCATAAAAAGAGAATCTGTGTTTGGGGAGGGATTACCGTACACACAAAGCCCTGTAAGTAATACAAGTAAAAACTACATGGAGATGGCCACCTGAATGCTTGTCCCATGTATCTGTCATAGCCCGTCCAGCTAGCATCCATTAGCAATAAGCAGGAGGGTGAGGGGGCAGGCATCTTCTGGTATCGACGGTCCTATTTTCAGTGTAATGGTGCATTCATTCACTGAGGTTGCTCTTATTAGGGCAGTTAGCACTTCAAGACACAATTTATAGAACCTGACAGTGATTCGTTCTGCTCATGTTTACCCATTTCATTAGGCCAACTGCTTCTCTTTGAGAAAAATATCGTTAGGCTATTCTATGACTATGGTCACACACATTAAGCTGAAGACATAGGGATGTCAGCATACCATTCATTTATTTGTTCCTCACATCCCATTAGCATCTCTTGAGCTCTCGCCCACTTTATGCTCAGCTCGGCACCCAGGACTTTGTATTCATTTTCTTTCTACCATAACAGCCCCCCTTGGGCTGACAGGCATTTCAAAACACAGAGCCTTGTATGGTGGCACCGAGAGACGGGGCTACTGGCTTAGAAAGAAGAGTGAGGACCGCCCCCCTGCTCCAATCTCAGTGTAAGGCAGCTCCTTCCTGGCTACCAGCTCAGACTCTGGAACAAGGTCAAGCTCCATAATTTCTGTCCAACCTTGGACCTGCTAGTCACAATGCCAGGATTCAATGTCCTCCTCAGGAAAATGGAGCTGACAGAAGTACCTATTCCAAAGGGTTGTTGTCTTCGTCTGCTCAGGCTGCCCTAACAAAACACCACAAACTGATAGCCTACACAACAGACATTTATTTTCTCACAGCTCTCGGGACTGCAAGTCTCAGATCAAGATGCCAGCAGGTGGGAGCTCTCTCCCGAGCTTTGCAGATGGCACCTTCTCACTGTGTCCTCACATGGCCTTTTTTCTGGGCATTTTCTCTCTCTCTGAGAGAGCGCTCTGGTTTCCCTTCCTCTTCTTATAAGGACATCGATCCTATCGGGTTAGGGGCCTGTTCTTATAACTTCATTTAACCTTAATCACCTTCTTAAAGGCCCTCTCTCCAAACACAGTCCCACTGAAGGTTAGGGCTGCGAAAATGTGAATTTTGTGGGGACACAATTCAGTGAATTTTGTGATGATTAAAGGAGCTAATGTACGTACCGTACTTAGGAAAGACAGTGCCTATACATACTACATGCTTAACAAATGTTAGCAATTATTACTAGTGATATTATTGTTTTCAGAATATTGGGTCATGATAAGCTAATGTTTGAAGAACAGTGAGTGTCTAATACTTCATGGTTTAAATTCCCTCTAGGTGGGTTTTCGGATGAGGTGTATAAAGTAAGAAAGAAAATGTCATTCATCTTAAGATCGGATAGAAGAGCTATTCCCACACTTAGATCTGCCAGAAGTGACAAAGCTGTATGAACACAAGGGCTAAATGTAATGTAGTTACATTTTCACAAAGATTACATTTTCACAAAGTTTTTCATAAAGATTAAATTTTCAAGTGTTTAAGTTCTGAGATTTTTTTTTCCCTTTTTATTTTGGAAACATATAATTAGGCTTTTCTAGAACTCCAATTACACATATTAAGTTGAAGACAAAGGGATCCCCTGCTTTGTCCTTGTTTTGGTATTAAACTCACCTCCCTTTAAGAAATGATGCACCGGCAATGGACAACAACTCGCATGTTATCATTTGGGCTGTGTGTGTGTGTGTGTGTGTGTGTGTGTGCGAATATCCTTAATGGAAAGCTTTTATTAGTAACATGGTATTTTTTACCTCATTTTTGGTCCAAAAGTCTGGAGCCCATGGGCTGGACTCTGGTCTGATATGAACTGAAAAAGCAGAGGTCTCTATCCCAGGCCTCCATTTTCTTGATAAATAAGTTGGACCACCACCTCACTTGGGTGTTTCCAAGCGATCTGGCTGATGCTGAACCTCAGCCAATGCCTCAGGCTAACGTCCGGAATCAGCTGCATGTTGGCTGGGATGCCTAATGCCATACACACAGACACATATCGATGCATATGCTTATTTGTGAGGATTGGCAATTAAGAAAGCCTCTTTTAAAGCTGCATTGCATTTGACAGGAATGACTATAAAAGAACCAGCTAAGAGATAAAGCACCCTGAGTAGGCTGAACTCTGGCTAAATTCTCTGAACATTGTCACCACTTCTCCCAAGTGAAAAAGATGGTTTCATGGAATAATCATGAGGGATTCTGCCAGCACCCACATTCTTTAATTATCTGGAAAACAGTCACTCCCCATGATCATGAGATGAAGCTGAGGAGCTGGCGTTTGAATGACCACATCCGGACCTGTTATGTTAAGCCTGAATTTTTCATCTAAAGCAATGGTCAAAATGCAGACTTCCTTATTTGTGTCTCATTCCCCAGTTGTTGCATATGAAATCTGTGTCTGATGGCCACTATCTGGGGCAAACACATTTTCTGCTTGGCTGCAACTGTGTGTGACTCCTGACCAGAGGCTTCCCAGCAGTCTCCAAAGCCATCTGCTGTCATGAGTAAGCCAAGGATTCAGGTTCAAACCACACTGGTCTCAGAATTATGGGGTGCTGGCATCCAAAGCCAACAGACAACACTGACCCTAAGCCATCCTGGGGAGGGAGGGGCAGGCATTCTTGGAAGGAAGGAGCCTCAGTAAAATAAAACTAAGAACAACAATAACACAAGTAACTTGAGTACTAATATTTTGCAAGGGTTTGCTCCATGCTAGCTAACATGATGAGCATTTTACTCATCTCATTCAATCTTCCCTACAACCCTAGCAAGTAAGCTCCATTATTATCCCATTTTATAGATGAGAAATCTGAGGCATAACTAGCAAGTGGTGAAGTAGGTATAGAAAAGTTCTCGTTCCTGTTTTCAAAGAGTTTTCGAAACTCTGGAGAAATAAGGCATAAAGGGCCAGCTCAAATCAATCCCATCAGAAAGCCATCTTTAGTTGCACTCCAATGAACCCCACCAAAAGGCACGCCAAGGGTCCCAGGGTCAAGGTAAGTTTTACAGGGTACTCTGCTGAAAGTTGCCCGGAGTAGGCACCCAAGTGTCAGGACCGGGAAGCCAAGTTCAGCCATACAACACAAAGGACTTAACTGAAAAGGTGATGCCAGAGTGGTGGTTCCCCAGGACCAGCTCCCCCTTGGAGTAAACTCTGGGATTCACAAACTCTATGAGGTCCTGACTAGGCTTCTCATCCTTCCATGGAGCGCCACTGAGGCCACCTGAGCTCCCTAGCCCTGACCACAAGGGGGCGTATGACATGACTGTTTCCCCTGCCACCTTAACCTCTCTCTCTGCCTCAGGCTTCAACCTCACTCCCTCCTCACTGGGCCTCTTCTAAACACACCCCACCAGGCAGTACACCAACCTGTTGCCTCTGGAGGCTTTCTCCTCATGACTCCCCTGCCCCCCACCCCACCCCAGGAAATGCACATGTAGAGCTACAGTGAGACCTAGTCTAATGTGGCAAGGCCGTTGGCTGGGAGCTCCAAACCCTCTGGAGCTCTGCGACAGGACCTTTCCCTGTCTGGGGCCTGGAAGTAGCTTCTCCTGCCAGACTTTCCAGAGAAGCTTCTCGGAGGGCTTGATGTTCCATTTGGTTGCCCGCTCACCATCTGACGTTGTCCCAGCTACTTCCTGGCCTTCTCTCTTCCTTCGGACCCTGCTTTTTCCCATTCTCCCTTTCCAGAAGCCCCCTCCTATCCAGGCCTCAAGCTGTGGAGAGTGGCTATCCGCAGGCTGCTGTCAGGGCACTGTCCACAAGGAGGGTGTGCCTCAGTGGGAGGGGAAGAAAGCCTGGCAGCAGGGAGTTCACAGCTGGGGGCCCCTGGGAAGATGGGTCCTTGCCCAGAAGAGGGCCTGTTCTCAGGCCTTCCCTGGCAACTAGTAGCAAGAGAGAGACCCAGAGAGTGAAGCTCAGAGTCAGGAGTTCTGTCCTTGCTCCTACTTCTTCATCCCCCTGACACCCCCGTGGAGATTTTTACCATGAACACATTACAGCTAAGACACTCCCCAGGGCCACCCAAGAGTCACCTGCCCCACCCCCCGGAATATATTCTTCACCAGGTAAGTCCAAAACTGAAGTCACATCCATCTAACCCTCAGGACACCCCAGGGGCCCACCAGGAACGTAGGGCAGTGTCATTCCCACTTTGCAGATCAACTGCTGAGAGCAAGGGTACAGCCATTGCACAGGGTGGCGGCAATACTGCAGAGGGATCCAAGCTTCCTGAATACTTGTCCAAACTTCCACCAACCAGCTCTATGATGATATGCATCACTGCCTGGGCAAAGGGTCCTAGGAGAGGGAAACCCTTCAGAAAACCAACTCCCTCCACAGAGGGCTTCCCTTGAGGAGATGCCGGGTCCCTGATGGGGAGGTTCTGCAGCCCAAGGACCCAGCTAGCCCCCTTGCTTTAGCATGGTGGGGAGGAAACTCACTAGCTAAGCTTCTGAGTCTCTGCCAAGGCTCCCAACTCCACCCTGCTCCCCTTCACCTCCATGTCCCTTCTTGCTCAGAAACAGCTTTCTCACCTCCCCCATGGGCCCCTCTCCTGCGGAGATGCTCTGGCCAGAGGATGAGGCTGAACCCAGATGGTGAGGCAGAATTAGCATTGAGCCCCACTGAGCCATGAAGGAAACTGAAGAGGTGAATATTTTACACCTGCAATTAGTCACACATGCAGAACTGTGCTTACAACTAGTTGCACCTGCAAGTGGTTAATTGCTAAATAGCAAATGCAATTAGGCACTTACACATTATCTCCAGGGTGAAAGTTGCCAACACAGTAGTCACTAGCATATGCATGGTCACACACACACACACACACACACACACACACAAGGGCAGGCATGCATATTATCTAGAGAGGCACACACATATGCAGGGACACACATACACACACTCACAGCACACACACATCCATGAGCACGAACACATATTCAGGGACACATACATGCATACAAGAACACACACATACAGGGGCACACACACACACACTATACAGAAGCGTGTGCACACACACTCCCTGATGAAGGAGTGAACACAGAGGAAAGCGATTTGGCTCTCAAGGTTGGAGACTAAAAGATGCTACGGAGGGAGGGCCTTTTTATTAAAACGTCAAGAAGCTGCATTAGAAGAATCTAGGTTAACCCAAGCCTTATATCGATGTGAGAGACCTGGTCTAAGAAGGATCCAGCACCAGATAAGAACAGCATGGGACTGCAGATTGTTCCTTTGATAAAGACTGAGCAACCGTTGGAAAACAAATTGGGCCAGGCACACAGGGCTGCAGAAAAGGCTGGCTCTCTCAGGCCTCACCACTCTTCACCCCCCACCCCCATGGAAATTATTATCTAACTGCATAGGGCGGAGGCTAGCCGTAACTGTTCCATTCACGGGTTGTTGTGGTTTTTTTTTTTTATCTCAAAATACGGCTTTGAAAAGTAATACACAAAATCAAAGAGTGACCTTTAAAAATTCTGTTTAATGCTTCCTTTGTAGCCCTTTCTTCCTTCCTCCAGTTTCTCTGAGCTGTGATACTGAGTTGTCATAGTTTTCAAAAATATTTCCTTTTCAGCAGCCGAGTGAGGAGGAATACATCTGTGTATTTAATTGTAGTCGGTTCAGACGTGGTAGACTGAAGAACCTCTTCAGCGGTAATGAGCTGCGCTGAGGCTGCGAGCCCGTCTACTCGGAGACGTCGGAGACTTCGGAGACGGTGGGGTTAGGAGAGCAGCACCGCCTCGGAGACTTTGCTGATGGTCGGGTTAAAAGCGCATCACCTCCAATTTACAGAACACCTTTCCACGATCAGAGCAGGAGCTGACTGCGCCTCGCGGGCCAGACTCACACTCCGTGTTCAGAACATCAGCTCCTCTCCCTTCCCTCCTCCTTCCCTTCCTTTCTTCTCTCCCTCCCTTCCTCTCTCCCTCCTTCATTCGTTCATCAAAAAGGAATCGAATAATCCGAAATCACTGGACATGATCTCTGCCTTCTAAGTGCTCATAGTATGACTGCAGGGAATAATCTTTGTTGTACCCAGGTCTCTGATACAGAGAAAAAACTGCATGAGCATTAGAGGTAAGTGTAGGGGGCGCCTGGGTGGCTCAGTCGGTTAACTGTTTGACTTCAGCTCAGGTCATGATCTCAGGGTCCTGGGATGGAGTCCCCAGTTAGGCTCTCTGCTCAGCGGGGAGCCTGCTTCCCCCTCTCCCTCTGCCCCTTCCCCCACTTGTGCTCTCTCCCTCTCTCAATAAATAAACAAAATCTTTTTTTAAAAAAGATAACTATAGTGCAGCCATTGAAGAATAAGGACATGGACTTGGGACAAATTTAAACCTCAACGCTGCCACTTGGTAGCTGTGTGATCTTGGACAAGTGACTTAACCCCCTTCATTTGTAAATGGGCATAATATAGCCAACTGTTCAAAATTGTAGTGAGGGTTAAACTGAACTCTTAGCAAAGCGTGTGGCTTTAATGTAAGGGCTTGATAATAATTCGATAATATTTGTTATGCCTAACTAACCACGAATAACATTAACATCGAGGAAGGACCCATTAACACTGGCTGTCTTCATGGGGAGTCTAGTTTGTTACTGCAATATAACTTAGCCTATGCTGACTGGTATAAGCACAACGACTCATGAAAATCTAATGACAAAGTCTGGTGTGGCTAGAGTGCAGGTGAGAAGAACAGGTGTGGGGAACTAGGTAAGAAAGGTCATTTGGGGCCACCATTGACTACCAAGAATGAAGAAATTGGTAAACATGTGTCCCAGGACACCCTAATGTGTCAGCACTGGCTTGGCACAACAAGGATGACCCTGCAGGGTCTGATCTCCTGCTTGTCCTTGCTCATCTCCCTGATCCAGCCTTGAAGAAGGGAAAGCCTTGGAGCTCACAGATACAGCCCTTTGAATTTCCAGGAAGATGTCTCGCAGGCTTTCTCTCTCAGAGAAGTTCTCAATCCCTTTATTCCCAAGGATTATGCCAGATGAAGTATCCTCCCTCCAAGGTAATGCAGCGTTATGGCTTAAGAGCAATGGGCAGAGAATCCCCAAACCATATACTACTCAAGCCCCTGGCCTAGCATGGCACCCAATAATCCACCCCGCACGCACTGAGTGTTTATTCCCAGTAGAGGGTGGCAGGAGCCACTTTTTCGCTGACCTGGTACTGCCAGGGAGACCTAAATGAGACGATCTGGAAGGCCTGTCTTCTCATGTGGATGGAGAAAGCTACCGTATCACCAGGGCCCACTGCTGGTAAATCTCTCCAGAGGTTATCCTGTTCATTCACTTTCTTCCAGACAGCACTGAAGCCAGTTCGATCTAGTGGGAAGAGAAGTACTCGGCCGTGGTTTTAAAAAACATGGCTGCAAATTCTTGATACCCCTCCCACTGTGGGGTGGCAGTCTGTGTCCCTTTTTCTTGAATTTGAGTGGGTTTGTGACCTCTTTGACCAGGAGGGTAGGGCAGAAATGGTGACGTGTGGCTCCTAAGACTATGTCACAAAAGCCATGTAGCTTCTTCCTTCTTCACTCAAACATTCTCTCCTGGAGCCTTGAAGCACCATGAAAAAAGTACAACTGCTCTGAGGTCACTACACTATGAGCAAGCTCCAGCCACATGGACAGGACACCTGCGAGGGTCCCAGGCCGGCTCTAGAACTCTTAGCTGAGTTCTGCCTTCTAGTTATGTCAGCCCAGGGGCCACACGTGTAAGCGAAGAAGGCTTCCGATGATTCCATCTCCCAGCTGAGGACCCAGCCGTCCTGAAGCAGAGGCAGCCCATCCCTGTTGTGCCCTGTCCAAATTCCTGATCCAGACAATCTGTGAGCGTAATAAAAATGGCTGCCATTGAAAGAAGGAATTCACTCAGAGGAATAAAAGGGTGGTAACAAAAGTGACTCTACTAGTTAAAGTCCCAGCAATGTCCTGTGGGGACAGCCCCAATACCTTTCACTTTCAGGTCTCAGAGTAATAGTGAAAAACACATGATTTAGGGCAGGCGGATCTGGACTCAAACACCATCTATAACCATGCCCTGACTGGGATGGTCTTGGGCTGGTCATTCAGCCAAATGTTTCCATTTCTTTTCCTTCCACAAAGTGGGAATAATAATGATCACAGTAATAACTTCCTCACAGGAGTGTTAAAAAAAATAAATGAGAAAGGGCAGCCCGCCAAGCCCTGTACAAATGTTTGTTGTTGCTGTTAATAGAGTGAAGGAGGCCCTTTGTAAAATGTTTCTTTTTAGGCAAAGAACCTAATCTTAAGCTATTTATGGAGAAGGGAGTGAGTTACACACACGCACGCACGCATGCACACACGTCCACGTGCGTGCACGCACACACACACCCTTGGCTGCCCCTTTCTGAAGACAATGGATTCCTTCAGAACAAAAGTCTCAAGTTACACAGAGAACTGAAACACATCAATCTGGTTGGGTTTTTTTTTTCTTTCTTTCTTTCAACATGCTCCTTTACCAGTTTTAAGATTACACAATAGCTTCCAAATATCTACACTAGATTTCTTCCTCCTGAGATTCCAGGTAAAAAATAGCTTAAATACACTTCTTCCATCAGTCAAATCATAAGGTAGAAGATACTGTACCATTCTAAATATATAAGTTGAGAATATTTCTTTTCCTCAAAGAAAAATCTTCCAACATCTCTTGACTTTGTTTTCCCGGGGGCTTTGACAACTTGTATCATGGGGCTAGAAATTCTGAGTGTCTAGCTTCCAGATGCCGGACCAAGTCCCCTGCCTGGCTCCACCTTCCGTGCGGACAGCATGCGGGGGGGCGGGGACCCAAGAAGGCCAGTTCTGTTTTACTCCCCTGAAGCCAGATGGCAGCAGTGCTCACCACCTCTCACATTCTGTGGAGCTCCCACACTCCTCTCGTGTTCATTCACCCACCCAACAGGTCATGAGTGCTCGTAATACCTGCACGGGGCCAGGTGAGGAGCCGCAGAAGCACCTGGAGGCTGCCTGCCCTCAGGGAGCATGCAGCACTGTGAGGGACCAGGAGAGGACACTCTGCTGCGCAGCGTGAATACTGCCGCTTGAGCTCATGCTCACAAAGCGCTGGGACACAGAAGCAAGGGCTGCTAACATGCCTCTGTGGGGGGAAGACAGGGAGGGCTTAGGAGGGAAGGAGCCACAGGAGCAGACCTAGAGCTGGACCAGTCAAAGAGAAAGAGAAGGGAGATCCGGGAAGAGGAGAGAGTGTGTCAACACCATGGATGACCAGACTCAGTTCTGGGAACCCCCGAGCCCTGTCTGGCCAGAAGCATGAAGTGGGGGCTCAGGAGATGGGTCTGGAGATATAGTCAGGGGCCAGATTACTAAATGCCCTGGTGCTAAGGGGTGGGGAGGGGAAGTGTGTCAGACTTTATTCTGGAAGCAGTGGAGAGACCTAAAGAATTTGGCACAGGCAGCCAGGGCCAGCTTTCCTCTTTGGGAAAACCCCACAGCTGCACTGAGGTCAGGACAGGAGCCAAGGAGACCAGAGAGGGCCCACATATAGTGCGGTAGGGGCAATGGAGAGCAAGGGAAGGCTCCAGAGATCTTCAGCAGTAGAACAGACAGAACCTGATAGCTTAATGGCTTGGGCCGTGGGTCCCATGGGGGGAGGAGGGAAAAGCTTGGACCTCCAACTTCTGAGGCTCCACCAGCAGCCCTAGCCCCCTCAGAAGGAGCTAATTCAGCCACAGGCTGATGTGTGGGTGCGGCGGAGATGCCAGGCTCCTCCAGTATGGATCGTACTGTCTGAGGACCCTCCAGCCAGGCCTGCACACTGTAGGAAGGAAAACAGAAGATGGGGAGCATGCCGGGCAAGTCTCCTTCATTCCTTCTTCTGCAGGTAGAGCTATCCCACCAGCCTGGCCTGGAGAGGCCAGAGGCTCTCTTCCCAGCCCTGAAGGTTTCCCACGTTCACTGGGGAGTCAGGCCTCTACCCTCATGCCTCCCATACAACCCAAGGGGCACCAGAGGCATCTTGGGAAAATGGAAAACTCATTCCTTCAATGGTGGGGGTAGGAGGGAAAAGCAGGTGAGAAGGCAGAGGAAACAGTGAGCAGGAAGAGTCACAGAGAATGAACCTGCTGGGGAGCATCTCCCCCCAGGGGCAAATTAGGGACCCTCAGTAGGGAGACCATAATCCTGGGAAGACTGACTGTGCTTGGGACGATTGGTGAGAAACTGGGTGGGGGACATGGGAGAGGAAGGGACGAGAGGGTGTCCTGGTCACTGAAAAAGAGTCTGCCAGAAACATTCTGAGCCTTGCTATCATTCCTGAGAAGAAATTTGAAAATGAAGGAAGAGGATTTGGGGGAAGTCACCGTGGGGTGGGCCCCAGAGGTGCCATTAAAGAGATGCAGGAGGGTACCTGACTGGCTCAGTTGGTTAAGCGTCTGCCTTTAGCTCAGGTCATGATCTCAGACTCCCGGGATCAAGTCCCACGTCGGGCTCCCTGCTCAGCGGGGAGTCTGCTTCTCCCTCTGCCCCTCACCCTACCCGTGCTCACGCACTCCCTCTCTCTTCCTCACTCTCTGTCTCAAGTAAATACATTTTTTAAAAATCTTTAAAAAAAAAATAAAGAGATCCAGCAGGATGTGGGAGTCCATTCTGCCCGGGATGACTCCTGTAGGCCATCCTGCCCCTCCCCAGAGCACATCTTTGCTGAAAGAAAACAGGCCAGGAGCTGGGGGTGTTCTGAGGCACCCTCCTCCACATCTTAGGCCACTCACTGTGACGGCACCTGTGACAATGCGAAGCTCAAGCTGAAAGTCTACCCAGTGCTTCCTTTAGTGTAAGCTATGGTGTCCACAGCTTCAAGCACCTCTAGTCCTCCACTCTGTTAAGCCATGAAGGTGGGATTGCAGATGAAGAAGCTACAAAGATACTTCTGCCTGTGTTAAAACATCCACAAAGAAGTTATGGATTTGTAATTTTGATACACTGGCTCTTAACTAGAAGCGAATGCCCTCCAGGACTGACATTTCAAAGAAAAAGGAGGTGCCCCAGGGTTCAAAGCTCCAAAGCCTCCACCTACTGTGAGGCTGGGTGCAAACACTGGAAGAGATGTATCTGGGCTACTGTCTTTATTAGGATTGTTGTTTTTCTTAGAGCTTTGGCTACAAAGCTCTGCCGGTGTTAAATTACAAGCCCTAGCCTTTCTTTCCCCAGAAGCACTGTTGTCATGGACTGCAATTTTACAGAAAAGATTGTTTACGGGAGTATATGTGGCGTTACAGAAGAAATTCCTTGGTCACTAAGAGTATCATAGGCACGCGGAGGAGGAGAGAGGGTGACTTCTGGAGAAAGTGACCCCCTAAGCAGAAATCTGAAAATGAGCAGTTAGCCAGGTGAAAAAGGAAGCAAAATTGTTCTGCAACAAAATCTAGACAATGTTAGAGTCAGCAAGCAGGTCCCATAGCATCTCAGGATGGTTCGATCACCTTTCAACCTGCCTGTGAACTGGCCCTGTCCAATGCTGTCTTTTTTTTTTTTATGTTATGTTAATCACCCTACATAATAAAATGCTGTCTTTACTGAGCCAAGTGAGTAAGCTGTTCTGCATTTGCCAGCGGGCTTCCAGTCTTCGGTGCCCAGGAGGGCTGCTGCATCAACCCAGGAATGCCCTCAACCCCTCCTCCTTGCCCCCTCCCCAATGTCTATCACCCAGCCACCCCATCCCTCCCACCCCCGACCACTCCAGCAACCTTCAGTTTGTTCCTGAGATTAAGAATTCCTCATATCAGCGAGGTCATATGATACATGTCTTTCTCTGATTGACTTATTTCACTCAGCATAACACCCTCCAGTTCCATCCATGCCGTTGCAAATGGCAAGAACTCATTCCTTTTGATGGCTGCAGAATATTCCATTGTGTATATATACCACTTCTTCTTTATCCATTCATCTGTCGATGGACATCTTGGCTCTTTCCACAGTTTGGCTATTGTGGACATTGCTGCTATAAACATTGGGGTGCACGTACCCCTTCGGGTCCCTACATTTGTATCTTTGGGGTAAATACCCAGTAGTGCAATTGCTGGATCGAATGGTAGCTCTAATTTCAACTGTTTGAGGAACCTCCATACTGTTTTCCAGAGGGGTTGCACCAGCTTGCATTCCCACCATCTGTTGGTTTATTTATATGTATCCAGCCTCATTCCCAAAAAAGACTTAATGCAGCCTACTTGTGTGAACACATGTGCACATACAAACATCCCTGTAGGCAGGGTGATGCCTTTCTTCCCACTCATTCCGCTCTCTTAGATCTTTCTATTATTCCATCTTTACAGATAGTTTTTTTAGCCTACTGCCCTTCATTAACTTTTTTTTTAAAAGATTTTATTTATTTATTTAAAAGGGAAAGAGAGAGAGCATGGGTGGAGAGAGAGGCAGAGACAGAGGGAGAAGCAGGCTTCCCGCCAAGCAGGGAGCCCAACTCCGGGCTCTATCCTGGGACCCCGGGATCCTGACCTGAGCCGAAAGGAGACGCTTAACCAACTAAGCCACCCAGGCGCCCCTGCCCTTCACTAACTTTAATTTATTGTTATAATGTTGTGTTACCCATAAAGCAAGGTTTAAATAAAAGACTTGAATCCTGAGGTTATTGAGGTTAAATGAGAAGATGTAGGCAAAGCCCTCAGCACAGGACCGGGCACACAGCACAGGTGTCAGATCAGCAGTGCTGCACGTGGGACTCAATGAGATGGTCCCCAGAACCCAGCTCTGATGGCAGAGCAGCAGAAACTGTGGCCCTACCAGCCAACTCCCCCCACTGTTCCCCTGCAGCCTGCCTCTCACTCCGTAAGGCCTACAGTACGTCTGCTTTGTCTGTGCTCACTCTCTGGACATGCTCTTTAGCCTCATCTTCCAACCCAGGCCAGTGTGCAAGGCCTCCCCCTGCCAGGGTCCTCTGCCCCCAGACTCGGGCCCGCAGAAGGGATGGCAGCCCTGACCCACGGCTCATTAGATATGGCATCGGAGGTCCCCGAGCTCGCTGAGCCTCCGGAAAAGAATTTCCAACATCGGCTCCTGACTCAACAGAACAAAGTCAACAGCTCTGGAAACAGCTTTCTTCCTACATTTAAAAATAAGATCATGAAAAGTCCCCCAGAAAAGTCAATTCTGGCTTTTTAAAACTCCAAATCAATGTGATGTGTGAAAGTTCTCATTACGAGAGAGGTGGGGGAGGTCAGAGAAGCAAGGAGAATCAAAAAGGAGAAGAGAAGGAGAGAGGGAAAGACAAGAGAAAGAGAGAGGCTGGGTGGTGGCCAGGAGAAGAGCGCAGACGGGAAGAAGGACAGGGACATGCAGGTGGGGCACGGAAGCAGCTCCACAAGCAAGGAACAGGCCACACAGAGGAATGGGGCTGCTGACTCTCCAGGGGCCCACAGGCGGCCTTGGGCACTTCGGGGGCAGCGGGCAGAGAGGATGGGGAACAATAGGCAAAGTGCCGTGAGGCAGGTGGGAGCAAAAATGGACGTCCCATTGTCAACTGAAGAGGAAATCCAAAGCTCTTGAGAGAAGAGGCAGGAGGTCAGGTAGGCCTTAAAGGGCTGCTGAGACTTGAAGTTGGAACTGCTGAGTTGAAGGGTGGGAGGCTCCCCATGCCCCATGAGAGGGCTGGCAAACAGCCCCGGTTAATACGTGCCCACGGCTCCCTGAGATGCAGCAGGGGCCTAAGCACTTGGCGAGCGTCCGTTCACTCAGTTCCCACAACCACCTTAGGAAGCAGGTTACTGTAATGCCCATTTTACAGCTGAGGAAACTGAGGCACAGAGAGGTAAGATAACCCACTCAACGTCATACAGCTGTAGGGAGTAGCAACAGCGTTCAAACCCAGAGTCCACACTCCTAACCACGCTGGGCCTGGGGCCTGTGGTATGTGTGTGTGTGTGTGTGTGTGTGTGTGTGTGTGTGTGCACTCCTGACTTCTTGTCTGGGAACGTGCTCATAATTATAGCAATGGGGAGCTATAAGAGTTCGCGAGCACGGGGAATGACTGCGCCAGTCAGGTTTAGGAAGATGTGTCTGGAGACAGAAAGGGAAAGCAGAGCACTGGGGCAGGGTTTGGGTGGAGACCATTGCTACTTGCAGGGTCTCCAATAAGCAAGATCAAGGCAGAGACAGAACAGGCCCTCCAGCCCAGATGCAGCTCTAAGTCATTCTCTAGCACTCTCTGAAGACCGGCCCCTCAGCCAAAGCACCAACTTTCCACTGGCCTTTGGATCATCCCTTCTGCAGATGCACTTCTCCATGTTTTTCCAGGTCGGACAATGCTTCCTAGGGTTTCCCTGAAAGGATAAGGCCTTGGAGCCTGGAGTTGCAGGATTTTCCTCCAGGAGTCAGTATTCTAGAATTGTTTTCTCCCCCAAATTCTTTGGCAACCTCCACACCAACCCACCCCTAGCACTCCTGGGCATTCTAAATCTGCCCAGACGATTCATTTTGAAGAGCAGAATACAGGCAAAGACAGCTTTGCTTGGCTCCCCTACGACTGCCAGACCTGCAGTTGGCTCTCCCATAATAAAGGAGAGGGAGCTGAGCTGGGTCTTGACTGGTGATTTGAACATTGGCCAACCCTGCCCGTCACCATCTAGTTGCCCCCTGCCCTGAACCCTGGGGAAGGCAAGGGAGCCAGCCAATGCAGCCAGAGAAAGCAGTCCGTTTGCGGTGTGCCTGGCCTTAGAGCAGGCTGCAGACCTGGGCGTCAGGGCACGCAGAGGCCCACGAGCATCTGAGCCCACAGAGGGTGCCATGAGGTGGGGCTTCCTCATACCTGAGGAAGGGCAGTGACTACATCAGCAGCCCCAGCCCAATCCAGCATCAGATTAATTGTCCTCTGAATCTGACTCCAAATGTCTCTGTTGATGGGAGTACCCACCCCGGCTCTAGACAGAGCAAGAAGAGGAGTCAGACCAGGCTCCCCTGAGATGGGAGTATATGTGGCTGACCCGGGATGAGCAAATGTACAAGGGACCGACCCTCCCAGACTCAGAGGCCCAGCAGGGCCATCACAGACAAGGTAAGGAGACCATCTGGCCTCACTCCCATTCAAGAAAGGCCTCAAATTCACACTCAGTGAGATCTACTCACAGGACTGAAAGGAGAAGTTCATACAACTTAAAATTGTATCCCGTTATCCAACCAGCCTGCCTCTAGGGCCCTGGACATGAATACATTTTATGAATCCTGTGAGTATCATCTTGTAGCATTACACGGAGTATTGCAATTTTTGTGTTAAAAGCATTTATTTGTTGAAGGCAAACATTTAAATCATGCCACAATTTTTTGTAACCTTGTTTTGACCTTACCTCTTTAAATAAACACCCACACATACACACACACACACACACACACACACACACACACGAGAAAGACTCAAAGACCTAGACACTCTCTGTCCAGCCAGGAAGCCCTGCACACAACATTGGCTCATAGCAAGGATGCTTTGAAGGGGGAGGGAGGGGAGGGCAAGGGGGAGAGTCAGTGTCTCCTGGGGCAGGTCTTCTGGGAGGAGCCAGAGGAGGAAGGTGTGGCCAAGGACTGATGCACACAGGCGAAAGGAAATTCCCAGACACTGTTAGCTTCTGTTTCTGTTCTGTAATTAAGACCTCTGTTTAAGCTGGTAACAC
This sequence comes from Callorhinus ursinus, assembly GCF_003265705.2. Classification (NCBI taxonomy): domain Eukaryota; kingdom Metazoa; phylum Chordata; class Mammalia; order Carnivora; family Otariidae; genus Callorhinus; species Callorhinus ursinus. The sequence continues at coordinate 116,735,073 of NW_027397063.1, forward strand.
TTAAGGAAGAAAAGACGAAGACATTTCAACCAGCTCTGCTTGGGTTTCTTTTCTGTGAATTATTACAAGTGTTAATGGGTGTCTTCATTAAAGTATAATTTAAGAAATATTACAAGTTGGGTTCCCCCACCCTCGTAGGTCTGATGGACTCAAAATCAGCAGCTCCTCCCACTGAACTGAAGCAAATTTATCAAAAGGGAAAATTAGCCGACTCACTCTGTCCAGTGGTAGAAATGAGACAGAAATTGGTGACAATGTGGGTTTGCTTTTCTGGGAACAAACATGGTATGTGACCAGATTCCAAACAGACCAGGAACCTTATTTGTTCTGAGAACATCAAAGAGCAGGACTAGCTGAACAGAGGGCTGTCTGCCAGGACCCACTGGACCTGTAGGGGACCAGTTTAGGGCAGGAGGTGGGGCGGTATTTAGGGGACTGGTTCCTCTGCAGCAGGGAAGGGAAAGGACCAGCTCCTTCTGTAAATGCTTTTCGCCAGCCCTCACCAGCCAGATCTTGCCAGACACAGCGGCAGCCCTCCCAACCCCTTCCCTCTAGTGCCCTCCCCATTCTGCCCCCCTCAACTCCAAATTAACATTCACTTTAAGAACACTGTGCTTGCTGTGGAAATGCAGGCTTCAAGTGCCCAGCAGCCCCCTCTCCACCCAGCCAACCACACTGTTGCCCCCAAGCTACCCGGTAAAGAAATTCTAGAGCAGACCCCAGGGAGACACAAGGGCATGCACCCACTCCACCTGCTACTGGAGAAGCCTGGGGCAGAGTGATGTTGGAACTCGGGGTAGGGACAGAATAAAGACTAGGGCTCCACTGAGGGGGACGGGAAGCCACTCAACTCTGCACCCCAGTTTCTTTCATCTGCTCTCCTTTCTTTGGGTCTCTCCACATCTTGGCACTGTTTGCTTCTCGGATTCCCTGGGCCTCCCACTTGATAAGTTAAGCCTCCTTGCTGCAACTGAAGCACTATTAGCCAGTTGAAAGCCTCCATTCTAGCTGACTTTGCCGCCTAAACAGCTTTCCCTGTGTGCCCCCTGCCCTGCCAACCACCTCATCTCTGAGTCGCTCCTAACACCCAGGAGTGAGGGCTGATTAGAATTTAAGATAATTTTCCCAGGGCATTAGCGTACTTTCTTTCTTTCAAGGAGTATCAGGGTGAAAAAGGGATAAAGCTTAAGTTTCAAGGGACAAATACCTTAAGACTGAGAGGGAAAACGGTTTAATTGCTTAAGTTCTTATTTGTCTCAAACAATATGGTGGGCGGGTGGATGAGAGAAGAGCTCAGAGCTGAGTGTTAACTTTGACAAACCTGTTTGGCCTGATGAACATGTGAGATGGGGAGGCCTGCGCCTTCTCCCTCTGCAGCCATGTGTCCTAGGCAGCCCTAGCCTCCTCGTGCACGCTGCACTTACCAACTCAGGACGCATCCATTCACAAGCAACGTTCCCCCCCCACACACCCCGCCACATACACACGCTCAAATATCCCTCCCCTCATGCAGCCTGCATTCTGGTGGGGAGAGGCAGATCGTGCACAAAATCAGTAAGTAGGCTGTACATTATGTCAGAGGTGATAGGTGCTATGGAGAAAAATAATGCAAGGTAAAGGAGGTGGGAGGGCTGTTAGTAAGGTAGCCCACACCGTGAGTGGGGTGGTCAGGTCAGGGATCACTGAGACAGTAATACTCAAGTAAAGACTTGGAGGAAGTGAAAGAGCCATCCCCACAGCTCTGGTGTTGGAATAACTGGACACCAAAGGCAAAATAATAAAAAAATGAACCTCAATCTGAACCTCATACCTTAAACAAAAGCTGAGTCAGAATGGATCACAGACATGCATGTAAACCACAGAAATGTAAAACTTTTAGAAGATTAACATTAGGAGAAAACCTTTGTGACCTGCGGTTAAGCAAGGAATTACTTTACTGGACATGACACCAAAAGTATGATCCATAAATCTGGATCAATTGAAAAAATAATTGGTTGGAAACACTGAAAAAAAAAAAGAATAAATTCTCTAGACAATGGAGTATTATTCAGCTTTTTAAAAGAAATGAGCTGTCAAGCCATGAAGAGACATGAGGGAACCTTAAATGCATATTACTAAGTGAAAGAAGCCAACCTGAAAAGGCTACATACTGTATATACCTGTATAACATTCTGGAGAAGACAAAACTATGGAGACAGTAAAAAGATGAGTGGTTGCCAGGGGTTAAGGGAGAGGGAGGGATGCATGGATGGAGCACAGAGGATTTTTAGGGCAGTGAAACTACTCCACATGATACCACAACGGTGTATACATGTCATTATACACTTGTCCAAATACACAGAAGAAGGTACCACACCAAGAGTGAACCCTAATGTGAACTATGGACTCTGGGGGATTATGAAGCAGCAGTGCAGGTTCACTGATGGTGATCAGTGTCCCCCTCTGGTGGGGATGTTGAAATGGGGAAGGCCATGCAAGTGTGTGGGCAAGGACACGTGGGAAATCTTGGTACCTTCCCCCCCATCTTGCTATGAATCTAAAACTGCTTTAGGAAAACAAAGCCTTCAATAAAAAAACATTTAATGGATAAATTGGATTTCGTCAAAACTGAAAATGTTCGCTTTGTGAAAGACACTGTAAAGAAGAGACAAGTTACAGAATGAAAGAAAATATTTGCAAACTATATATTCGCATAGCCAACAAAAAGACATATCCAAAATATATAAAGAAATCTCGACCCCCAATAGTAAGAAAACAAATAGCCTAATTAAAACTTGGACAAACATCTTGAATAGACACTTCACCAAGGAGGATAAACAAATGACAAATAAGCACATGAAAGATATTTAACATCATTATTCACTAGAGAAACACAAATAAAAACCACCCTGAGATACCAAGACACACCTAACAGAATGGCTAAAATAATAAATACTGATCATACCAAGTGCTGCAAAAGATGCAGAAAACGGTGGTAATGCAAAATGGAACAGCCACTCTGAAGATCCATCTGGCAATTAAGCACACAATTTCTGCATGACCCAGCCATCCCTCTCTTGGGCATCTGACCTAGAGAAATGAAAATGTATGTCTACACAAACCCTGTCCACGAATGTTTATAGCAACTCTATTCATGATTACCAAAAAATTGGAAACAATCCAAATGTTTTTTGACAGGTGCATGGATAAACAAACTACGGTGCCTCCATACGATGGAATACTACTCAACAATAAAAAGCAACAAACTAGTGATATAAACAATGGCTTACATGGATCTCACAGGCATTACACTAAGTGAAAGAACCCAGTCTCAAAGGTTTACTATATCGCTCCATGTACAAAGACGATAGATACAAGGGGATGGAGACTGGACCACTGGTAGCAGGGCTGGGGGTAGGAGGAGACAGTGACTGGAAAGCAACATCACAAGGCAGCTCTTCTGTATTCTGATTTTTAGGGTGGTTACACACATCTGTGCATGCATTAAAGTTCATAAAACTTTCTCCCAAAAGAAGTCAAATTTTCCATATGACAATTTTTAATAGAATTATTCATTATTATTTATTTAAGAGAGAGGGAGAGAGTGGGTGACGGACCGAGGGAGAGAATCTTCAAGCACACTGCCTGCTGAGCACAGGGCCCGACTTGGGGCTTGATCTCACGACCCTGAGATCATGACCTGAGCCGAAACCAAGAGTCAGACACTTAACCGACAGAGCCATCCAGGTGTCCCTCTGTGAGACAATTTTTTAAATGAAATTTAAAGTCACAAAAAATTTTAAAAAAAGAATCTTAATAAAGAAGACAGCCATGGATGGGGTGTTGCAATAACCTTGCAATGACAAACTGAACAAACTCACATCCATTTATGACTAAATGGGTGGTTTTCCCTATCTTCAATGACTCCACTTTAAAGTATTTTATGGACCCATGAGCCAGATCATGTTATCGAAACCTTCTTAATATTTACTGGATCTCTGTACATTTACCACATTCTTCCCACAGTTTTTCTATGTCTCAAGGGAACCAGCACCAAACAGAAAATTATCCTCTGGCTTATTTAGTAACAAAATTGCTAGTATCATCGACATCCATTTTTGAACCCTTGCAATGTGTCAAGGTCTCTGCTGAGCTCCACACAGGCAGATTCTCATAGAGGCCTCACAGCAAGCTTGAGCCCAGTGTTAAACAACAGCTTAATGCAGAGAAATACTGAGGCCCAGAGCAGCCACCCTGCTAAGAAACACAAAGCCAGGATGGAACAACCCAAGCTTTCCTGCTGCAGACTCTGAACAACACCCCATCCATGGCTGTCTTCTCAACAGCTTGGCCAGCCCACCTTCATTGCATAGTGCGTAGACTCGTGCCCTTGTTTCCCTGGGGGGACGGGAGGGTCCTTGGGCAGGGCTGAGACGGGCTACACTGAGCTTCCTGGGAAGTACCCTTGTGTGCCAGAGACAGGTGCCCTGGGTATGGACCCCCAAAAAGTTCATCTGGGGTCTTATCCCAGAGTCAGGGGATTTTCCCAGCAGTTCCAGAGAGGTCGCTCTGTGTTCTCACGGGTAGCCATCACCTTAAACAGCCCATGGAGGAGAATGAACTAATGACAATCCTTTTTTCCAGGGGTATGTCCTTTTCTTTCCTCCTTCCTGGTGAGTTAATACCAATGCGTATCATGATGAGGCTTCTATGTTCTCGTTTGCATTTGTTCACCTTCACAAGAAATCCGAAAATCACCTCATTCTTTCAATGCGTGGGGTACTGACATCAAAATCTTTCCTTATCTGTGTCATCTATCCCTTGAGTTTCTGCCTGGAAAAACTGCATCTCTATAGAGGCCTAGCCACCCGGTCACCTGGCTCTTCAGAGGCGGTCCTCCCGGGGACCTCCAGACCTTCAGTGTGAGCCTGGCTGAAAGATGATGGGAAGGGTCCTTTCTAAGCCATGGCACAACTGCTAGGCAGATGGCTCTGGCCCTGGCTGCTGTGGTGTCCAGAACCTTCCATGAGCATGGGGTGGATTTGCAGAGGTCAGGGCTGGGGCATCCCTCAGCCACACACTTTAGCACAAACACGTCAGGGCTGCTCCTGGCCAATTTAACAACACGGGGCTGGGCAAAGAAATCACCTGATGAACCAAGCAGCGGGGGGAAAAAGCCCTGACAGAAAGTCTTGATTTGTCGGGGGTTATTGCCCAGCTCAGGCTTCCTGGTGACTCAGCTGCTCCTGCCTGGGGAAGGTCCCCCTCAGCCAACTCTGCCTGGGAAGCCAAGCCAGTGATTTCCCAGTAGCTATCGGCCAGAACAAGAATTACTCATAAAAGGACAGACTTAAATGTCTCCCCAGGAGCGACTATTGTTTACAGGGTTATTGAGGGAGTGAAAATATAAGAGCAAAGGTCGGTGGACACCAGCAGTGGGAGTTTACAAGAAACTCTGTCATTTCTTATTTCCCCCCTTTCTATGATGAGAAGTTAAGACAACGCCCCTCTGCCATTCGAAGAAGCAGCTTTGTTGCTTATTCTTTCAAAATATCCTTCTGAAGGCCCCCTCAGCGCCCCCCACCCTTCCTGGGCTGGCTCTTACCAGCGGGCTGATTTGCACAGGGGATGCCTCTCTGCTGCACCCCCTTCCAGGCTCACTCTCCTTCTCTTGCTCTAATTAGCAACTGCTTTTTTTATTTTTGTATGCACGTTCAAAGACAGAGAGCAAGGGGAGTGAAAGAGAGAAAGCAAAGGTCTGTGTGAAAGGAGAGAGCAGATGGCTTCTCCCTCTCCCCCTCTGTGTCCCTGGGCCCCCGTGTTGGCAAACAGCGCACAATGTCTGTCTACAGAGCTCTTTGTGGCCTAGAAGAAGGGGCCGGCACACAGCTCCGGGCAGGAAAGGAGTCTGTGGGGAAAGGCCTGAAAAGGCACTGCCCCTGGGGGAAGCCAGGGTAGGGAGGAGATGGAGGCCCTCAACCCATTGGATGCCCAGGGGCAGGGACCTCTGCCTCCTCCTCCTGGGTCCTTAGGAAGTGGGTATATGGCTGCCTAGTTGGCTTGTGTACTGATGGGCTACCTTCTCTGGGTAGTGAAGCCATTGCCCCCAGGGCTGCAGCAAGTCCTAGAGGGAAGGGGGATCTACTGCTCACTTTGGTGCTGTCAGGCCCAAACTCCTCACTTGAGTTTCCATTAGAGACAATTCTTAGGTGAGTGGGCAGAGGTACCCACAAAGGGGGAGGCACATCGTCAACCCCAAAGACTGAATCACTCACCCTGACTGGGAAAGTTAAATTCAACAATCAACAGCTCTGGATGCTGGTTTTTAACTGGTAGCTGGATTAAAAGATTTAAAAGACGTTAGGGAAAAAAGGGAGCTCAAAAGAATTCTCAAAAGGAGAAAATAATCAAGAATGGGGTTGAAGAAGCTGAAAAAAAAAAGCAGAATATGCTCTAGAAAAGTAAAGAAATGAGCACAGAGAAGCAGGGCATTCTACAAAGACATCTTTTAAAAAAAAAGTTATTGTTCTTTTTAATGAATGATCTCATTATCAACATGTGTGATTATATGTTAATAATTTTGGTGATAAAAATCAGTCTTGTAATATCTGCAATTGATTTCAATGATAAACATTGATTTCCTGTATTTTGCTAAATGAAAGAACTCGTTTTTATTGCAATTTGCATCTAAACAGTTTCCTAGGGAAAAAATAAAAACAGTGAATGGAAATAACTATCCATTCATTAAACTTCTACCAATGAAATGTGTTTCTCTTTTCTTCCTTTTTGAATAAAGTCCAGAGAGAAGACAGACAAGAGAATAGAATAAATGGAGGAAAAGAAAACAGGAAGACCAACTTGGCCAAAGATGCAGAGGGGTAGGCAAACAGAACGAGTAGGAAAAAAAAGTCCCACGTCCCAAGGACCTTCACATTCAGATCAATGCAGGCATGTGTGGGACAGACCCAAAAACCAAACAGAAACCCTCAAATCGCCTAATTCCCAGAACAGGCAAAATTTTGCCAAGTTCATGATTTGGCAGCGTTGTTGCATATTCCATACAATTTCAATGAGAAGCTCTATCCATCTTGTGCAAAGAGCAGATTGTCATTTTCCACTTGAAATACACACGTTGCACTGACCTTATGTCCTCTGTCAAACTGCGGCGTTATCACCAACTTTTAGTGAAAGGGTTTCACAACGTATGGGCTTGCGGCCATTCTGTTGATTTTGTTCTGGGCGTGTGTGTGCACAGCGTGTCACTATATTGGACAACAGACAGACAAGGCCTCTGCCATCACTGGTTACTTCCTCCATCTGGCTCTGCCATCATCACTTCTACAAGCTCATGCCTTGTCAGCGACTCCCGCCTGGTTCCTGCTTGGTTTCTTTGGAGCTTACGCTACTCAGTGCTGCTGGATGTTTCCTTACACATCCTCATGCAAAGCTTTTCTCCCTCCTCGGCTCTCACCCTGCTTCCACAAATTCTGTTTTCAACGCATTTTGTTTTGTTCTCATTTAACAGATGGCACAGAGCGGGCATTTGGGACGCAGAGACACAGCAGGTACGGCCCTGCCCGTGAGGAGCTTGTGGAGAAAGAGACTGAGATTGAAGACAGAGGCAGAAGCGTGCCCACTTCAAGCACGGTCCCTCCGTGGACCCCTGGCTCATCCCTAGCCAACAGGAAGCACACATCAAACCAATGACTTTTCCTTGGGTCCCTTAGCAAAGGATTATATCTCAGCCCAAATGGGATACTGAAGACCCAAACCTCACCACAAATCACAGGTCTGCCCCTAAGGAATCTTGCTCTTCTCCAGCTTGGGGGGTGGGGTGTGGAGGGGGAGTAGAGACCAGCAGTTATCAACCAGCCCCAGAGTCCTTATGCTGTATGACCTTGGCAAAGTTACTTAGCTTCTTTGTGCCTCGGTGTCTTCAACTGAAAAATGAGGTTGATAATCATATGTACCTCATAGGGCTATTGTAAGGATTTAAGAGATAATGCAGGAAACAGAATTAGGCAGAGCATGTGGTACATAGTGAGTGCTCTGCAAAAGATAGCCACGCTGTATTAGTGGTTCAGTGCAAGCTGGAAGCCAATCCAGAAAGGTTTGCTCCGTACCCACATTATAGCCCTCACCATGATTGGATGATGAACTGAGGGACTGCCCTGAAGAGTGTGTAAGCTGCTTCCTTAGCTCAAGTGCCCAGGGCAAGTTAGCATTCTTTTCAAACATCAGTCATTTGCATATCATCCTTACTGGTTTGGGCCATATCTATGCACCAGGTTTTTTAATGTATTATTCTTCTTCTTTAGGTTGACTTATTTTTTTAACCCGAATATATTTATTTTAACAGAAAAGTAGTGAGGAAGGAAGTGGGGTAGGGAAAAGGAAGGGGTGGGGAGGGGAGAGGAACACAGAGGAGGGGAGGGGAGCAAGGAAGAGGGGAGAGAGGGACTGAAACAAGGAAGGGAGGAAGGACGTCTGTGGCCTCAGAGAGAAAGAAAACCTGCAGAGCTGGAAGACAAAAGCCACAGAAAGAAGAGGCAGTACGCAGCCGCCCAGGGCTAAGACCAGGCCCACTGGCAGAAGCAGGGCTAGCGGAGGGCTGAGCTGTGGCCTGAAGCACAGGTGCCTGGTCAGGGGCCAGACTGACGCTGCTGGGAAGCTCTGCTGAGGGTGGGTTGGTGCGGGAGAAATGAAGAGGAGGCTGAGGCAGGTGAGGGCTGCACACTAGTGATTTAGGAATGGGCAGATGAGGGGGAGCCACCAGGGTATGAAGAAGCTCGAGGACCCAGAGGTAAGCTGGAAGAATCGAAGGAAAGGATGTGGGGTAGGAGATCTGGGTCAAAGGATGAGAGGTAAGAGATGTGTGGGGCAGAGCAGGACTGCACAGGGTGAGCAGGGAGGCCAGAACTGGCTCCAGGCAGGAGACGAAGGATGGGAAAAGCAAGCTGTATTTCCCATTAAACCAGGTTGGCTGGCTTTCCTGGGACTGGACTGGGAGAAGGGGCTGGCCCTTGAGCACCAGAATCTGCACCTGCCCTGTCCCATCTGCAGACCAGTCACCTGCCAGCGACTGAGAAACGCCAACATGGATGAGCAGCATGCGCCGAAATGGCCTGATGCTATAGGTGGGCAAAGAGCAGATAAAAGGCAGGATGCCCTGCAGGAGGGAATGAGACAGAGGAAAGTGAAGTGTAGACCATGTCATGCATGGAGGGAGCAAACTCCAAACGGTCTGCAACAAGCAAACTCACCCGATTTAACGATGTGTTAAATGGGCACACTTGTCAAGTCCTGAACGGGGCAACACATGGAACTCTGCCATGGTCAATGCCCCTCATAGCAAGACAAATGTAAATTGAAACCACAGTGGGAGGTCAGTTTTCATCTATCAGATAGGCAGAGATAAAAATGGCAGACATTTTATTCTCTTGGCGAAAGTGTGGGGAATAGGAGCTCCCTTACACCATTAGAGGTAGCAAAATTGGTAGAAAACATATTTTTTGGAGGACAATTTGGGAATATCTATCAAAATTAAAAATTTATATACTTTGATTCAGCAATTTTTCTTCTAGGAATTTCCTGCATCCTTAGTTCTTAGAAAAGTGCTTGGCACATAGAAAGTCCTCAATAAATATTCATTGAATAAATTAATTAGTGAATTTGACTCACAGACAGGCTTGCACACAAGTACAGAGATAAATGCAAGGATGTTTGTTGAAACATTGTTTAGAAATAAATAACAAAAGAAAACAGGAAGTAACCCAAATGTATATAAGTGAAGGACCCAAAAGTCTCACCCATTCAATAAAATACTACAGAATCATTTTTTAAAAAGAGGCAAATTTCTATGTAACAGAGCCAAGCTATCATTAACCTTCATTGTTAAATAAGAAAGGCATGGGGGGACTAAGGGGAAAGCCCTGTGTAATATGGCCCTATGCAAGTGGGAAAAAGATCCATATTCTGGGTGTGCAAATGCACACATCTTCTCTGCAAGAGAATATCAGAAACTGGAACAGCGAGAGACCCTAGTGAGGACCAGAGTGGGAGGGAAACTCTTTTCATAAGTACCACCTGTTCAAAACACTTTTTTTTTTTTTGAGAGCGAGGGAGAGACAGAGAAATCGTGAGCAGGGAGGGGCAGAGGGAGAGGGAGAATCTTAAGCAGACTCCCCGCTGAGTGGGGAGCCCCACGCACGGTTCCATCCTAGGACCCTGAGATCATGACCTCAGCTGAAATCAAGAGTCGGATGCTTAACCAACTGGGCCACCCAGGTGCCCCCAAAACATTTTAAAATAACAACAAAGGGTAATTTGGTGGAAGAGAGATTTGCACAAAAGTTGCACCCCAGGGACTGGATCAGTGGGCCCCTGATTCAATGCTAGGAAGAAGGGTTCCAATGAACCAGGCTGCCTCAGGAAGTCCAAGTGTCCCATCACTGGAGGTGTTGAAAAGCAGGCTGGGGGACCACTGTGGGAAAGCAAAGTGTAACCTGGTGGGCTGGACTCACTGTCCTTAGAGGTCTTACCTAGCTGGGAGGGGTTATCCTCCACTGGGTCCCACCAGGGCCACAGAGCCCCTTATGGCTCCCTTGCCCTCTGGATATTGCAAGCACTTTCCGAGAACTAAGAATGTAGCAAATTCTTAGAAGTAAAACTCCTCAATCTGAGTATAGAAGCATAAAGGGCCTGGCATCAGCAGCTGCCCAGTAAGTACCTAAAGAAAGAATGAGCATAGGTACCACTCAAGCCACATGAACTCACATGTGGAATCCAGCTTGACTGAGGAATGGAAGGCCAGAACTGCCCAGGCCTGCAAGGATGTGAGCAGAGCAGGTCCCCAAGGGTCATATCCAAAGACCAGGTAAGTCCAGCTCCCACTAAGAGTGTGTGCCCTTAGGGTTGGTGGGCTCTTCCAGACAGAGGCCAAGGACAAGCCAGAAACCAAAGGACCTGTTTCCTTGCCCAGCTCTTCCTTTGACCTGGGCCCTACCCTCAGTGAAAACCTGTTAGGGATGGGTTTGACCCTCCCTGGCCCTGAATGTCTGTCCTGTGATACCAAAAAGCCTCCTGACAGTCCCCACAGTGCCTCCTTACCCTCACCAACCTCTCCAGGGCCTGATGTGGCGGAGATGATTTCCTCCTGAGCCCCTGGCCATGAGCACTTGGCACGCACACCCATGAGTGCGCGCATGCACGTGAGTCCAGCATATCTGCAGCTGCACAGACTCGCTCTGTAGCAGGCTGGGAGGGCACACAGGAAGGCAGATGCCCTCTGTCATGGAGACCAGAGCCAACCCAGACATATTCCTCTATACGAAGCCTCATCTCCCCAGGATTTGCCTGCCTTGCCCTCATTAGCTGGCTCTTGAAACAAAAGGCTCAGCTGCCCCATCAGGTAACTGATACTCAAGCTCTTAGTTCAGCCAGCAAGGAGAGTGCAGATAGGACCTCTACAGGAAGAGACCCCCTCCCCTAGGAAAAGGCCAAGAGTGCCCCTTTCTCACTGTTCCTGTCAAAGTGCTCTTGGCAAACTGAGGTTTGCTTCTGGTGGTTTACCTGCATCTGGGAGGCACTCCTTCTCTGCTGGCAACTGCCCTGAGCTGACTCTCCTCAGTCTTCTTCCCCCAGTGCCTTCAGGGAGAAATGAGACCCGGGAGCATTAGGGCACTGTCAACACAGCTTGTCAACGGCCAAAGGCCAGTGGGAAAAGAATTTAGACCATCAGAGCTCCTTGGCGCCCAGAACTGGAGGACCCCACTCAAATTCAGTATGATTTTCATCTTCATGATTCAAAATCAAATGTAGTGATTCCTCACCCAGGCAAGGGAGTTTGTGTGGATGTTTGTGCTCAGGCAGGGACTGCCCAGCTCCAGAGAGAGATGGGGACAGGAAGCAAAGGGAGTAAGTCTGACCACCGCCCTGCCTAAGCTGGGGGCCCATGCTGGTCCTTGATGCCCATTAGACAGCCACAACCGGGCCTCTAGTTTCCAGCCCCACCACCTGCCCTCTGCTTTTCTGTAAGCACAAAGCCTTAGACCTCATCCTTCCCCGGGAGCTTGGGGTTGCCCCCCACCCTGAGAACCTGTGTACCCTCTGGATGGCCTCACAAGCAGATCAACATGTCACAGCATCTGGAGAGACAATACTACACCCAGAGAGGTTAAAAAGAAGATAGTTATAGTCAATGTGGAGCTCTGTGCTATATACAGTGTGGAAATGTATAGCCACAGAACATGGCGCCAAGAGCCCAACCCAAGAAAAAACAAGGGACAACACAGACACAAGGGAGGGAATCCATGAGAGAACAGCTGAGAAGTCTGATAGCCCTGAAGATACATGTTGTGTGTTGAAGGATGGTTAATTTCAACAAAATCCAGTCTGGGATGCAGAGGTAGATAGAGGCGTCCCCAGACCAGGGGTCCTGATCCCTGCTCTGACATTAACTAGCCAGGGCTCTCTAGACTGGTACCCACAAACACTCCCTGGCCACCCTCTCTCTGTGGATAATGTGGTAGTCAGAATAGATGGTCTCTCAGCATCCCACAAGCCTACCCAGCCTGGGTAGTTTCAGACTCTCTAGTTCTTCATGGGCCAATGAAGGTGCTCTAAGTAGCCCTAACTGGACTGCTAGCCCAGTGACATTTCCACTATGCACAGCCTTTGAGTAAGGACCACATGGTGTCTCTGTCGACATCTTTGATAGCACACATTTATTAAGTCATGGACTCCCACCTAGGGCAGCTTGCAGGCACAGAACCCTGCCAAATCAATCTCAGTCACTCCAGCGCCGACCTGGGAGAATCACAATTGTTTGGTCAACATTAGTGGAATTGGGGTGCTTCTACGCCTGTCTTTCAAAGGCAAAGGGGCAGTGCAGAGCACAACGGGACTTAGAACCCAACGCTCCCCTTTCTTCCCCCCTTGCCATGCCCTACTGCCACCAGGGTCCGGGACCGAGTGCTCACACCCCATACGCTGGAGTCGGTGAGGCCGTGGGGCATCCTTCCAGCTCTGTTTGCTGTTGTTCATGCCGGTGTCACAGCCCATTACATCCAGCCAATTACACAGGATTCCTCTCTGGAGGGCACTGGGCAGGGCCACCGTAGGGAGCAGAGGAAGCCCGAGAGACTTCTAAATGAAGTAGCCTGTTGGGAAATCCTATTATGAAGCTCATCTTACAAGGCTGCGGTGTTAATGACCCTGGCCTCCTGAGCCCTGAGCAGAGCTGGTCTCCCTGGGGCTTGAGAGGAAGCTGTCTAGTGCAGGCTTCCTTTCACTCCCAGCCAACAGCTGATGGGCTGGAGTGAGTGGACGGGGTTTCCCAATGCCCTGGATGCAGCTGTCAGCTCAGTGCACACATGCACACACATGCGTACACACACACACACACACAAACACACACCTTCCCCTTGGGACCCCACCTTCTCTTTCGGCACCCAGGATGAGGATGCAGTGGAAACCCAAAGCTGGGATGAGCAACCCCAAGGGAGATGGAATTGGCCCCAGCAACTTTTTTCCAAGGGGAGCTAAATTAGACACATTTTTCTCCACCTTCAAATCCTGCAGATTTTTCGTCTCAACTCCCCCAGGCTTATAAATTGGCTCATCTCAGCCATTCAAGTTGACAAAGGCGCTGAAACTGTTGAAAGGTTCAAAATGTCCCTTGGGTTTCCAGGCATGAAGGAATTTACATGTAGGTGGAAAATTACCAAGGAAAAAAGTCCCTATTTGGAGAGAGAGGAGTGCAGAAGCTGGGGGTGGGGGGGAGGAGAGGAGGCCTCTGGGGCAGTGGCAGGGAAGTGGCTGGCCTGAGGATCACCTGGGAGGGCCACACACGACAGTGCCAATGAGGTTTCAGGCCCTATCTCAGGGCTTTGACATGCACTGGGGTAGGAGTAGGAGAGACATGGATGCACCAAGAACTGCTCTGGTCTACCCTAGAAGTTGTGAAGGCCCCACTAACATCCGGAGTTGGAATGGTCTCAGCTGACCTCAGAGCCCCCTGGAAAAGCCATATGGATTCCTGGTTCTGGAACATGGATCCTCAGCCCCAACCCTGACCGGCAGGCCCTGAGAGGGGCATAGGAGTCCTGCAGGTTTGACCGTGCCCTTGATGACAGCAGTGGCACCCCTGATGTTTGTTCGCAGGACAGTCTTGACTGACGCAGCTGGTCCTGGCCAGCTGCAGGGAAAGCTGTTCCTTTCTGTAACCCTTAGACAGTCATCCCTCAGCTTTCTGACCCTCTCTCCTCTGCAGGCTTCCTAGCAGCTCAGGGTGTCAGGGCCCTACACAGCCTTCCCAGCCCCTACTCCAGGTGCAATGATGCTCTACTCCCTGCTGGCCAGTCTGCCCCGCCTCCAGCCCACTCCTGCAGTCCCTCTTCCCAGATGCCTTCTACATCCCTTCAGGTGCGCCCTTTCTGCAAATCCCACAGGTCCAAGATGCCTTCAGGGACCTCTCCCAAGCCCCCTTCTCCTCTACTCCAGCAATACAGATGGTTCTGGTCTAGAGCTTATATCTGGGGTTCTTGGCCTGGCCTCCACTTATATCTCAGAAGAGGTCACCTGGGGATGTCATTTTATAAAACCTTTCCTGTGGCTTCTCATGCTCACCCTGGGATCAAGAATCACTGCTTTAGATGACCATCATCCTCTCTCAGGCTCTGGGAGTCTTCTCAGAACTTCAGCTCACAAAGACCACCTGCCTACCCCACCTGCTTCAAGGCAGGCTGCATAAGCTACACCTTCCAAATGTGTGTTACCTGACTCACTGACTTGTTGAGGGACAATGGATCACACATATGTGCTGATCCCTGGTCACTGCCGGACAGTCATGGAGCTGGGCCTGCATAGGTGCAGACAGGTGATGACTGAATGTTCAGGTGTCCTGCTGAACTGTGTCTCTGAGTGGGGATTCCACATGCCACCTTCCTTCCAGAATCTTATTCTCTTAGAAGCCAGAGCCAGATGGTGTGTTTTTGGGCTTAAGGGCAATGACATGGCATCTCGTGGGCTTCCAGAGCATTCTCAAATCCATTGCCCACTAGATCTTCACACGCCCTGAGAAGCAGGCAAAAAAGATGGGGCTATCATGGGAAAGGACCTACCTAAAAGCCACCAGAAGCTCACAGCAGAGCCAGGCTTAAAACCAGCTCCTGTCTCTAGGTTAGGCCTCTTCCACCTGGATGCACCCCCTTCCCCCTTTCATCTCCCTGCACCCCCCTTGAGTGACAGCACCAAAAACGAAGGCCTGGGCCCCATGGGTCAGTGTGTGCCCTCAACAGTAGTGAGCCCGGACTGGCCTATTCCTCCTGGAGCAGGAATAAGGGAGGATGACAGGGAAGGTCATGGAAGGCACTGTCGTTCTCTGAGTCCTGAATGTGGCTGGAAAGGCAGGCTAATGAGGCAGCTCCTTTTGGAAGCTCCAGGGACTACACCTGGGAGGGAAAGCCAGGCCCTCAAGGAGCACTCAGGGGCAGAAACAGAATCAAGTCCCATGCTCCAGCTAGGATCTGGCTGCCAGAGGCTGTCTTAGCACCTGAGACCCGTCCCTGGGCACCTAAATGGGACACTATAGCCCCGAAGCTTCTAACAGACAGCTAAGAGGCCTTCCCATGCCAGGTTCCGCCTAGCAACTGTGAGTCTCAGCCCAGCCATCCTCCCCAACACCCGCTTCAACTGGTGCAATATTTCAGGCTCCACAGCATAGAGAGAGCTTGCAGAGCACCAGCTCTCAGTGTCCCTGGCCCCAGTGAGGGACAGACTGCAGGGACCCACACAGAAAATCAACGTAGCCATCAACCTGAGTAGGTAAGGTATGCGGCAGGTAAAGAAAAAGCCATGATTGCTCATTAATCCACTAGACTATGAGCATAAGGCTTGAAGTTGGGGCAGATGGGCCATTTTCCTAGTAATTAACAATTTCATAGATGGGGTCAAAGTCACTGGCAGGGTCAGCAGGTTACTACGATTCTGCCTGATTGGCCCAACCTGTGTGAGCAGAAAGGATGAGTCTGGCAGAAGCCTAGGGTCATGGAACCCTCTAGAAAGTGCATCTGCCGCTTGCTGCACATCCTAATGTGTAAGCTCCCCCCCACAGCTTTCTCTGCCTCCCCCTCCTCTCATCACTATCCTCTTCAGAACAGGAGCAGCTCTAGGCCAGGACCACTCTTCACTGGCTGGGCTGCCTAATTGGTCTCCAGGTGTTTCTGCACAACTGAACGACTGGTCCCCATGAATCTGACAGGAGAGGCTTTAGCAGATGCAAAGTGAAAGTCAGAATAAAGTTCCCGTCCATGTTCAAAATATGTCTTGCCAAAAAATAACAGAAAGGATATTCTATAGATCTGACACAGGCGAAAAGGCCCAGATTCAAATTTCCAGAAAAGAAAAATCTATTAGGTCAACATAATTGTGTGAAGCCCAGGACCATCCAGGCTTTGCCCAGCCAGATTCCAGGGCATTCATTCTCAGGGCTGTGTTGGAGGAGGGGAGCTTGCCTTCCTTCTCCAGTCCTACCAGGACAACTGACAGAGGCTCACCCACAATTCTCTGGCATCCCCCATTCTCCACACTGCTGGCCTCATGAAAACTGGCTATACTAAGCAAGCCACCCCACAATGCCTGTGAAGGGCTACATGGTGCCCACCTGACAGCATAGCATGAGCCCCCAAAATGGGTGGGGTCCCCTTGCTTGGAGACACACCACAGGGACCAGTCACAAATCCTTCCACCTGTACTGCCCATCTCCCTCCAAAGGGTGCAGAGTCCTCCCAAGATCACTGTCAATGGCCAAGGCCTCTTCACCTCCCTGGGGCAGGCTGCTAAGGCCTGGGAAGGGAGCTCTGGCTCACCCATTAAAGCCAGATTGCCAGCAGAACCAATGGCTAAGATTTGGAGGATGCATCTTAAAGTTCTTGAGACAGAAAAATAAAGGCGCTTCTCTGCCCTTCTAGGGCACTAAGCTCAGCCAGGCTGCTGGGCTGCAAGATCCATGATGCCACCAGCCTTTCCACTCTCCACTCTCGGAGTTGCCATCAAAATGTGGCCTGTCTGTGCCTCTAAAATGGCAAAGTGACTGTGTGTGGTGTCCTCATTTCCTCCAGCCTCTGATGTGTTTGCAATAAGCCATCAGTGAAATCAAGCCAGGTTCATAATAACTCTAGATGAGGAATGTCCACCAACAGTCAGAAGGGGATTGGAACTGGGCGGGGAGAATGGAAAAAAACCACTTGGATTTACATATCTGTCTCCATAGGCCCTCCCACAACAACCACAGGAGGTGACTGACAAGCAGCATGGACAGCAGAACCCCCCAAAAGAGAAAAGTTCCAATTAGCCCAAAGAAATGAGAGCCTGCTCCCAGAGTCGCAATTAAATCAGAACCAATCAATGCTTGCTCCGGATCCTGCCATTCTGCTTGGGAAATAATGAGAAAACGGAGAGGGCCCCAGCCAGCAAGTGCAGCATGGCAGACTTCTGAAGCCTGGAGAAATCACCAGCACTATTGCAAGCATGCCTGGCAGCTGTGGCACCTGCACCTTTAAGAACTCAGCCTAGTGCCCAGGTCCCCACTCAGACCCTGACAAATGCCCAAGAGGGCACCTCCTGCCCCACCCCCAACCAAGAGGACAAAGAGGAGTGCGGTGGGGCCAGGCAAGGCCGGTTTTAAAACTGTCTGCCTTGATTCATCACTTGATCTGGCACTCTCTCCCCTCTGTTTCCACACCATCCATCACGGGTACCATAAGCAAGAAATCCAATAAAGACACAAAGGCCTAACTCTCCATTCTCAGCAGGTCTCAGAAAGGCTGTGAGTGCACCAGCCCAGGCAATTAGCTGAGTCCAAAGGACTGCAGGGCTGATGGGCATTAGCAATCCTGTGCCTGGTGCCTGGCTGCAGGCATTTGGGGAGCAGAGGAAGTGGGAAAGGAGATAGGCAAGGACTAATACAGCTCCAACTACAACTTGTCCCCCAAAGGTCTGGAGCAACCTAGCTCATCAACTAAATGATGAGCAAGGGTCAAGGTGGTCATTTCTGGGTCTATGTGAATCTGAAGCTTTGACTGCCATGGGCAAAATTTCATAAAAGAAAGCATTCTTCTTTTCCCCAACTCTGGACACCCCCCTACCTGTGTTCACCTTCCATGAACTTACTAAAGAAATGAACCGTGGGCTCTCTAGACCCTCCTATTCACTCTCGGAGAAGAATCTCCAGCCAGTTCAGCTCATTTATTACCACTGGACATGTGCTCTCCTGGACCGAGGGGAGCCCATGTGAGCAAACAGCTCCCTGACACTCCCCAACCGCACCACTCTGTATCATTCAAGCAAAGGTTATACAATAGCTGGTACCACCTTCCCCCATTTCTGGTAGTGCATCTCCTGCCAGGACACATGAAAGCTAGGCCCCATCCCTGCCCCAGGACTTGGCATTGAGCCCTGGGAGCAAGATAGGTAAGCACAGAACTTCAAGTTCACGAGCTCCATGGGTCCAGGACCAAGTTGGGTAGTGGGGAGCTGAACTGAAATGACCTAAAATATTTTCCAAATCCAGTCACTTCTCAACTACCCTTGAGTGAACTGTCCATGACAACCCCAATCCTGCATGCCTGAGTGCATGGGACTTAACATGATACATGGGTGTGCATGTGTCTAGGGGAGGGAGGGCAGGAGGAAGGGGGAGAAAGTGCAGGTACACATGTGAGAGAGAATATGAATGTCGGTGGCCCAAAACTAAATATAACTGAGTGGTTATTAAGTTCTTATCTACCATTGGGAATTCTCCCTATCTCTTCCCTCACCATGAACACTGGCATTCTGGTTGGACACAACTGAAAAATCATCATGCCTTGCACTAGGGATGTAGGTTCCCCGGACCTTTATAATAAGCCATTATTATATGGCTTATTACATGCTTATAACATGCTTCTGTTTCTTTGTGACCCAGAGCTGGAGATGGGGAAAATTCGCAGATCAGGCCCTGCCCCAGGTGGGCAGGAAGCAGAGGCCTTATGAGGCCATAGGACTTACCCTTGCAGGCCACACTGTTCTCAGCCTCATAGCCAGGCTTGCAGGTGCAGCGCCCAATGGGCACCATCCACTCTCCATCCCCGTTGCAGTAGAGTTTGATGGGCACGTCTACTTCCTCTGCATTGGGGATGCATGTCCCCCGAGCAATCACCAGAGAGGTACTCTCTGCCCCCGTCATGGTCTCTGGAAACACCGCAAAATTCTGCACAATGCTGGGACACTTCTTGAAGAAGACACGAACGGAAAGGAGAGACATACAGGCTCCATAATCCTGGAAAGCGAGGTAAAAACCATTCCGAGTCAGAGGCCCAAAGCTCCTAACTTCCGTGTTGACCTTCATCAGTCTTCCCCCAAAGTCCACCTGGGAGAAGCTCTCATCTGCAGCAATGGTGTCTACTTTGAGGTAGGGGGCCTCAGACCAGAAGGCCGACTTCTTGGTGGCAATAACTGAGTCAGTCTCATAGTAGTACAAGTTGAAGGTCTCCTTACAGGAGCCTGGGACGTTGGGGAGGCTGCTGCAGTCTCTCACAGTGAAGCGCATCTCCGTGTAGATGCGGTGAGCCCCCCGCCGGTTGATGAAGGTGGTGAGAAGCCAGTTGTTTTGGTTGGGCTCGAAGACGTTGCACACCTGGTAGGTGCGGATGGTGTTCAGGTTTTCATCGTAGCCACTGACTTCCTCCCACTGAATCAGGCAGACCACGGACGCACACATGCAAAAACACAAAAGAGAGACTAAGAAGACCCAGAAGAGAGGCAGAGCAGAGAAGTCTGGTGCTGGAGGGGGCCTTACGAGCTCACCAGCCCTGCTGCTTCACCTAAGACAGGAATGCCCTAACCCTAACTTGCTTTTAAAGACCTCCTCATAAGCAGAGTTCAAAAATTTCTCTGCTGGCCCCCCTGAAATATAACAGGTTTCCCTCTAGAAAGCCTTCCTTCATCCAACCAACAGCGCTCCTGCTGTGACTATGGCTCATTATGTCCACAGGGACAACCAGCATCTTCCAGGCCTAGGTGACAGCAGAGACTTGAGACCTCAGTGCCATGGCCTCTCCTCCCCACAGCGACCCCCGTGGATTAGGGATCTGACTATGGGACACCCCTCACCCTGGAAATCTTCAGTTCGGAACCTCATTTCCTTTACTGTGGTGAAGCTCCTTTAGAGTCATGAAAAGCATGTGAATATAAGGCTTTTCAGAATTTCTCAACAAACGGAGATTCTCATAAACTTCTGTTTTATAACATCAATCCCTTTGAAAGAGCTAGACCAGAAAACTTGTAGGAGTAGGGGCTACTAAGTGAGATCCTTAAGGAAGCAAATCAAGCTTCATTGTGTGCAAACTGCTAGCAGGGACCCGATGGAAGGAAATGCTGGAGGATATTACACAGGGAGGAAGGAGGGCTTCTTTGCAGGGGAGAGAAAGCATGCTTTGCATTGGAAAAGAAAACTCATTTTTAGCAGCCCTCTAGGCGGGAAGGAGAAGAGAAACATTGCATTTATTAAGTATTGTCTCTCCATCTTCCCTATAACACTGAAAACTAGATACTGTCACCCCCAATTTACAGATGAACAGATATGCAATTCACCCATGGTCACATGACCATAAGAGGAGACAGGATAGAGAAGAGATAGGAAGAAGTGCTTTGAATGGCCACAGAAATGCTCCTACTAACTTATTTCAGTAACAGGTAATAAGGGGCAGGAGGTCCTTAAAGGCACGGCTTCCTTAACCAAGCCGCTCTGCGGCAGACCGGGTCATTCTTTCTTCCTTGGGCTGGCAGAGGAAGTAGCTGCCCATCCTGGGGAGCTCTCAGGACCCTGACCTCAAGAACTGGGGGTATTCCCAGGAAGTTTCAATACGTTTGTTAAATTCTGTTCTGCTTGCCTGAAACAAATAAGCGACAGAAGAAATTGAGCTTCCTAAAGTGAAAAGAAAAAATAAATTGAGATCCTTGATCTTAATATTTAGCAGTGGCAAAAATAAATGATAGAAAATAGTACCCATTTCTCTAAATACTGTGCTAATTGCTTATTGTTCACAGTGTGGAGCTAAAATAGACAAACTAGAATTCTTTATTTAAAAAAGTTGAAGTCAATCTTGTGTGCATGGAAAATAGACACAGTTGCTTCTTGCACAGAATTAAGCCCCCTGTAGGAGCAGGAGGGCTAGGCTGTCTTTCAAGCTTATGCCAGAGCATCTGAAGACCAGGCATGGCGTGGAGGAAAAAATGGGCACATGGAGAGCTGTCCCTGCCCACCCAGCCCTGTAGAGTGACCTCACGGCCACTCCTGCTGCCGGGGCCCTGCCCCCGAAGCACCTGAGTAGCAATCCATCCAAGCTCCTTCTCCCCCCACCCCTGCCAGCCCCCCAGGAAGGTCCCTTCCCCAGCCTGGAGTCCTGGATGAGTTCCTTCCAGATCCTTGCACACTGCCAAACCTCACCTGGACTTTGCTTAATTTCTTATTGATTCTCCAGATGTCAATGAACCACTTTTTATTCCTTCTTAAAGATTATGTTATGTTCTATTTAAATGTGTTTGTTAAAGTTACTTTCTGCTTGCCTGGGTTTTTGGAACCAGAAGCAAATATATTAGGGAGAAGTTGCGGACAGTGGTTTTAGTTCAAATTTTCAGACCTCTCTCCCTTCCGTGTCCACTTTGAAATAGTTTTCTGGTGGACCCTGTGTGACTTCGGAGGGAAGGATGGATTTCTTCTGCTGTTCTGCAAGTGTTTAAACAGCAGACTCCCTGTCCATTACTTCAGCCGGGCTGTGTAAAGTCTCAGCATGAACACGGGATGCCTTTGTCAAGGCACAGGTTGAAGCCCGTGGCCCCATTTAGGACAGGAACCCGTCCCAGCCAGAGTCCCCGACCCCCACTCAAGACTACCGCAGCTTCACTGCGTGGGAGTAGGAAAGGAAGCCCGCCTTTCGGGGCTCACCTTAGCACTGAGGCTGTCACCACCAGCGGGCCTTAAGTAGACAGAATGAGGCATTTCTACTCTTGTGGAGCTAGGATATTGAGAACATTTATCTTAGAAACTGACGCTGATTGGTATTATAAGACCCAACAGAGGTCATCGTTTCAAACATTAACCTCTCTGGGCCTCAGTTTTCTTATCTGTAAAATGAGGACTCATACTGGGTGACCCTGGGTTATAAAAATCCTACACAGATTTAATTGATTCTGTGACAGCTCCTAAGGGAGCGATCAAAGCAAATTAGGAGGAATACAGCTGTATATTCAAAGGGAAAGGGTAGAGAGAAATTGAGAGAAATGAAAATAACTCCCTGATGTTTGGGGAACGGCCATGACAGAGTCTCATGTTCATTTCTTTCCCTTTCTCATTCCCCTGCCAGCGGGTAAGACAGGGATTGGAAAAATAAACGTGATCAGAGCTGGCTCGAGGAGGTATGAATGCCTTCCAGGCAAGTGGCAGTTAGTGGTGGGGGCCTTGAAGAAAGAGTATTTTGGCAAGCAGAGATGAGGGTGCAATGGCATTCCCAGCAGGGAGGGACAAACACTGCTATTTGTTTGTGATATTTGGAATCAGCCTCCTTGCTTTAGAGTTATACCTCATTCACTCATCAATGAAAAAAATATTTACCGAATGCCAACTTTATGCCAGGCATTCTATTAGCCACTGGGGACAACAATACGAAGCTTATAGTCTAGTGAGAGAAACAGAAATTAGACAAATGGTTATTAAAATAACTAAATAATGACAATTGGGCTAACTGCTGTGAGGGAATATTACAGGGTGCCAAGAGGGGGTGGGCACCTGATACACAGAGGAACGTCAAGGAAGACCCTCCAAACTGAGAGGGGATGGACGGATAAGAGTTAAGTCAGAAGTGTGTGTCTGGAGGGGGCCATGAGGGACAGAGAAGGAGTGCTGCATTGAGGCCCAAGAACAGCAAGTGCAAAGGCCCTGTGGTGGGACAGTGTGGCCTGGTGCCACTGAGTAATGTCGTCTGTGTGGCAGAAGAGTCATAAAAAGCTACAGGTGCAGGAATGAGACTGAGGAGAGAATGAGTCTGGTCTAGAACTCTGAATTTCATTCTGAGGGTAACTGGAAGTTACCCAAACTCATCAGTTTTAGTGAGGAGAAGTACAGGTGATCAGAACTGGGTCTTTAGATTTCTCTGACGTAGAAACTGGGTTGGAGGGCCACCCCAATGCACGGTCAGGACAACTGGATGTGCGTATGGTGGTACCGGCAACCCATGACAGTAGGTTGGAGTAGACCTGTGGAAACCGAAAGGACATCCTGGGGTAGAATCCCAAAGTTCTCGTGGGCTGAGTTGGGGGGAGGGGCCAGAGAGAGACTTGACCAGACCACGGGTCATGCATCCCCACAACAGTCTTCAACACATCCGTCTTACCTCCCCAACCGGACCTTGAGCTACTCTGTGTCCCCAGGCACACTGCTCCCCAGCTCCCTACAAAAGAGGAGCCTTACCAGCACTGGATATCCTACCCCCCAGATGTGCAGCACCCAGATCCTTTCAGCCAAGGCCCGTGTCAGCCCTGGTCCCCAGGACGTACTCTCACTGCCTGTCCCAAAGCTGATTTCCTAAAGGTCTTTGTTCAGTGGCAGCTTCTCAGCCTCTCCTTCCAGGCATCTGACCTACGCCTCCTGTATTCCTTTCTATAATTGTCTTTTCCCATTAAAATGACAACAAAGCACCATGATTTGCTTATCAGCTTGGCCAAAAATTGGAAAGATAAAATATCAAGTCTTGGTAAGAATCTAGAGCAAAGGGTATTTGCAAGCCTACTGGTGACACTGTGACGGGTGAAATCTTTGAGAAGTCATATCAGTAGTTTCTCTCAACATTTAAAATGTTGGCCACAACTCAAATCAGTAGGGAAAAAGTACATCATTTTAAGAAATCATTATGATAACTGAGTAGCCATCTGGGAAAAAACAACTTTGCCTCCATACCTCATTCCTTACTTTCAGGATAAATTCTTAGTGAATCAAAGCTTTAAACATTAAAAATGAAACCATAAAAATACTAAAAGAAGCCATGGAGACAATTTATGTACAGTAATTATGACATGAAACTCAGAAGCCACAAATGAACAGATTGGTCAACTCCATACAATTTTTTTAAACGGCATAACAAAAATGGTCGGAAGTAAAATCAAAAGAAAAAAAAAAAACAGAAACATGCTGGGAAGTAACTATTTGTAAACTTATCATGGATAAAGTGTTAATTTCCCCTAATAACGCAAAGATAATCTATATATCAATAATAAGATACAAAGACAGGCAAGGGATATTAACAAACTGCTCACTAAAAAAGAGATAGATACAGCTGATAAACATGTGAAAAGATATTGAACATTATTCAATATAAACCAAAATGGTAATTAACTACATTGTGATACCTTTTTTTTTTCTTTTTTTTGGTCAGACAGAAGTTTGATAACACACTGTGTTGGAGAAGGTGTGGAAAATAAGCACTCTGATACATAGCTAGATGAAGGGCAAACTGGTACAGCCTCTATAAAAATTTTGGGTTTTATTTATCAAAATTATAACTGCACATACCCTTTGACTCAGCCATTCACTTCTAAGATCAAGCCTCAGATATTCTTTT
The DNA here is from genome assembly GCF_003265705.2 of Callorhinus ursinus. Lineage (NCBI taxonomy): Eukaryota > Metazoa > Chordata > Mammalia > Carnivora > Otariidae > Callorhinus > Callorhinus ursinus. Next base: position 116,759,705 of record NW_027397063.1, read on the forward strand.
ATATATGTAAAGATAGGTATGAACAATTATTGCCTTCTGCCACCACCACCTCCAGAATTTTATGCATGCTTAGGACACCGGGAGGTGGCTGGGCCTCAGAGGATCATGGGCCTATGGACAATGTAGCAGCCTTCTCCGATTTGCTCTGAGTAGGGACCTCTAGGAGCTTTGCACAAGTGTGGTGGAAAGAACCATTACTCGAGACTAAAATTCTCATCGACTCGTGGGACAGGGAGTGCTCAGAGTCTGAAATATTTGACTACAAGAAAATAAGGTCCAGGATTTTTCTTGTGCATCTTTATTTGTGGACTAAGATTCATAATGCACACCAATCTGACTTTAGTCCTCTGTTCTTGGAGCTCCCACCCAGACTCCAATATGGCACCTAGGAGCCTTGTTATTGTCCATCAACCAGTAAACACCTAAATAAAATGTGATGTGGCCAGACAATGGAATACTATTCAGAAATAAAACAGAATGAAGTGCTGATACATGCAACAACATGGATAAACCTCTAACACACTATGCTGTATGAGACCATATAGTGCATGATTCCATATACATGAACTGTCCAGAAAAGGCAAATCTACAGATAGAAAAGTGTTAGTACTTCCCTGGCATTGGAGATGGGAATGGGCAGTAACTGCAAATGGGCATGAAGAATCTTTTTTGGAGGTGATGGAAATGTTCTAAAATGGGATTGTGGGGATTAACTACACAACTCTGTAAACTTACTAAAAATTATTGAACTGTACAATGCAAATGAATAAATTTTATGACATGTAACTAATACTTCAATCTAGCTTTTTAAGAAAACCTCTTTGGGGCGCCTGGGTGGCTCAGTCGGTTAAGTGTCTGACTCTTGATTTCAGATCAGGTCCTGATCTCAGGGTGAGATCAGGCCCTGAGTCAGGCTCTGTGCTCAGCGGGAATCTGCTGGAGATTCTCTCTTTCCCTCTCCCTTTGCCCTTCCCCCCGTACTCTCTCTCTCTCTCTCTCTCAAATGAATAAATACATCTTAAAAAAAAAACCTCTTTGTTTTCTGGTCCAGTCTACCTCAACACCCCAACAATGCCGGCTTGGTCTCTATAATCCACAAAAGGCATGCCCATTGCAACTTTAGGCCCTTGTTTGACCTACCCACTGAGCCAGGGATGCCCTTCTCATTCTTTTATCCCTATATCCCAAGTGACCGGTATTTGCTTGACCAAGTTTATTTGTGGATGAACAAGTGATGCCTAAGTTGAGGCAAAGATGGCAACGAGAGAAGGGACAGCTGGCCAAGGAAGTGGAATCCTATCACTGATGCTGGGAGCCTGAGAAGAATCACCAGGGTCATCCAAAGATGGGATCAGAACCTTGGGCCCAGGAGCCCACTGAAGGACTACTTGATTTTCCAGCCCGGAATCAGGCAGGTATCAGGCCCAAAGCACCCTCCATGTCGAACACACCCACTTTGTCACCATAATTTGCCATTTCTTCCAGAACAATGTTCCTCTTATTTGGCTTCTCTCTTGCATCCCCAGGACCATGTGCGAGGGCTGGCATGACTTATTGCCTGGACTTACGCCCTGGCTTGCTGTTTGTCAGAAAGTAATGACAACAGACCAGGCAAGAGATGGCAAGGGTTCAAACCAGGGCCACATCCTTTCACTTCTGCACCCTGAGACAGTGCCCATCGCCCCCCCCCTTGCTGCTGCTGTTCATGTTCTGACCGGCGTGACACCTTTTTTCTACCCCACCTTCATGCCATCTCAATCCCTCCGAGACATGGAACCAGAGAAGAACAGATCTGGCTAGAAACCACTGTAGGTCATGTAGACCAAAACCTTTTGTTGACAAATGGGCACACTGAGGGCCAGAGACATTCAATAGTTGGCCTGAAGCCAGGCAGCTGATGAGTGGTCGAGCCAAGCTCTCGGTGTGGCTCCCTCCTGTGAGGGGGCTCAGGTATCCTGTTCTCCGTGATGCCATCCTAGCTTGTATTCAGCTACCATTTTTCCGAATGCTTAAACCATGATTGAGCTTATTCCACACAATTTCGCATTTCATAATACACTGCTTTGAACTGTATGTTAATTGCTCCGCGTATGACTTTGGAGCTACCAGGCTGTGAGCTCCTTGAGGACAGGGAATTATGTTTTGACTAATTTATTAGTTGATTTCGACAAGCAAAATAACTCCATGCATTCAGCTTTGCAGCACCTGTATTACACACCTGCATTTTCATTCAGTAATGTCTGGGACCAGTGAAATCCACTGTTTCCTCGGGAATCCCTTCTCCTTTCCCTTTTTACCCTGGGAGATGCTGTCCGCACACAAGGCTGCAGCCACCTCAGGGTAAGTCACCAACCTCGAGGTCTCCCCGGTGCCCCAGACTCTTTGCCCCAGCTGGCTGCTGGACAGACACCTCCTGATGAACATCTGGTGTGCCCCCATGCTCTCTGCAGTCCTCTTGCCCCTGGATGGAACCTGCACCAGCTGGTCCCCGTGCCAGCGATCCAAGAAGCACCCTAGACTCCGCCTTCCCCATTTCTGTTCCCCATCCTGCAGTGACGGTGCCAAACCCATGTCTCCTGGCTCCTCCATAGCTCATCCACGCAGTCTGCCCCTTTCCCGGCTGAAGTCCCTCCCCCTCCTAGTCACTCTGCCAGTCTTTCTCTTTAACTCCCCTGCCCCGGTGAGTTTTCTAAAACACAAATCCATCTTCCGCACGGGCTTGTCCTTAGCAGGCTGCACTGTGTTGGGGACCCCTGCACAATCCCAGCACCTAGCCCTTAATAAATACTGAAAGATTGAGGGAATGAGCAAGGCCCTGGTCTGTTCCTTAAGTTCTCTGCCTCCTTAGCCCCTGGTCCTTTGCTGGGGACTTACTGCAGGTGCCGCCTGGCTAACTCCTGCCTGGGAAAAGAAACAAAGCAGTTTTGCACAACCAGCAGAATATTAACAGCCTTTGAAAGGGCACTATTATTGATGCAAATGGACCACCCGTCCTTGAGTCCTTAAGATAAGCATAGTAAAGAAAACAAGGACATCCATTAGAAAGTACTGTTCAGGCTTTGAGACCACGACTTTGATGTATGAGAAAGACAGCTCTAGGTTCCTCCAAGATCTGGGTTTGTTAAACTTCCTTGTTGGAAGTCAGATCTCGCAGGTCTGTTACTCAAGAGTGGCCAGTATATTCACTATTTGCAGTCTGGCTCTGTGTGTGTGTGTGTGTGTGTGTGTGTGGTGTGTGTGTGTGTGTGTGTGTGTGTGGTGTGTGTGTGTGTGTGTGTGTGTGTGTGTGTGTGTGTGTGTGTAAAACATGCTGTTCCCCTTCAAAACCACTGTCATGAATTCTCTCTACCCACCCATCTACACGGACTTCTAGAACAACCTTCAGAAACTCTAACACGTTCTTTATCCTCCAAGAGTGGATTTGGATTTTAGAAACGGGCAAAAGTCATCTGGAGCCAAATCTGATGAGTCAGATGGAGGAACAAGCTAAGAAATAATATTCTTTGCTCAAAAATGAAGAGCTGCTATAAAATGAAGTTAAGGGAAGCAAGCTGATTCCACTATATGTCTCTGAAGACAGTTCCAAGCACAGAGTTCTGGAAAGATTTGTGATAGTTACCAGCTCCCTGGATTGCTGTAACATACCGGCATAGACCCTGCCCCTCCTGAATGCCCAAAGGCTACCACAGCACTGCATCCTAAGAATTGCCCTGAATAAGCCATTTCCCTGGGGCCTGGCCAGGAATGACATCTCCTCTGGACACTGCTATTGAGGAGGAAGATATCACTGAAATCGGCTTTGTGGCCTCTATTAGCCCAGCAAGGTCCTAGCTATTCTGATTTGTATGAAGCCCAGCGCATTTAACTCACTTTTTAAATAAAAGATTGCACATCTATGACATCCCCAAACAGTGTTCTGGGTGCTGGTGACCCAGCAGTGAGCAAGAGACAAAGTCCCTGCCCTCGTGGGCCTCATGTTCTAATAGAGCGAACCAAAGCATGAACCAGCAAACAAATGAATAATATCAAGTCAGACAGTTCAATACTCTTGAGGAACAGGTAAGGGGACAGAGTGACAGCTGGTAGTGGGGTCGTCAGGGAAGGTCCTCTTTGAAGCAAAGACCTAAATGACACGCCGGAGCCACCAGCCTGGAGGGCACACCAGAGAGGGGCCTTCCCGGCTCAGAGAACAAGAATGGACTCTCTGGGAGCAGGAGTGTGCCTAGCACATTGCCAAGAAAGCCTGGAAGCCAGGGTGGCCGCCAGACCGCACAGGGCGAGGGGAAAAGGAAGGAGGTGAGGCAGGCAGGAGAGGTTGCCAGAGGCCAGGCGGGCCCCACCTCTGCCATTACAGCTCTGTAACCGTGAATGATTTTCTGAGTGTTAGTTTCCTCATCTGCAAAAGACTATTCACCTTGGTGGGTGCCTGAAGGACTGAGATCATGTAAGTAACTCATCTTGCACCCGTGCCTGCACATAACTTCCATTCGGTAAGTACCAGTTATCATTTCCATTATCATCAGCAACACCCCCATTGTTATGCTAACCGCAGGATCCACCTCTGGCTGACACATCAGGATGGGGAAATCATCTCCTCCATCTTGAATAAATAATCCTGCCTCTGGTCAACAGAAGGGCAGGACGAAAGGGCCAAAATCCACCTCCCCACAGATCCCGAGGGACAGCCAGGGGCCTCCTTCCCTGCCCCTCCTGGAATCTCCAGGGCTTCCTCTGGGCAGGGTTCAGCATGGATTCCCTTCTCTCAACTAGGCAATCTCTGGAGCATCGTCAGCCACCAGCTCAAACTACAAGGAGAGGAAATTGGACACTGCGCCCAGGCTTTGGTCCCATTCAGCAGTCTGTATTTGGGCACAAACTTCTGTTGGAGGGAACCTGCTATTCTGCAAACCGTCACTGCCAACATGCCCGTGAAACCATATGGAAGATCCCTGGCACTGCCCCATCAGAGGAAACCCAAAGACCCACTTTCAGACCCCAGTTAGAGACGGCTGCGTCTCTGAACCAGAAGCCCACTGAGGCCGGGACAGCACACAAATTCACATAGCCCACAGGAGGCCCCCAATTCTTTGGGGCAGCAGATTGCTCAGGCCGGGCTGGAGCTGCTACCCAATCAGCCTGGACCCCAAGGACGCGGCTCTGGTGTAGACAGTACACTAGGCCTGAAAGAGCTGGGATATTAGATAAGCTAGAAGGCTAATTAAAATGTAAAATGTGGTCCATGGGGCATAAATTCCTACAAGCCCTGAGGGATCTACCATTTAGTACACCAACCAACCAAGGCGGCCATTCACACGATGGCCCCCTGCAGGCTGCGAGCACTAGCTCAACCTCCCAATAGCCTTAATTTCCCTCCCAGATGTGCTGGGCTGGGAGGACAGGAACAGCCCCCCACTCATTACCACGGCTCCATGTGGTGTGCCCAAGAACTGGACCGGCTACCAGGGACTGCTTAAATGGGCTTTCCTCCTGCAGTGGTACAAGGCCACCCATTCCCTCAACTACTTATTCTCTGCGATGCAGAAGAGGACAGGGAAGGGGGGAAGGGACACAGTCAGATATGGAAATGATTAGAATATGGAAAACATACTCATTGTTTCCCAATGCAGTCTCTAAGAGTCTCTACAAAATCCTCTTAAAAATGATTGGGCGGAAAAATGCAACAAATATTGTCTTGAGATGGAAGCAGGAGAAATGGCCCTGAGCAGAACACATCCGTTTGGCTGGGAAGGAGATTTTTGTGCTTACCAGAAAAGGGTTGGGATTAAGCAGCACTGCTGTCACCATGCCTAACGTTGAACTCCAGAAGTCACGGTGACCCCCGGTTTAGCCCAAGAGTTTGAGTCACAGACTCTGGAGTCAGCCAGACGCGGCTGTGTGACCAGGGACAAGTCCTTAAACCTCTCTTAGCCTCGGACGCTTCTCTGTCACAGGGACACTAATAGGACCTACCTCAGGAGGCGATCGTGAGAATTAAATATGACAATTCATGTAAAGTACTCACATCTGAGTAAGGGACCTCTGCAAGTCAGTTATTATGGATATCAGCCCTCCAGAGACACATGCTTAGCCTCTCTCTGAGCACAGGTCTGTTACTTTTCCTTAAAAGTCTTGGCTCTCCTATGGTGTGTATGACCTATGACTCTTCCCTGTCTGGTTGTTTGCACCTGTGTATCATCTTTGGTGCATGCACACGTGCATACACGTGTGTGTGTGTGTGTGTGTGTGTGTGCCCGTGTGTGGTTGGGGGTGCTGGCTGTGGCCCAGGTAGGGCCTTTGTGCCCTCCCTTGGGTATGCCCACCCACCAATGGTCGGTTCTGCCCATTCCCAGCCAGGCAGAGCACCTCTCGCTGCTCAGAGATCCCGGGGCTCTGGAAGCCCCACACAGGGAGAGCGAGGCTGGCTGGGCCCAAGGTCCAGATGGCATGCATCTCTTTGCATCCCGGCACATCTCACAGCCCAGTCTCTGCCAGCACACCAGGAGAAACACTGCAGGCTTGTGCCTCGGGAGGGGGCTCCTTGTCCACAGCCCCCGGGGCCACGGTAACCTCCACCAGGCAGCAGCAGCTCGTACCAGGCCCTGCCTGGAGTGGGGTCCTCAGCCATTACGACAGCTGCCGCTGCTGTTGACACTGCAACAGTGACAAATTCATCCTTCTGACAAGATCCCTTTAAATAATTCCCAGGGAGCTAGGGATTAAGACACTGTTTCTCTCAGTCTCTGTTGGGATTTAAAACACCTCCAGCTGGGGTATTTAAAGAGAGTATAATGGGCTGCCCCTCTTGGGTCTCCCCCTCCCCCTTCCCTCCTCTTTCCCATTTCCCAAACTCAGCCCCCACCCCACCAGCCAGCCCCATAAAAAGGAGGCCCAGAAAACAAGAAAGAAAAAAAAAAAGGAGGGAACCAGTGCTTGGCTGGTCACTATGGCAACCGTGGCAGGGTATTCAGCTGTCATTATCCCAGTGCCTCACACATGTGATTATCTTAAGCTGTCGATTGAATGTGGTCCTCACTGCTGTCCAACAAGGCCTTGTTGAACAAGGCAGGGGCGGGAGCTGCAGGCCCCCAGGCCCCAGCTGCCTAATTCTGCTCTGCCCGGATCTGGGTTCCACTGATGAGGAGCAGAGTTACCACTGGGAGAAGCTGAGGACTTGTCCCTGCAGCTCGGAGGGATTTCTGCTCCGTATCGGAGGCCAGCCCTGAGGCCGGGCCACCACACTGGGTCAGAGGCTAGGGACACAGGCTCCTCATTTCTTGGGTGCAGAGAGCGTTGACTGCACGAGGGCCAGGCTGGCTATGGCCAGCTGGAGCCATCCTGGAGACAAGAGAGGAGGCCATGGTGGGGGAGGAAGAGGCTGGCCTCCCTAAAGTTCTTGGCTTCCTGCCATTCTCAGAGTGGGGGAGAATTGCCATTCTCAGGGTGCAAGAAAATCAAATCTAGCCTGGGGAGAGGACACACTGTCCTCCATCCTGTCGACTCCCTCCTGATGGTGAGGATGTGGCCACTGTATGTGACCCACTCCAGGGCATTTTTACCCTGGGACTAGGGAGGCTAGCGTGGGGTTGGCCTGGGAAGCCTGGGGAGGACTCTGATCTCACTCCTTTGGCTCCTCGACTTTGCTGCAGATTGTCTTTGGGCTGAGGTTCCCAGGCCCACAAACATTCTCTGAATAACATGATCCCTGGTGACCCCCTACTAGGCAGATGCAAGTCCCCGCCCCCTGAGGCACTGCCCACCTGAGTCATCCCTGGCTTGTCGCTGTTGACACGTACATATAAATGCAGCCCATTACCACTGACCATCTTTGTTTGAAGGCAGAGCTCTCCCTCCCCATCAGCAAGGTAAGTTTAAATCTTGACTCCAACATCTTTCATGTTGGCTATCCTTTGTGACACCGGAAAATGGGAAATGTGTCGGGCACGCCTGTCAGCACCAGAGTGGTGAGTGGGACAGTGTCCATGGAGATGAGGATGTGCCATGACCAGGCCCCCCTCTATTCCATCAGCAGAAGAGCATCTCCAATGGAGCAGGGGCCGGTTCTGCAGAACTGCCAATGAGGCCACTGGATGGGACAAAGCAACTCAGTGGGACCCATCCCCTCACCTATCTATCTCCCTTCCTAGGAGTCCTCACTTCCTGAACATTCGCCGAGGCCCAGGGGTGGAAGCTGACCCACAGGCTCCTCCATCACCGTCTGGAGCCAGCCATCCCCTGGTCCCCCTCCAGGTCCTCCTGGACCCGCTGCTCCCTGCCCCCAGATCCACCCATCACCAAGTATCTGCTCCAACTCCTCCCATACAGCTTGCTCTAAAAAACAATTCATGGGGGGCTTAAAATGCACGCCACTCACTAGCACACGGCTTTCAGACCTACCCTTTCCCTTTGTAGAAAACAGGGAAACTTTTGCCTCTCCTCACCCCTCTTTTCTAGCTTCTCAACGATATATGACTCTGAGATCCCTTCCTCACACGTCCTCGGGGACAGAGGTACAAGAGTGAGCTTTGTGTCCAGATAGGCCTGCAGTTTCAGCGACACCCCTAAGCAGTCCTGTGACTCTGGGTAATTGTCCTGAGTCTCAGTGTCTGCTCTGTAAAATGGGAAGAAATATCACCTCACTTGCTCGGTCGTGGTGAAAGTCCAGGGAGGTCATACATGCAATTTTCAGTGCCTGGGACACAGCTGGTACTTAATTAAGGGTGACAAGTAACAGCACTATTATGAACAGTAACCTGGTTATTAATAACATGGTGCACGCTCAGACGATATCCATGCAAGAGCAGTTTCCCATCAGAAATGCTGGAATGCTGATCTCATTTCTCAGGGGCCCCCTCAACCAGTTTACACCCTCATCCCAGGCCAGTTACGTCCCTCCACCAAGAGTCACTGCAACCACTAGTACTAGCCAGGGCAAGTGGTCCTGACTGAGCTTCAGAGTTTACAAAGAAGGCAAACACTATCGAATCTTGCCAACAACTGTATAAGTAAGATCTTACGTTACCCATGTGATAGGGCAGAAAATGGGCTCAGAGACATTAAAGAACTTAAAGGAAAACGGATATAAACCCAGAACATTGGATTCCAAATGCTGGGCTTGCTCCTGTATACTACTGGAAGTACAGGAGTCCCCCCTTAGCCGTGGGGGACCTGTTCTAACACCCCCAAGACGAGGCCTGAAACTGCGAATAGTCCCAAACCCTATATGTTTTTCCTCTGCATCCACACCTACGATGACATTTAATTTATAAATCAGGCATAGTAAGAGATTAACAACCAGAACTCATAATAAAATAGAACTATTATAACAACCTACTGTAACGAAAGTTATGTGAATGTGGTGTCTCTCTCTTAAAGTATCTTATTGCACGGTACTCGCCCATGATATGAGATGCTAACATGTCTAAATGAGATGGAGTGAGGGGCATGATGCAGGCATTGTGACCTAGCGTTCAGCTACCACTGACCTTCTGACGATACATCAGAAGGAGGATCATCTGCTTCTGGACCACAGTTGACCGTGAGTAACTCAAACCGCAGAAGTAAAACTGTGGGTAAGGGGAGATTCCCATACAGGGGGATTTGGGCCTAATTATTCTAGTACTTTTGGCCTTAAGGGGAGGGGAAGCCAAAGGCATCATGGGAGGGCTGCTCTGTTCCCACAGAGGCCAAGCTCTGGCCTCCAGAGCCAGACTCAGTGTCCTCATCGGTCTCTGCCCACTCTGACCCTCCCTCTTCTTCCATTTTCTTCCTACTCATCTTTGCTAGACCTCTAAACTCTGCCTCACCTTCCTTCTAAAGGTTTGTCTTCCCCCATTTCTTTCCTTCGCCAAGGCAGGCTGTGTGAGGGAGCTGTGAGTTCAGGCTCTCAGGGCACTGAGCCCCTGCTGCCCCACCTCAGCCCTGGGACCTGAGTCAGGAGCCCTGTTTCCTTCCATAGTCATGAGAGCCACTCCTGCCTTCAACTTGAGGAGATCTGTCATCAGGCAGTTGGTCCTCAGGCTCACCTATCAGTGGCAGGAGGCTTTTAGCATTGGAACAAGGGATGTGGTGGGGCAACTGCCTTTCTGGCGAAGGTTTTAGAGACGAGGAAAGACACCTGTCTGTCTGGGCAAACAAAGGTTAAGCCTGCCTCCAAAACAGGGAAGGGGGGTGGGTGACTTCTGGGGTTCCCGCTCAGAGTCTGCAGACAGAAACATCTCCTGCTCTGCTGATGAACAAGTCTGTGAGCCCTTTCCAAGAGCAAGAAGATAAATCTGCCCGACAGTAAGTTTCTGGTGACCCACCACAACTCCCAAAGTTCTTTCCTACCGCAAGCTAGGGAAACATCTCTCCCGTAATTTCTCTCCCTCCTCCCCTCCTACCTCATCCCCACACTCTGATCATACCCCACGTACTTCTGCAACCAATATCATAATTAGTCTTCTACTCAAGGACACTGGTCATCTGTAACATGCTGTTCACCTCTCTGTTAGAGGCCCACACATGCCCACGAAAAAGATCTCATATAAAAGCCCCATGAGAGAGCAATCACACTTGATGAAGCCAGGCAGAACGATGCCCTTGCTGCTCATCTGACCCACCTCTCCTCCCCTGGGGAACCACTGGGCCTCGGCCAACCCAGCCTCAGCCTCAGAGATCACACTCTTCCCAGGGTAGCCTGGGGCACCTCAGCACCTCTCGGGCCTCCCTTCCTCTCCCCAGGGCCCCACCTCCCAGGCTCCCGTGGCTTTGTCTATCACTGTCTCTGTCAGGCAGGTGATTTTAAACTTCCATTCCTAAAAGACGCATATTATATAAAAAAATGTTTTAAGTGCCTCGGGGTGTTTTGTTCCTCATTGCTTCATAAAAGTGACATTAATAGCCAGGGAAGAGCACTGCTGGGTGCAATTACAGAGGATGTTTCAGGTATGAAAGCTGTTTGGAGCCTGCTAATGTTTCCTAATTACAGGCCTTTTGGTAGCGAGAGAAAAAGATAAAGAGTGGGTGGGAGGCCCAGGGAGGGGAGCTCTGACTTATCTCAGTGGTTTACCTGAGGAGGCCAGGGGAGGAGAGGAACGGAGGGAGAGAGCAGGGAGGTCGGAGGCCCACTCCCCAGGAGGCAAGGCCTCTCTCAGTGGAGAAAGCAATATTCGCTCCTGGTAACAGCTCGGGAAAAGGATACCATCCATCTCTCATTTACATACTGAGCCTGAATTCGAGGAGCCCACAGCAACACAACCTGGGAGTTCCTCCTGGAGCCAGCCTCAGAAGCCTCCATGGTGGGCAGCATTTCATTGGGAAAGATGGTACTGCGGGGTTGTCAGCAGGAGAACAGACTGCAGGAAGTTAGACATCAGCTCTGGTACTTTCCAGCCATGTGACTGGAAGTAATTTCACAGCTGATTCTGTGCCTTAGTTTCCTCATCTGTAAAATGGGGCTGTTGTGAGGATTAACGTGTGTGTGGCCCACACAAGAAACCACATCAGCCTCTGTACCATTCAGTTACACAAGCCAGAGCACCTCCTTTAAGACTCAGGTGGGCTTTTTTTGTCACTGGCCACTGGAGAACCCTGACTGCCAGCAATCAGCGACAGGCCGAAGGCTCCCAAGTCCCAGGCGGTGGTACCAGTCTGAGGAAGGATAACCAAGGCAAGGCCTGAAATTCAAAACACCATAAAACTCCATTCACAAAATCATTTTGCCCAGAGCGAAATTTCCCTAGAATTTGCCTAATTTAGCTCGGGCTTTTCTGTCTTCATTAACATGATTGAGTCATCAAATAAAGAAAAGAGAAAATCCAGCCCTTCACAGGGTTAGTACTGTGCTAACACTTCTTGAGTGTTTACCGGGGAAAATGTTTTACTGACTTGTTTCATCTATGGAAAGAGGTGCCGTGCTTGCCCCACTGAGGAGAGGGGAACCTGGAGCTGAGAGAGTCTCAACTCCCAGCCCAAGATCACACAGCTGGGAGTTACAGTTTATTTGATGCCAAGGCCTGGAGCCTTCAGGGCTCCTCCAGAACTTCTCATCCATCAGACAGACAAATTTCAATTTGATTTTGCGTGGCCTTGGAACGAATGGGGTGTTATTAGAGTGGATTTCTCTCCTGAGCATGCCTTCCTTATTCCCATGATAAGGGCAGCCGGCGGGGGTGTCTGGAGGACTGACAGACAGGGAGTGCGAGGCAGCCAGGGACAGCCGAGGGTCCACGAGGGTCCACAGGTGGCCAGCAAGAAGTGGCTGTGCAGTAAGGCCCTCCTGTTCCTGCTCTCGCAAACGTGTCTCTTGTGTCGGGACTTACTGAGTTGGTTTACCAGACACACGCATTCAAATGCATGTTGTTCCCTTCCTGGTGGCCTCCTCCGGAAGTTCTGCCACTAAGTCCAATAACCCTCCCGTCATCATTTAAGGTATTTTCAGAACTCTAGGAACTGCCTGCAGGGGCATGAAATGAATCAACTCATTTAACTTCATACATACACGCACACACACATATACACGCAGATGACCATATATATACACACATATACATATACACAGACACATATACACACATATATACACATGCTCACATATAAATACACACGCATGCATGCACACATACATACAAAGACACATACACACACATATATAGAGATGCACCTATACTCGCATACACACACATATATACATATGTGCACATGTACACACACGTATATACACAGATGACCATATATACACACATATACATATATACAGACACATATACACACACATAAATATACACACACATGCATGCACACATAATACAAAGACACACATATGCACACATATATACAAACACATGTACACACACACATATATATACACATGCACACATATACATATATACACACAAATATACACACATACATACACATGGATGTACACAGACACACATGTACACACACACACATGTATAAAGGCACACACAGCCAGCTAGCTCATCCTGAAGGCTCATCAGGGTTGGCTCTGGACTCCTTTTTCCATTTTTCCTCCATCAAATTCCACTTCCCATGATAAAGAGTTGCCAATATTAAAGCAGTGAACAGAGTATGTCACAGGCCATGAAGGTGGTTCCCGAGGGCAGTGCAGATGGAGTTGGAGTCTGGAAGCCCATGGAGTGCACTTTGAAGATAACTCCAGTAGATGTTCACACTCTGGCCGCATGTCCCATGGACACAGAGGCCACCAGCGGCCCAGGTGCACAGGGCCAGGGAGCCCTGGCAAAACTCTTGGAAAGTAGAAGAACTCTAGGGCTGGATTCCCAATAAGCAAGTGGAATAAGCCTTCCTTTCAGAGGGACCTGGCCTTGCTTTTCTAGCCTATCCCCCAGCATCTGAGAACAATTGGTCCCTTCTGGTAGATACCCTGGTCTCCTTTATCATCACCTGAGGAAACCTGGCTCCATTTCCATCACCAGGTAAGCTCTTTAAAAAGATACTGACAGGGGCGTCTGGGTGGCTCAGTCAGTTAAGCGTCTGCCTTCAGCTCAGGTCATGATCTCAGGGTCCTGGGACTGAGCCCCGCGTTGGGCTCCCTGCTCCGCGGGAAGCCTGCTTCTCCCTCTGCCTCTCCCCCTGGCTTGTGTTCCCTCTCTCTCAAATAAATAAATAAAATCTTTTAAAAAATTAAAAAAAATAAAAAGATACTGACAACCAATCGGGTGTTGAGAGGCCTAAAACAAACATTTTATTGGGTTACAATAAACCTGAATTGAACATCTAAGTTCAGAGCCCTGGGTTGCAGATACAAGAAGTATTAAGAATGCTCCTCATTATTGGGCCAACAAACATTTATTGGAGTCTATCCCCTGGAGCCTACCCACTGCTGGGCCAGTGCTGGGCACCAGGGGTACAGAGATAAAGCTGCTCCATCCTCTGGCCCGTGGGGGAGACCACACATCAATAGAGCAGAGGACAGTATGTCAGAAGCGGAGGACAGTATGTCAGAAGTCAGCACCAAGCCCTCTGGGCTTTAGGAAGAGGGCACCTTACTGAGCCCTGGTGGAGAGGAGCGTCCAGGAGGGCTCTCCGAGGGGACGAGAACAGAGCTGACACCTGAGAGACAGAGAGTGATGCAGGGAGGGAGGGGGGACTTACTGAGTGTTTATTGTGGGGCCTCCCTGAACTCCCCACTGCCCAGAGGCCCTGAACCATGAAGGTCAGGGAACATTTTGTAGCAGGGCTGGAAGCAAGGTCATGGGAGAAATAAATGAAGCCAGCCCGAGGGAGGGGTCACCCGTGTCACCTGTGAGGGTCCCCGGGATGCCCTTTGCTGGGAGCTGAGCTCCTCCCCAGCATTTGTGACTTTATAAGTGTTACTTTCTCCCTCTGCTCACCAGGAGGCCTCGGATTCCGGTTAAACCTAAAGGCTTTGAATTAAATGTGCAATTAGATCAGAAAGAAACATTTTGCTTTTGAGCACAAATACTTTCTGTTTCTGACATGGACTATTACAATCCACTTGCCAGGAATATAGCTGAAAACAATGTGTGGGCTCTGTGTTCTGGTAGCCTGGGCGTCCCCAGGGAACTGAGTTGGCCTTGACCAGAAGAAGCATCATTCTGCCAGGGGGCCCAACTGGCCTATCCACAGTGCACGGCCTGTGAGGTGGGCTCCCCGGGGAGAGGCCATGGGACCCTTCCTTTTATGGAGCTCGCTGGGTGTCTTCACTGCTGTGCTTGAGAACTGCCAGTTGTGGGAAGGAATTGGACTGCCCACCCACACAGAGCCCACATGATATAAGACGCCAACCTCCTCTGGCCAATGTCCTCAGCTCCTTACTCCTCCAGGCCCACTGCTCTTGCACCCATACCTCAGGATGATCCCACCAGCGCACTATGTCCTGTAAGGTCAGCAGTTGAAGGGGGCCTGTTGATTGGGGCGTCCCAAACGCGTGGCCTGCCGCCGCGGCCTGGCCACACTCCTTCTAAACACGCCAGCCTCTCTCCAGCTCTCCGACAGCAGCGGTTCCTTCAAACCTGCCCCACCCTCCTCAAACCTGCTGCCCAAGGCCCCCCACCCTCGCTGTCCAAACCCGGCCTCCAACCGCAGTGAGAAGATAGAACATTGAAAGAATTTTCTGTTTTATGGCTTCTGTCACCAAACCCGCATCTCTCTCTAAGGCCTTTATCTCTGTCCTGCCATTTCCACAGAAAAGGAGTCCCTTTCCCTGAAAGGCCAATGTGCCCACAGCCCCATTTCTTCCATCCCCACATTTGGTCTTCCTTCCCCTTCACAAAGTGCTGTCTCCATTGACTCACCCCCCACTGATCTTCAACTCTTGCCTTCTGGCTTCGACTCCTGTCCCCTGCGAAGCCCTCCACATGGGTCACCAGCAGGGGCCTTGTAACTGAGCCCATGCCACCCCCAGCAGCACTTGCCACTTCCTGAGCCAGACCTTCTCAGTCCCCTTTCCAGGCTCCTCTTTCTGTATTCAGCATTTCAATGCAGGTTACCCATCCAGAGCTATCACCTCTCCTCCCTCCAGACACTCCCTGGGAGACTGCAGCCATGCCCCAGGCTCCCCTCCCATTGACATGAGGCTGCCTGCCTTCTGATGCCACTGCCCGCAAGTCAAGCGCTGGCAGAGCCTGACCCGTGGGTGCCCTTCAAACTCCCCAGGTCCCATGCTGAACTCAGCCTCTTCCTGCCCAAGCTTGCTTCCCCTCCCGTGTCCCCCAACCCCGAGACCGGCACCATCATCCACCCACTTGCCCAAGTCAGAAGCTTTCAACAAGTAGCCGAGTCAGGTGGTGAACTAGGTGTCAGTTTCCAGTGGTGAACAAAGAGGCAGAATCCCAGCTACCTTGGAGGTTACGGTATGACCAAAGAGATGATAGAAATGGGGGGGGGGGATAGACATTAATCCAACACCAACATATAAAGATGCAAAATTTGCAACTGTGCACAGTGCTAT
The DNA here is from genome assembly GCF_003265705.2 of Callorhinus ursinus. Lineage (NCBI taxonomy): Eukaryota > Metazoa > Chordata > Mammalia > Carnivora > Otariidae > Callorhinus > Callorhinus ursinus. The sequence continues at coordinate 116,775,642 of NW_027397063.1, forward strand.
TGAGGAAAGCTCCCTGGCCCTCGGTGGAGCTGGGATGGGGACCCAGCATGGTCGGGGATGCAGCGAAGGTGTCCCTGCAGATGGGCCTGGAAATGACAAAGAAGAATCGCTCCAGTGTTTGGCCTTTAGAACGTGGTGGGAGAAGGACAAAAGGATGAATTCTGCTCAGACCAGGCTTAGATCAACATGCCCATGAGCATCCAATGCAATACGGGCTAGGCACACACAGTTGGGAGCCACTGGGGTGTTCAGAGAATTGGGAGCAACTGTCTAGGATGAGAACAGAGGGAGATGGGGAGAGGATTTGTGATGGAACCATAGTCCTTGTTCCTCCCTCTTGACCCTGGCTGAGGGCCAGGCTGACACTCTCACCACTCACTAGAAACCAGCCAGGCTCTGAAGCTGCTCAGGGTACCAGGAGAAGAGCTACCTGGCTACATGTTCTCGAGAGAAAAGCACAGGGAAAGGCAGCTGAGCTTGGCTACTAACCAGTGGGAGGGCAAGCACAGAGCAGCCCCGCCAGCTGCTGTCTCTAAAGGGCACCACTTGACTTTGAGTGTTTTCCTAAAGGACAGTCTTCCTTGGGGAAAGAGAGCAGAAGTTTAAAGAAGACAGGTGGTGTATACAAAAATCAAGGGGAAAATTAACCATAAATCATGTCGACGTCTTGTGAAAACACGGGCCTTCAAACAATAATGTAATTTGTAAAAAGAGTCGCAAGTTCTTAATATCCAACAGCCTGAAAAGTGGCTGCCTCATTGGCTTTGCATGAAGTCCCTCGTAGAAGTGGGAAAGGCTCCCTAGCAGCCCACGGTACTCCCAGCAGGATGGGGACGTGGGCAGTGTGGACAGCATTGGCCCTTGCCCCGGGCCCTGCTTTGGAAAACGCCAACCCAACCTAATCCTTGCTTTCTTGCCCCAAGACAGGACACTAGTTCCTGGCGGCGGGGACATTCTGTAAGTGTTGGGCGGACGGGGGTACGGTGAGAGCCGGGGAGTATGCACAGCCTGTTGGGACCCTAGTCGCCCACTGAGAACTGTCCCTACGGCACAAGTGGGCGACAGTCCTTGTGCCTTGTTGTGATGGGCACCACAGGGTGTAGACAGTCTCTGGGCTAGAGGCCACCAAGGGCAGGGAAGGAGAGAGGAGGCGTGGGCCGCCCCACCCCAGCTGACTCGGCCCCCTCGCTGGGATGAAGAGTCCACTCACTCTCCTGCCCACTCCCTTGGTGATTAAGCCCCGCAGCGAGCCAGTCACCCAGGCCAGGCTCCTGAACGTCATCTCTCCTCCTCTGTCTCCCGCTCCATCCCCCTGCAGTCCATCCGTTGCCGAATGCTGTCAATGCTGTCAATGCTGTCAATGCTTTCGCTTTTGCTTTGTTCCAACGGCGCTCTAAGTATCCTGTTTTCATCCCACTCTTCCGACCCACCCAAGACAGCTGGAAGAGGCTCCTAAGTGCTTTCTCTCAACTGTTCCCTGCAATCCTATCAGCAAGCGTGGCCATGTTATTCTCCCTCCTGGGATCTGTCCATTACCTACAGGATAGAATAGACCAAGGCTGCCTCAGCATGGCAGGCACCGTCCTCTACCACCACGCCCCATTCCAACCCACACCCCAGCCCCACCACAGCACCGTCCATACCCTGCCACGTTCCAGAAACACAGATTCCCCTCTCTCGTGTCTTTTCATGACCCTATCCCTCCAATCGACTATGGCTCCTACTTGGAATATCTTTGCAGACTCCCCATTCACCACCTGTCAAACCCCTACACATTCTGTAAACCCCAATTAGCATGCACCTTCTCTGCAAAGGCTCATGTGTCCCTCCTAAGTTCCTCACTCCCAGCTCTGGGCCATACTTGCCTGTTGATCTCTCCACTGCCACACAGAAGAGATGTACTTTAGCCTATTCATGAATATGGTGGTCCCCACACCCATGGGAGGCCATGAGGTCCTCGGAGCTGGTCCATTCTTACAGCTAACAGGGTCTGGCCAGGGGCATGAACACTGAACAAATGAATCAAGAATATCTCTCTAAGGCAAACTCCAGGTGAAAGGAAGCCTCAGCCCTTCTGACCTCCGGCTCCTTCTGAAGTCCTTGTGTCTTGGCAGCCTGTAGGCATCACAGATTTCTGACCTGGGCCAGCACCACTGGCCTGAGTGCCCAGCTCTTGGTAGCCAGTGCCCCTGTCCCCACACAGGTACAGCCCTCGTCACCCAGGGGCCAGCTCCCTGAAGGACTGTGTCAGGAGATGGCCTGCATCACCACACCAGGGAGCAGCTCAGGTCTGAGACCCCTGACGCTACCTCTCTGTGGATGGGCAGGGGACACAGCCATTCCCACCTATATTCTACCTCCCAAAAGGTCCTGCTCTAGGCAGGCTCTGCTCCCCCAGCCATCCTACAGGCCCAGGACTGCACAGCAGGATTAAAGGATGGATGGTTGACACTCACCCCTGATGCAGGATTGGCTGTCCAGCCCAGCTCTGCGGTAGCTGTCCTGGTGTCCATTAAAGTTTCTGTGGGTCAAAAGAGAAAATCTGGTGAGTCTGAAGGATTGCTAGACAGTGGCCCTTATGCTTACGAGGTTACTTATGACTATAAATGTCAGTGTTAGGAGCTTTGGGCCCCTTTGTGAAGCCTGAGGCTCAGAGAGAGGAAGAGGTTCATCAGGATGCCACGGCTCAGACCTCAGGTGTCCTGATGCTGCAGCCATTGTTCTCTCCCTGAAAGCCCAAAAGCCGCCTGAATGGGATGAAATCACCTGCCCATACACTTTACTCCCAGACATGGCTTCTTCCCAGCATACTCTTCGAGGGGCTCTTCCAGGGCCATGCCAACCCAGGACCAAATTTAATTCATTCCTTGGCCTTCCTGGGCCATGTCTTTCTGCCCTCTTCCGCCCCACTGGGGTCCCTCTCCAGCCTCATCTGACTGCCGCTACTTCTCCCCACCCCTGTCCCCTGCCTCCCTTTCAGGCATCCATGCTGACACCCGTGGGTGGTGTCCCATCAGTTCCCCTGGCCCCAACTACTCTCCCAAGACTCAGCCTCCCTACAGGTCCCTTTGCCACTAGGCCCAGATCCATGCCACCCCTTCCTCCAAGACTCAGCTGGGGCTCACACAAATGCACAAAATCCCAGGTCCCTGTGGCCTGCTTCCTGGTTACTGATCCCCCCTGGCCAGTAAGGGAAAGCGCGCCCCGACTCAGCTGTGAGCCCCTGGGGGCCGTGACTGTAGCTACAGTTCATACACCAAGACCACCAGGCACGTAGTGACCACAGACTTGCTCTTCGTGAGGACAGCTTTCTGGTGGACAGCTGTGACGCGTCCTAAGGACGAGGCACCCCTTCCTTTTTTTTCTCTTCAGTCTACTGCTGACTGCTGTCAGCCCCCACCTCTCAATGGGAACTGCTCCCCAAGAGCTGCTCATGAGCTCCTGACCAGCAAAGCCAAAAACCTCTTTGGGTTTTTGTTTTTTTATTGAGGTAGAAATGGCAAAGAGTGAACCGCACAGTTAAGGCATACAATTTGATTAAGTTCTGACATATGTTTATACGTGAAACCATCACCACGATCAAGATAACAAATACAGCCATCATTCCCAGAGGTGTCCTTGTCCCTTTGTAAACCCTCCGTTCTTCCTGCTCCTGCCCCAGATTGATTAACTGGGATTTTCTACAGTTTTATATAAATTTTATATAAATATAATATATACTATATTTTATCTGGCTTTTTTCACTTAACATAATTTTTTTTCAAGATTGATCATGTTGTAGGCACCTGGGTGGCTCATTCGGGTAAGCGTCGGACTCTTGGCTTCGTTTGGCTCAGGTCATGATCTTAGGATCATGGGATCGAGCCCCCAGCATCAGGCTCCATGCTCAGCAGGGAGTCTGCTGGAGATTCTCTCTCTCTCCCTCTTCCTCTGTCCCTCCGCTCCCCCTGCACACGCGTACGCTCTCTCTCTCTCAAATAAATCAATAAATCTTATTTTAAAAAAAGATTGATCAGGGGCGCCTGGGGGGCTCGGTCGGTTAAGCATCTGCCCCTTGGGCTCAGGTCATGATCCCAGAGTCCTGGGATCGAGGGGCTCCCTGCTCAGCGGGGAGCCTGCTTCTCCCTCTGCCTGCCATTCCCCCTACATGTGCTCATGCTCTCTCTCTGACAAATAAATAAAATCTTTTAAAAAGCTGATCATGTTGTGTGCATCAGCAGTTCATCTTGTTTTATTGCTGAGTAGAATTCCATTGTATGGACACACTACAGTTTGTCCCCGCATTCATGTGTGGCTCCCACTTTGGGGCTATCCATGAGAGTGCATGAACACTCCAGGCCCTCCACATCCTCACCAATTTCGTGTGCTCGGTCACTTCTCATTTAGGCCATCTTCACAGGTATGTGGTAGTATCTCATTGTAGTTTTTCATTTCCTTAACTGATGAGTGATGTTAAACATCTTTTCCCATGCTGACTTGCCATCTGCATGTCCTATGTGGTGCAGTGTGTTCAAGATTTTGCAAGTTTCAAATTTCTTATTACTGAGTTTGGAGAGTTCTCTTTATGTATTCTGGATGCTAGACCTTTATCAGATATATGCTTTGCAAATATTTTCTCCCACTCTGCAGCTTGTTTTTCTTTTTTTGTTAGCAGTGTGTTTCAAAAAGCAGAAGTTTTAAATTTTGATGAAGTCCACTTTATCAACTTTTTCTTTTATGGTCTGGTGTCATACTGAGAAATCTCTGCCTAACCCAAGGTCACGAAGATTTTTCTCCTACCTAGGTCTGTGATCTATTTTGAGTTCATTTTTGCGTAAGGTGGGAAGTATGAATCAAATGTACAATTGTTGTTGTCACATGGATATCCAGTTGTTCCAGAGGGGCACCTTTTTAAATTCACACAATGGTGCTGTTTAGGCTGGTAGAGGTGTCTTATCCAGCTGGATCTCCCAGGGCATGTATCAAAGGAACCCCCCAGCTGCATAGGTGCTCAACAAACACAGGAGGGGGAAATATACATACGTCATTTTGGCTTTTCCCTCCTCTGTTTCCGTTTTCTCCTGAACACCCCTATTGTGTGTTCGCTGCTTCAGGCAGGAGACAGGAGACATGACTGCAGAATACACAATTATAAAATTGTGGGCCCCTTAGGAAACAGAAGGACTCCTGACATAAACCAAAGGTTTGGGAAGAAAGCCACACTACGGGCAGGGCAGAGGGAATGAAAATCGAAATGATACATGAGGAGCTGTGTTGAGAAAACAGGTTCGCTATGCTCTCGTCTCCTAGCGCCCCACCCCAGAGAAGGGATAGTGGGAGTCTGTCAAGGTGACAGGGACTTGCACATCCAGCATGCCAGCATGGGACGCTGCAGCGAGCCACCGCACCAGGCTGACACAGCTTGGACGGAGCAGAGGGAGCCTTAGGTCCTCCCATCGGGGCTAATGAAGGGGACCCAGAACCACCCAGAGGTGCCCTGCATGGACTATAAGCAAGGGTCGGACGGGGTGTGGGGTGTCTCAGTGGGTGCCAGTGTGGACAGAAGCTAACAGGGCCAGTGAGGCAGCTTCCTCCACAAGTTGGCACCACACAGCCTGCCTATAACCTCGGTGACATTTCTGCCACTCCCAGGGGGGCACAGGGGCTTTAAAAAAGGCAAATTGAGGGGAGTAAAGGAAATACAGCAAAGCTGTATTTTCTTGCCCGTTCGAGTTTGGGTTTGGGCTGAGAGTCCTACCCTGCGCCTATCTGAAGGCAGGCAAGCACTGGAACAGACTTCTCCAGTTTGTTTTCTCCTCTGATTCTTCTGACAGCTGGGGAGGCCGGGCCCTTCCTGGAGCAACCCTCCCTCTCCCCCGCTCATCTCCACTCCACCGCACTAGTAATGATCATAATGACACACCGAATTTACATAACATGCTTCTCTGAAGACACTCCTTGAGACTCTATAGAAATTCATCTCCATGATTAAAATGCCTCGGCCAGGTGGGTCGGGAACAGGAGCCAGCGAACCCATTTGACAGAGTCGGGGACCAGGGCACAGAAAGGTGCAGTGCTTTCTGTGAAGTCACACAGCCTTCCACCCTGAGGCCACCACTCCAAACCCCAGGGTGCTGCCCACCAGGCACATCTGGGCTTCCAGGGGCTCTCCTGGAGCCCTGGGGTCAGGGTAGGGGCCTTGCTCATAAATCCAAGAAGCCACAAAAGCCCCCAGAATAATGCATCACCCCCGCCTTAACCTCGGGACCAAGTTGATGTAGTGGTGAAGAGACAGGGGAAGCAGGCAGCGAGGGAGATAGAGTCCAGAATCAAAAATAAGAATTCACCTTCATTTCTAAACCTTCCAAGGACTAGTTCGTCCTGTTAACCCCATTAATATAATCTAAGACTTCATTATATTCACAGTCACCTGCTCCGGGGCTATAATTGAAACTGTTTCTAAATAATGTTTTCCATCCACCCTACTGGACAGAAGCTGCAGCAAGCGGAATCCATTTCTCCGTGTCCCGCCCGCTGTGGAGACAGAAGACCACAAAACCATAAACTGTCCACTCGATATGATTAAGGGCAGTTTCTTTTCTGGCACAGAGAGCTCCTGATTATGGCATTACGTTCTGGTGGGGGCTGAATAAAAGTGATTCGAGGAGGTTTACATCTCCCTGGAGAGGAAAAGAGCACTCATTTGCATTTATAAAGCATATTGAGAGCCCTGGCAGAAAGTTATGGTGGAAGCACAATTAAATATTTACCATCACTTCTGCTCTCAAACAGGGGCGTGGGGACCAACCAGCTGGAGGTGCATGTGTTGCTGTCAGATCTGATGCCTACAGGGGACGCAACTCTGGAACCTCCACCCACCTCCTGGCCTCTGCCCTCTGGGAGCCAGTCCTCACCGTCCACGGGAGGGAGCAATGCTTCTGGGAAGGCCACGCACAGAGGGGGGAACGGGGGTGCTGCAGACTGGGTCCGGGTCCTACTCTTCCACCATTCTCTTTCTCTCTGTCCCATTCTCTCCCTCCTTTCTCTCTCTCTCTCTCTCTCTCTCCCTCTCTCCCTCCATCTCCCTGTACCTCCTAATCTCTCCCTCCCTTTTTCCTCATCTGCAGAATGGAGCTAGTACACAGGACTGGCGGGGGGGGGGGGAGATAAAACACTGCAAATATGCTATTATCATCATCATCATCATCATCATCATCATCATCATCACTTAATCACTCCAAGCTTCAGCTTCCTCAGCTATGCAAAAACCCTAATGGTGCTATCTGTAAGACGCCCATAAGATATCTGTAAGACTCAACAGTATTATAGATCTAATGATATCTCATCTGCCTTCTTCCTTGCCTTGTTGTAAAGACCAAGGAGTAACACATTGAGGATACAACAGCCAATCAGAGGAGTCTAGTCCAGGGAGGGACAAGAAGCAAAGTCACCCTATTTGGCACCCTATTTGGCACCCTATTCTGGCCGAGCCCGTGAGAAGGAGACAGAAATTGAAGGGAATGCAGGGGGTTCTTCTGCATGTGGGGAATGGAGTGGGCCCATCCCAACAGGGAGGATAGGAGATGCAGGCTGCCTGGAGATGCAAAGGAAGATGCTGTGGTGGCCGGGGTAGTGGTGAGCAGTGGGGAGGAGGGAAGGATGGAGAGCTCCGCCGGGCTCTTGGGACAGAGATATCAGAGCAACTCCCCGGGGCAACAAGGGCAGTGGCAGAAACAGGCTGATGGAACGAAGTGGGAGCCACCCCAAACATAGGAGAGGGTAAGGAAGACTGAGCAAGAATGGAGGGGAGGCCATGAGGGGAGACAGAAGGGGGCCTCTGGCGAGAGCTGGCTAGACTGGCAAGAACCCAAGGACCCAGGCACCCAGAGAAGCCTGGCAGAGAGACCCCATGCTCCCAGGGAACAATTTCCTTGCAGTGGCTTTGATATGACAACCCTCAGGGTGCCTGCTCCAACTCTGGGGGCCGGTGCCTGGAGGGCCGGGTGGGGGCTGGTTCGGAGCCCTCTGTGTGGAGGAAGAGGTAGCCGCTACCTGGCCCTGCAGGCGGCTCCCCTCTCTGTCTGGATTGGCAACTTGGGATGTACTGACACTGGGGATGAATTAGATATCCATCATGGTGAGAGAGAGATAAATAAACCCTCTCCTTACAGCTCTGCCATTCTTTTTGGAGAGACATTGATCATTCCGCTGAAAATATTTACAATGTCCTTCCGCATGTAACACTACACGAGAACATATACAGGTGGGATCGGGGCTGCGGGGCCTTCTCGGAGCAGGGCCTCGTGTGTGTTTGATGAGGGAGACATGGACCTTCAGAGCGCAGAAGAGCCAGCACAGCCATGCGGTCATTGCCCTGTGTTGCCCTTCCGGGGCCACAGAACTCGTGCAGCCCAACACCGTGGTGCAGCTGCAAGAAGCAAGCTGTGGTTGTGCACATGCAAGGAGCTGAGGGGCGCCTCACTGCAGCCCCATCTCCCTCCCAAAGCCTTCACAAGGGCTTAGGACGCTTGGAAGAGGTCCGAAACATGATGATATAAAGTGGCTCCGGGATCCATTCAGCAAAGGCTGTCTGAGCAACTCCTGAGGGCAGAGTGAGCTCCACGCAGGCATCAGAGACGGAACAGAGGGTAGAAAGACATCCCACCCTCAGGGAGCTTTCAGGGACAGAAATTAATCAAATTACTGTGCAGATAAATCTGCATTTACAGCCTCAGTGAATGGCAGGAAAGGGGGAAATCCCAGGGACAGCTGTGAGCACTGAATAAAATGACAGGGGTATTGGAGGCTGGCACATGGTTGGCACTCCCTCCTTCCTTCCCCATCCCCTGGCTGAGGACAGCACAGGGATCACCACCCCCTACACACACACACACACACACACACACACACACACACACACACACACCCTGCCCTAAGCCTGAGTTCGCACTGGCAGAATAGGCTATGTGATAAACAGTCTCCTCCACTCCCACAACCAGAGTGTGCCAGGGACAAGAATGTGCTGGGCACGCCTGACCACAGTGAGGCCCTCTGCCTCTCCGGGGGTGCCCGTGCTGCCCTGGAGACCTGGACTCAGCAGGGCAGCCTGAGCCCCACCTGGAGCCCACACGCTCCAGCCACCCCCCAGCTCCTGCCGTGCTCCCCACCCCCCTGCCCCGGCCCTGCTCCACCCATCACGGCAGCCTGCCTGCCCAGGACTCAGCCCAGCCTCCCTGCAGAGTTCCCGTGCAGCTCTTTTCCCTGACCTTCCTCAGGGCTGTGTCCTGTCTCCACGGGCCACCCTGAATGATGCCCACGTGGCTCCCCTCCAGATCCTCAGTCCCTGAGACAGGGTCCCAGAACCAACAGCTTCTAACCCCCAACTTCCCACCACACCCCTACCTCCTGCTGCCAGTGCAGGCCAGCCTTCCTAGAATCTGCTCCCCACCCCTTTGAATCGGTCTCACGCTGCCTCCTCAGACCGGGAGAGAGAGGCTTTGCTAGTTCTGGGTTTGGGATGAACTGGTTGAATGTGAATTGTTGAGAGCACCACCCAGCCTCAAGGGCCCTGGTTCTGGCAGGACAGGCCTGAGCCCAGCACAGCGACAAAAGGCTATCCCAAGGAAACCTTGTACATCCCATGCCATGTGCCCAGCCTATGCCACATCTTGTCTTGTGCACACCGCTCCACCCAAACTTTCCTGCCGCCCTTGCCTGGAGCCCAGGAGGGAAGCCTCAGAGGCATTTAGCTGGTCCCCCTCAGTCTCATCACATCATTTGCCATGCCCCACGGACTCCTTCTCTGCAGTGCCTTCTGCAGTTGTGCATTCCTTTCCAATCTCGGCCACCTCTCTGTGGTCCGCACACGGGGACCACAGCAACCACCTCCTCACTGATGTCTCCGCAGAAGCCCCCATCTTAGCCGTCGGGTGCCAACATAAATGGTTCAAAAGCAATACAGCCACACTAAGCAAAAGGCCCAACCAACTCCGGAGTCCTGGCATGCCAAGCAAGTCACATCTGAGCATCAAAGCCTGATCTTCACGGGTAGAGGCATCCCCGCCCGCATCCATGAGCCAGCCAGACCATGCCCAGAGAGATGCTCCGCGTACGCTTAACAACACGCATTGGGCTAACCCTCACTCACTATCTTTGCCAAGTGTAAACTGCTAGGTAAGAGAAGCTATTATTAGAGAAGTCTCCACTGATGGATGTGTTGTAATGGCCAGTAAGGAAGAAAAACAAGCCCGAGTAAACAGATGAGCCACTCCAACCCATCTGCTGACTGACGGACTGAGTCAGAACAGGCATTTAAATGGTAAATATAAACTGTGAAATTTGCTCTTTTAAGAAATGCATAGATCAGGGCAGTAGCCCCCAAAGTGCAATTAATTACTGTAAACAGAAGGAAGCCACGGAGTAGATGGGTCACAGCATAGCAATGTGCCTCAAGGAGTGGGGACAGCACCCCCCCATCTGAACTCAGTCAACACGGGGTACAGCCAGAGAACATGTGCAAGGCCCAAAGGCCTGGTCCAGATTTCCCTCCCTCGGAGGGCTCTGCCAAGGGTCACAGGGCAGCAGACCAGAGCATGGGGACAGAACATGGGCTGTTCAGCTGGGCCGGCTGCCAGTCTCCCACCCTAAGGCCCCTCCGAAGGATGGGCTTTGGATCTACCCAGCCCTGGCAGCCCCTGCTGATGGAGAAGCCACACTTCAACCTCCAGCCACACCAGCTTCTCCTCAGCCACCCCCTGCCCAAACACAGACAGGCCACTTGCTGCAGCCCCCTTCTCCCCACATACACTATGCATGGGGGGGTCTGGGGTGTGGCCACAGCCTCTGCAAGAGCTCACTAAATGCTTATCCTGTGGGCTCCTCCTGAGGACCGGCCCGACCCTGTGTGGCCCTGTCAGGTCTGAAGCAATGGGGAAGGCCAACGAGAAGGAGCCCAAATAGCTGGGTGGGTCCCCCCACCTCACCCCCAGACACAGGCTGTATGTACCCCCACACCACCCCCGGGCCCCTGCACAGCCTCCCCTCATTCTGTGTGCTCCCCACCTTGGCCTCCCCACCCGGAGCACAAATTCTTGTCTCCATGTGGCTCAATGACGGGCGGGGGACTTGGGCATGCAAGGACTGACAGCCATTCTCCAACAAGGAAGAAGCCCTGCCCAAGTGAGACTAACACAGGAACAAGGAAAGGGGGGAAACTGAAAGCCTTCCATTTGGGCTACAAAATTCCCAAACACTCACAGTCTTTCTTTTGCCACATCCCTTCTTTGCCTTCTATCTCAGTTCTCTTCCCCATTCTGATGCCTGTATTCCCTCATCATTTAAGATGGCCCGACACCCTCTCAGATCCACGTGTACCCTCCACTGCCTGAAAATACGCCACCGCCAGAGAACCAAGAGGAAAACTGGGGGTCGCCACCCCTGCCAGGAATCTCCAGATCTTCCTGGTATCAGACATCTGTAGGCACCAGCCACACTGCCCAGATCATGTGAGCAGGCAAAGGCAAAGCAGCCTTCTGAGCTGCCTCTGGCCCAGGCCTGCCGGCTAGCTGCCCCATCCACTCCCAGGCCACTAGGCATCCTGGGGGGCCTTTAACCAGACCTGCAGCTGAGCCGCTTCTCGGGCCCCCACCTCTTCCTGACCCTGATTCCTCCCTGACAACAACACAGGGCACACCCTTCTGCCTAATCCAGCAGCAAATGACACACACACACACACACACACACACACACACACACACACACTCACACACGCACACCGGGCACGGGGAGAGAAAAGGGAACAAGACAGGGATGCGGTGGTCCAAGGACATCATTTAAATCAGCACCCACGACTGACGGTGCAGGCCTGGCCAGGAGCCCGATGCCGCTCAGCACTTCAGCTATTTGCATTTGTGTGAGGACAGTCAAAGAACGATGAAAACTGAGGAGCTGGGTATCTTCCAGCCCTCCGGCACCACAGTTCTGATGGAGGTGAAATCTGTTGGCCCCGGCCGCTCCAACATGCCCATGAGTTGGTGCCAGTGGCACACGGGCAAGAATGGTGCATAATAAGCCTGCTGCCCCCTGCTTCTCCTGGGCGCAAGGCAAGCGGGCCTCTCACTGCTTGGGGGATGTGGGCACCCAGGGGCATCAATCCCCTGGGAGAAGAGCAGGGAGGAGCGCCTGCACGCCCATGCAGAGTGCCTCTCTGCAGTCCTAATGAAGGCCAGCGATGGATGGCGGCCCGAGCTCGTTCATCAGAAGGTACGCGCTGCCGTCTGCCTCCCCTTCCAGGCCCTCCTGTGCCCTCATCCTGGATTGATCTGGGGCACAGTAGCGCTCTGAAGTCACTGGCACTGCCGACTGCCCCTGGGGTCCCTGCATACACTGGTAGCAGTCACAGAAACCCGGGGCCCCTAGCTAGGGGGATGGCTGTGGCCAGGGCTCAGGGGATGTGCCAGGTGAGGGGCCGCCCATCAGACAAGGAAGGGGCGGGGCTGGCTAGGCAGGCTCTCACGTTCTCCTGGACATATCCTAGACCAGACGGGGGCTGCTGAGTGCCCCGGGGCTGCCAGAGCACCCTTCGGGGCTGCTCCAAAGCACACTTGCCACCAGGCGCTAACCTTCTTTCCCGACATCCTCTTCCAGGTGTCCCTGTCCTCAGCACCAGCGTGCTGGGTCTGCTGTGCCCCACGCTGCTGTGCCTCGTGCCTCCTCACTGCCCCCCCACCCCACCCCCACTGGCCTCTCCGGAGAGCCAGCCTGGCCTACTGCAGCCCCCAGACTCGCCACCCGGGGCCCCCGGATTGAGTCTGTCCTCACCCCACCCTAACTAACCCCCCACCAAACTCCTCCAGCCATGGTCCCTCTCGCCCCTTCCGGAGAGCCTGCCTGACTTCGCTTTCCTTCTGCCCCTGAAGATGTAGCCCGCCCCACCCTTACACCTCAGCTCTGTAGGGCCTGGGTTCTGTGTCATCTTCTCTGTGGTTCCCTGGCCCAGTGTCCTGTAGCCTCTGTGACATCACTCTCCTCCACACGGACAGTGGCGATACACAGCCATTGGGAGGCTGACCAATGGGCCCAGCTGTGTGGATCAGGCCTGGGTTCAAGGGCTGTAGGCAGCAAGGCAGCAGCCCGGTCCCTCCTCCTCCAGAAGGCCTCTCTGAGGACTCAAGCCACCAAGTCTGTCCCACACAGAGCCGCCACTCAGTGCAGGCCTCGATCACGGTCTGCTTTCATTGTTTCACCCTGTCCTGGAGGACTGCTTTGGAACTGCTCGACACATGCCATCTGTCCAGGTCTAACCCTGTCCTATTGCACGTGACGGCTGTTAACTGCACAGAGGGTCAGAGGGAGGCACGGAGTGGTGGAAGCAATGCACCGCCAAGAGCGGACCCCAAGAGGAGCCTGCCAGGCAATGGCCCACTCTTAGCTGCCAGATCACAGTTCCGGCTTCCCTGAGCTGTGTGGCTGTGGGGGGGCCAATGGGCTGATGCCCAAGGCCCCTCCAGCACTGCCCCTTGGACTCCACGAAAGTCTCCTGCCCCCAGGAATGGACCTCTTGCCACTCCATTTCTCCTTGTCAGGGAAAGCCCTTCCAGCCCTGCCTGTCACACTTGCCCCTAAGGCCTCTCTCTCTCCCCACCAAGGTGTCTGGAGAGGGCCCTGGGAAAATTTCTATTTGTGTTTCCCAGTAGCATGGACGGGCTCCTGGCATCCAGAATTTCCCGAGATCCCAAATAGTTTCGATGCCACAAACGTCCTCCCCGAGCCTTGCAAAACTCTTGCAATGCGTGTCTTTGTGCAGAAATGTCTCCAGAGGGACCTGAAGCTCCAGGCAAAGCTCCCTTGCTGACCTGCGAGGGATGCTGCTGGGTTTTCTCACCTGGAGGCCAGCAGGTCTGGTGGCCACAGAGTGCGGTTCCTGCTCTGGCTCTGGGCACCTGATGCGCCCTCCGCGGTATGAAGGAGGGCAGGGGCAAGTCTGGGGTCTAAAACCTCCCCAGGCAGGAGCTGTCACACTCCCGCAGCTACCAGGGCTTTGGCCTTGTAGGAACCGGACAAATTCGACAGCATAACCTGGAGGTCCCGGGTGTAGGACGGCACTCTCGACTACAGAGGAAACCTGGGGTCTAGGCCTGGCTCTGCCATCAGCATGCGGTGTCAGCCTGGATATCTTTCTGCCCAGTGCCCCTGGTGGATGACGGATGAGGTGGCTGATCACTCTAGGCCTTTCTGGACTAAGGCTCTTCCCTGAGTGGACGCTGAAGTGCAGCTCCTAATCTAACAATTGGCAATGGCGGGGGGGCACCTGGAAGTCATTTCCTCTTCAATGCCGAAGCTCAAGGGGAGAGTCCTTCGTCAACTTGGCCTGGCATTTCCCTGCTAGGTAGGGGCAGAGGTTTCCTTGAGAGGCTGGTACCTCTCAACTCTCAATCTTAGATTTCTGGCCAAAAGAACAGGCTTCACCTGCAGTTCTCTTCCTTCTGAACTGAGAAAAGATCCAGTCCAGTGGCGTCAGGATGTGGAGCTCTGTTCCGTGTCTGCCAGCTTGGACGTGATAACTTGTCCAGATTTCATCTGCCTATTCATATCACTTCTTATCCAAATACATTGGGGATTGGGCCCTAAATCTGGACATCACTCTCAATTCAGAACCTCTCAAGGTTTAAAAAGCTCCAGAAGTTTGGTACCATCCTCCGCCCTAAGCTTGAGCCTCTGATACAGCACCCTCATCGGTTGATCAGTGTCTGCTTACATGCCACTGAAGATAAGCCACGCATTACCTTTCCAGGCTGGCTGTTTTCTTGTCAGATTGTTCCAACTGTCAGAAAGCTGGCTCCTTGGGATTTCCTTTCTTGGGCCCTTGTTGTGCCCCTGAAAAGGCCCCCACAGCACCAACTGCTTCTTTCTCCGCCGCAGCCTTTCGGATTATGAGGGGACACGACCTTCTGAGTTTTCTTTCTCCCCCACACTCCGGGGTCCCTCAGCTCTTCTTCCAGCCCCACCACCTCACTTGCACTGTCCTGATGGGACAGCACCCACCATGTAGCTCGAAGGCTTTACACGGTTTGAGCAGCACAGAGGAGGGAAGGGGGCTCTCACCTCCCTGGTGGGCACACCCTCCTCTTCATCTCCCTATCAATTCCCTTATGAATCCCACTAAGCATGCCAGGGTCTCCTTAGGAGAAACGTGGCTCCTTGGAGCTCTGAATCCTTCCCCAAGCCCCCAAGGACATGAGGAGCAGCCCCTCTTCCTTGTGTGGGTGCTCCCCCTCCTTGCGCTCCCCCTCCTCCTGGCCCTCTTCACTCCCTCCCCCTCCCTCACCTCTCCTGCCGGCTCCCCTCTGCCTGCTCCCTCCCCCTCTTTGTGCCATTGTTGCGGCTTAATAGGGTGTTTCTGGGATGAATAGTGTTTTCGGCCCTGGCTGGGGATACATCCGGCCTTTCCCAGCCCCGCCCTGTCCTCATGGGCGCTGGCAGAGTTCTGTGGAGGCTGACCCAGACAATGGGCCAGCGGATTCACTTAGAACTCACAAAAGCCCCATTTCCCTCCACGCAGTGCAAAGTGACAGGCACAGGGAACAAATCCCCTTCCAAGCACGTTGCCTGCATGGGACACAGTGGGGGCATGGGGACTCTGTGCAAGCAAAGTTAGAGCCCGAGGTCCTGGACCCCGGGAAGCTCATGACAAGGGCCAGCCCCTGTCTAGCCAGAGCTCCCAGAGGCTTGGCAAGGCCCCCACTCCATGCATTTATTGGGAATACTAACACCTCCGTGCCTGACACATGGAAGTCCCTATGCAATGACAGAAGGCCCCACATCTTGTGTTTAGAATATAAGGGGTGAGAGCTTGCAAAAAGCTCAGGGCACTGTGGGCTCTCTGAAGGCAGGAATGCGTCCAGGAGGGGTAAGAGCACCATCGGCCCATTCGCGTTTGGGTGAATGGGCCAGTGACTGAATCAGTGTGGGAACAAGACCCTAGTGAGGTGGCCAGCCTACAGTTTCTCAGGGGAGGGAGCTTCTCTGCAACAGACTGGTCGCTAACTCTGTGCGAGGAGACCCTGAATTTAAGGGCAGCGATGTGTTAGAGACCCAGAGAGGGAAGGCCCAGTTGTGGCGTGTGGGAGGGAGAGCGCGTATGAAGTAACCAGAGGCCTGGATGGTTATTCCTCATCTCCCAAGGACACTCAACTGACAATATCTACTGCGTGCATGTTCTGAGACTTCTATTAATTCTTAAACTGAGTAATACAGTCAAGTGTACGCTTATACGATGTCAAGTCTCTTTCACCACCTCCTGATTTCCATCACCAGCACCACTAGCTGGCTTTCTCAGGAAGGAAGGGGGCATCATTTCTCCACATCGTAAGAGTTGCTCTAATGTATGTAATGAATGGAACAATGGTAAATGGCAAACAGCAAGCTGTGTCCCTCCTGGAAGGCCCCTCGGTGCTTCATATCTTGGGTTCACATCTCAGCAAAATGACGTGGAACTTCACTCTATAACAGCCAAAAGTCAGGGTTAAAGCTAGGAATGGCCAGAGACAACTGAGCTATGTTTTCTTCATGCTTCGCCATGTTCCTTAGGCCCACTTGCCCTTCCTTTTAAAAAATGATGCAAAGCTTTACTTATCAGCAGAGGAAAATACACACCTGCCTCCTTGAGAGGACCCCTACCCTAGCCAGCTATGGTGCAGCTAAAAGAGCAATGAAGTTGAAGTCAGAAGACACGGGTTCTAATCCAGGTATATAGATAATAGCAGTGTGACCCTGGGCAACCCACACAACCTCTCTGGGCCCCAGATTTCTCACTGGTGACATGGGTACAATATACCTGTTTCTCAAGGTAGTATGAAGATCTAATGATGCTACTGTGAAGTGTTTATTACACCTGGCTCATAATGATCACTCATTAATATTACCTCTTATTACTTTCAAACAGCTGAATAAAAAATTAAGACATATGCTTTTTATGAAGAGTGTAAGGTCTGTGTCTAGAAGCGGCCCCATGCCCCTTCATTTTTTGCTTGTGGATGTCCAGTTGTTCCAGCACCATTTGTTGAAGACACTGTCTTTGTTCCATCTTATTGCCTTTGCTTCTTTGTGAAAGATCAGTTGACTATATTTGTGGGGGCTGTTTTTTCTGGGCTCACTGTTCTGTTCCACTGATCTGTTTGTGTATTCTATTGCCAATACTGCACCCTCTTGATGATTACAACTTTATGGTAAGTCTTGAAGTTCTCCAGCTTTGCTCTTCGATATTGTTTTGGCTGTTCAAGGTCTTTTGTCTCCCCATATAGACTTTAGAATCATTTCGTTTCTGTCCATAAAATAACTTGCTGGGATTTTCATTAGGATTGCGTTATGTCTATAGCTCAAGTTGGGAAGAACTGACGTCTTGACAATATTGAATCTTCCTATCCATGAACATGGAATATCTCTCTATTTAGTTCTTCTTTAATTTGGTTCATCAGAGTTTTGCCATTTTCTTCATAAAGAGCTCATCCACATCTCGTTAGATTTATATGTAAGTATTTCATTTTTGAGGGGATGCTAACATATACTTTTTTAATAAATAGCCATTAGAGTTTATAAATAATGTTTTCACAGATATTATCACATCTTCAAAAGACTATTGAGAGATAGGCATATGTTTTACTACTTGAGATCTTATTACACACACTAGCCATAGTACCATCAATTGAATGGGTCTTAGCTTGCATTCCCTAGACCTCTGCAGGTGATACACCAGCTTGGCTGGGAAAGAACACAAGTCTAAGGGACGTCCTCCAGGCTGCTCAGGAGCACACCTTCCCAGATGGCCTTAGTTTACCACCCAGGAGCTGGGCTGAATGATGTCCACTACAATGGTCTGTGCTGGCAGTTGGCAAACTTTCTGTCAAGGGACAAAGAGTAAATATTTTAGGCTTTGTGAGCCATAAGGTTTCTGCTGGACCTATGTAAATCTGCCATCGCCATTACAGCATGAAAACAAGCTATAGGCTCGATTGGGCCCATGGCCTACCGTTTGCCCTGCTCATCGTCTAGACAGGCAAGGGCTCTGGCCTGGACAAATGTGCTGACAGAATTTCTCCAGTGAGATTTAATTTTTTCTTGTAATTTTTGATCAACCAATTCACTATTTTAGCATGCAATAATAAAATAGGCTTTGAGCTATCAGCACACCTATAAACTTCTGCAGAAGTCTGTGTGACCCTTCAGAACACCAGAAAGATACCAGCTGTAACCCTGGGTATATTTAGTAAACAAAAACAAAATTAAATATGGTTTATATTTACAGGTATTCTAAGCAAAGTATATACCATGGAAGGTGACTGGCCTAACTCTGGCCTATGACGCCGTCCTCATGGGCTAACTGGTTTCTACCAGATTCGGGAGAGAGCTTAAGTCCTTCCTAGAAGGTCTGAAGGGAAATAGGAGAAACGCGGGGAACCTAAGTCTCACTCACCGTGACTAAATTTTCAGAGAAACATGGGTAATTAGTTTGTCCGTCAGCTGGAGGTCTGTAGACCTGTAGACATGTTGCCATAGGAACACTCAGGAGGGCCATAGGCCCTGGGCCTAGAGAAGGGTCCGCTTTGATCTGACGGGGCCATCATCAGAGGCACAATGAAGGCGATCAGTTGAGAGAAAATGCAACATAGCAAAACCAGGTGGCAAAAGGAGAGAAGTCAGCAGATGGGCAAAGGGGGCTTTGGATGGGAAGCCAAGAGCAAGATGCTCAATTAAAACAGGCCAAGGCCTGCCGAGGAATCACGGGGAAATGGCAAGGCTCTGCACACCTTCCACAGCCTAGAGGGCAGCTGGGAGGTAATGGACACAGCAAGGCCCCTGTCACCACCAAGACTGAATTTATGCAGCTACAACCAAAGAGTACCAAGGAATGCCAGCAACCACCAAAAGCTAGGAGAGCGTCATGGAACAGATTATCCCTCAGAACTTCCAGAAGGAACCCACTTGGCCCACACCTTGATTTCAGACTTCTGGCCCCCAAGAGGCTGAGAGAATAAACCTCTATTTTTCTAAGCCCCCAGCTTATGGCGATTTTGTACGGTAGCCTTAGGAAGCTAATCCAGCCAGGAATGGCATATTCCCCCCATGATCCCAAGGGCATGGTCTGTCTTGTCCACACTTACATCCTCAGGCCCAGGCACACTGTAAATACTCACCACCTGCTCAGTGCACGGATGGCCACGGCTGCTACAGGCCCTGAGCTGGCTGATGGGTGGTCACTGGGCCTGAGGGTGGGACCAGGGCTGCAGGTGAGCTGGCCGAGGCACTGGCCTGAAGGCTGTGGAATTCTCTGACTTGGGTGGGAGGTCCTGAGTTCAGGGGAATTGGGGCAGTGGAGTAAGGAATTGTGGCAAGAGATAGCAGAGGTTGGAAGGCCAGTTAGAAGTAGTGATTGGGTTCTTAGAAAGCCATGACCCTGCAGCTTGTGACTGTTCTGAAAAATGCCCTTATCATCTCAGCCTCCAAAAGAATCCTTGGAGCTTACTGGTACAGACTACCAGGGCCCTGGGGCGGACAGAGGAACATGTGAACCTGGAGTGGTCAGGGAAAATTTCCTGCAAAAAAATCCAGGCACAGCTTGGAATATACAAAGGATTCGGATGTGAGAAGAAATAAGAGAATGGAGGGTTGGAGCCATTCCAAAGGGTAATCTGTGGCACTGGGAAAAGAGAAGATATATTCCCGGGAAAAAAAAGTTGTGTGGTCAAATTAGAAAAGTTAGCTAAACCGGTGTCCTTACCACAAGACTCTTTAGAGTAAGGATGAAGGGGTGGGTTGTGAAGTGGGGCTCCAGAAACAGACCATCCTCAGTGGCTGCCACTGGACAAGTACTCTGGCTGCCAAGGAGAAGGATGGTAAATGGGCAGCAGACAGTGGCTATGGGAAGGCCAGCTTGGTGTGGGCCGGCAGAACAGGGGGCCAGTCCTCACTATTCTCAGCTTTCCATCCACATGGCTCAGGAGCTGGGTGTGAAGCAAGAGGCAAGAAGGGCCCACGTTGTGGTAGAGACACACCTGGTAAGATGCATGAGCATGAGTGTCACTCTGTCTTCTCTGGTGCGGAAGAAAATCTCCTAATTAACAAAAGAAGGCAAGATGACAGGACACACACTATGTTTATCTTCATTTTATATCCTATAAGATGAGCTTAATAACAATGCTCCACTTTTGTTTTAAGATTTTATTTATTTATTTGAGGGAGAGAGAGCGCACACATGCGAGTGGTGGGGAGGACCAGAGGGAGAGGGACAAGCTGACTCTGCGCTAAGCATGGAGCCCCTCTGTGGGGTTCGATCGCATGACTTGAGATCATGACCTGAGCTGAAACCAAGAGTCAGACACTTAACTCACTGAGCCACCCAGGTGCCTGGACAATGCTCCAATTGGTACAACTATAATGCCCATGAACAGCACACTGATCCTGATTTGGTCCTTTCTCAGCTTACTCCTTGGTGGGAATCCCTGCCCCAGCTCCCCAGGCTGTGCTCATTTCAAGAGCGTGCAGTGGGAAAGAACCCCATGTCTGGGGTGGGGTCCTTCACCATGCCCTGAGCACAACCCAGCCCAGCTCACTCCCTTACCTCATCCTCAGACCCACATCTGCTCCAAAGATCCCTGCTTCCCAGCGTCCTGGGACTCTGGAATTCCCTCCATGCTCCTAGCCAGGCAGTACCCCAGGCCGGAGAGTGTGGTAAACCCTACAGGCCATACTGGCTAGCCCCTGTAAATCCACCCACCACAGGCTACCTCTGCTCTTCTCCCTTTCCTTTGCACCCACCTGAGCATCTTTCCCTGGCAGGCAGTCTCTACAGATTGTGCTGAACTGATGGATAAAGCACATGGGTTTCCCAAAGCAGAACTCTGCCCTCCTACCTAGGTTGGCAGTGGCTGGAAATTAAGAATGCCCAGGTCACCGGAGGAAAGCTCGACAGCCTCCGGGAGGTTCCTGGGCTCCCTCAACCAGCACTTTTGGTAGCTCCAGGGAGGAAAGTTGAGCGTAGCTGATCCCCGGTGGTTTCTCAGCCTCCTCCATCTGCAACTTACAAAAGCATTCAAAAGGGCGCCCTCCCCAAGCGATGGGGTCTTCCTGTGGTTACTGGAGAATGAGGCAGACCCTTATGATGGATCGACCTCACCCACCCAACACTCAGCTGCCTCAGCCTCCACATGGCCTGAGGGACTGCCCAGTGACTGGCAACAAAGCTGCTGATCCACTCATTAATTTTGCTTGGCCGATTCGGCTCCTGTGTAGATCATTCATCACTCAGAATGCAGCCCCGCTACTGGGGACTGGATACCTGTCACCAGGTGCAAAGGTCTCTTCCCCCAAGGTCCCCTGGTTAAAGCAGAGGGGTGGAAGGCATGGTTGACCAAAACAAGCAACTTGTGTCAAAAATAGGTCTCCTGGGGCGCCTGGGTGGCTCAGTCATTAAGCGTCTGCCTTTGGCTCAGGTTATGATCCCAGGGTCCTGGGATCGAGCCCCGTATCGGGCTCCTTGCTCAGTGGGAAGTCTACTTCTCCCTTCTCCCTCTACCTGCTCCTTCCCAACTTGTGCTCTATCTCTCTCTGTCAAATAAATAAATAAACTCTTTTTAAAAAAAAACAGATCTCTTTCAGACTAGCTAAGCTTGAGCATATAGTATCAACACTATACTCAGATGCTTTAAAGCAATTTTTAAAATTCATCTCTCTAAATTACATCAGATGTCTCCCCTGACCACCTCACTGTGATCAGCTACAGAATTCATTTCCTCATGCCTACATGTGGGATCCACAGACGCCAGCTTGTCTGTGCACCCTCGAATCCCTCTGCCACAGCCCCTCCCCTGGGAAGGACTTCTCCCAATCATGAACTCGTCCCCACGACAAACTGACCCCTAGCTCCACAGTGTAAAGGCTGCACCACCATGGACCCTCCTCCCAAACAGGCTGTGGGGGGACCCTCCTCCCAAACAAGCTGTGTCCCTCTCCACGGTGCTCACCTACTCCCCGAAGAGCTGTGCCTCTCTCCCATGCCCCCCACCACCCTCACCACCCCCTCCGCCACCCCAACAGGTGCCTTATTTCCAGAACCACTGCAGAAAGATGAAAAGAGCTATGTCCCCTAAACACAAGAGAATATTTTGAACAGAGAATTAACAGCAAATTAAACTGGTTTCATTGTACTCATTCATGCACAAAATGAGTGTGGGAGTTAAGCAGAGAAAAACCAAACAGGCAACGCGTTACGATAATCAGAGGGTAGAACCCAGCCTCAGAAGGAAATGGTCACTCGGGGGAGGAAAGCACCACGTGGCATGGGCTCCTAATTGGTCAGGAGCGCTGCCTCCCCTCACACCCGGCCTCCTTTCCAGGGCCAGGAACTCCACAGGGCCTGGACATGCAGTGAGCTCCATTGGGCAGGGCAGCGGCCGGTCCCACGAAGGCGGACTTGCTCTCCTGCCCGTGCCCAGGCACCTGCCCCTGTCTGGAGAGTGGCAGGGGCTCCCAGGGCCGGAGCAGCTGCTCACACTGCCTCTGCACCCATTCAAGCAGCAATGTTACAGCAACAACCAATCAGGGCCCCCATTCCTCCAGTCTGTCTCCATCTGGGGCACACTGGGCAGTAGTGGGGTCACGGTAGAACTGCTCGGCCTCAGAAAGACATGCAAGCCCAGCAGTCTCCTGTGGGTTCATCAGGATCCAGGATGAGCAGCAACAGCATCACAACCAGCCTGTAGAACACCGAACGGTTTTAAACAGCCTCACAAGTCTCTTTTCTGCCAACCCTGCCTGGTCCATCCATTATCCGATTCCCCTCTCCAGTGGGTACCCGGGCCCCTCCCTTTGCAGAAGCCTCGACTCGGGCTATCCCTAAAAATGCACAACTCTCTGGCTGGCTGGGAGGGAAGTGAGTGAGAGGACCCTGGACCTCCGGCCCCCAGGACCTGCAGAGAAGGTGATTCTCAGAAAGGGCAGCAATGATCCTAGGCAAATTCATTTTGAATGGCAAATCATGCTATTAAATGTGCCGGTCTCACGGTACATGCCCACACAGCAGGCCTTGGGGCAAGTGGGGGCTTCTCTCCTGGGCAGACTGCCGAAGAGGCTGGACAAGGGAGCCGTGAAGCTCTGCCGCTCCTCCCTGCCCTTCCCCTCCTCGCACACCCACCCTGGCTTTTCCAGCACAAATAGGACCGACCGCCACAGCCAGACGCCATGAGCTGCAGGGGTACCTGGAATGCAGGAGCCACCTGCCTTAACCACCTCACACAAGACCCTCTGCCATCCTTGGCTTGTCACAGAGCAACCCAGGGCTCTAAGTGGGGTTCTTGCATTTTCATTTCTATTTCTTCTCAAAACATAAAAGAAAAGGAAAGGAAGGAGTTAAGCTTAGTCACACTGAGTGTACCGATGGCCCCTGGTGCCCTCACTTGGGCTTATAGTAGGGGTCATGTGTCAGGTGGAGCTTCCGAGGGGTCCTGGAAGAAGCCCAGGAGGGTACCATGAAGAAGGGTGGCCAGAGGGCCCGAGCTCTGTGTTCATTTGCAACGTGACATTACAGTTTACAGATGCCCAGTGAAGAGCACTGACAGGTTATATCATCGGGTTTAGACCACACTAACCCTTACAAAAATGGAATAGGACTTTTAAAAGCTTCCTGCAAAGAACTCACAAGTTGAACCAGCCCCATACTGCTAGTGTAAATAAATCCCATGAGCCTGAGGTTGCCGACACTTGCCTTACACCTAGTAATTGCTCTTCATCAGCCACACCAGGAGCTAAGAGCCATGCTATCTAATCAGATCTGAAAAGAAATTGGCCAAAAACATCAAATAATCAGGAAGACTATTTGAAATATGGATATATACCTGCTATTGCTAATGATGAACCTTTCCCTGAGTGTATGTTTTGCCTTGCTGTACCAGCTAATGAGATTAAGAAGGCATGTTAATCATGGCAAGATATTTTAAAATATTGTTTATTTCATCTTTATCTGGTTTTTAAATAATTTTTATTTCATTGCATATATTAAAATGCACAAAATATATTAGTACAGTAGCATGCACTCATGTCCACACAATAAATGAATGTGCAAGTATTGGAGGGCATACTTGACCCAGGATCCCTGAGGCTTACCACCACCCTCCTGCCAGAGACTAAGCCAAAGCCCTCTACACTCTCCTGGATTCCCTGCTCCCTCCACTTACCCGTTTTTGTCTATCACCTCTTCTCTGTGTTTACTCTCTGAATATTTTCCAATAAGTCCATTTGCCTCCATCCCCACTGCAGTCACCCACCCATGCCAGACCCCTTTCTTCTGGACAGCAGTATCAACTTAACTTCGGTCTCACCCGCTCTCTTGCCGCTCCCGAACCCATCCTCCATCTTACAGACAGGTCAGTCTCCCTAAAATGCAAATGGGATCATAACTCTCTGACCCAACAGCTTTCACCAGCTTCCATGGACCTGGGGGGAAAGTTCCAGCTCCCTTCCCCTCCTCCTCCACATCACTGTCATCACCAATAACATGCACTGTTCCCTTTCTGTTGCCAGGCACTGTAGCTACACGTCCTGCATCTGCCACCTCTCTGAATGTCCACCACCCTTTCCGAGGTGATACAGGTACTCTGCAGATGAGCCTGAAAGAGGCTAAAAGACCTCGCAGGTTCCCGTAGCTCAGCGTTGTCTCTGCGCCTCGCCCTGGCCCTCTTTCACCCCAGGGCCAGGCTTACCACTCTTCAGAGCTGTTCTCGGTGCTTCCATGTCCTCTCTTACGCCCAAGCCTTGATTCACGCCCCCCTCCCTCACCTTCCCTTTCCCGGGGTGACTCCTCTCCCCACCTGGCTTTAGCTTAGATGCTGCCATTGATGACACGTCTCCCCATCTAGGTCATAGCCACCAATGGCTGCTGAGCCAGCGGGTGCAAGGTCTGTGGGGAAACCAAGTCAAGCCAAACCTGTTCGGGCCTCTGGGTCTAACTTTCAGTTTACAGGGTGTTCAGGAGCTCCAGCAGCACACTGACACCATGGGGGTGCAACCCGCAAAACCCAGACCCCACAAAACTCTCCGGGACACAGAACTGGGTCATTCAACAACTAAATTACGTGAGAAAATAGGACGTGCAGGGGAACCTATGGGTTAGAAGAGACAAGTCAACCAAATGTTGACTTTTGGTTAGCGTGAGGTCCTCTGGAAACATATGCATGCACACACACACACACACACACACACACACACATTCCTCCCCCTCCCCCGACACACACACACACACCTATAAGCACCTCCACCCATACACATACCTCTCTGCCCAAGGCCACCTCCCCACTAGGCCCCACGAGCCCAAGCGGGAGGAAGAGTCTTCATGACATTCCAAGGGCCCCTCCAGGTCACTTTGGAGTGTGCTTGATATATCCTCACCTCTCTTCCTCTCCGTTGCAACACCCTTACTTATCACTCACCCCCCGCTACACACACACCATTGCCAGAGCCTTCTTCTTTAACCACCACGTTCACCTGGCCTCCTCCTGGCTCAAAATTCTACTTAGGGTATAATCTCTACTCAACCAATTACAAAAAATGAGCAGCCAGGAAGCACATGCATCATGCTAGGCCCACTGGCAGATCTAAAGTTGTATACAATAAGATCCCTGCTCCCAAAGGCCTCAGCTTCTCACAATCACAACCACCCCATCTGAGCACCTACTGTGTGCTTTACCCGCATCACTCCACATGTTTCCCACAGCAGCCTAAGGGACAGGTGTGTTATCACATTTCTATAGACAGAGAAACTGGGCTCAGAGATGAGGCCTCAGAACATACTGCAACCAGAGCTTGATTCCAAGGAAGGTCTTGTCTAACCCTAAAGGCCATTTTCCTAGGATGGTTTCATCAGCTTAGATACCAGTGACATCCACGACCCACCTGGCCTATGTCCTTCCACTCCTGGCCTGAAAAGAAGCTCTGGGTCCATCAGTTTCCCCATCACCTCCCAAACTCACCAGGTATCATTATGACTCCCCACCACTGCTTCTGCTCTGCCCCTACTTAGAAAGCCCATCCCCTCAATAAACCCAAGGGTGTGTGTGTGTGTGTGTGTGTGTGTGTGTGTGTGTGTGTGTGTGTTGGATACTTGGAAACAAGGAAGAGATCAACTTTAGAATGTGATCAACACTACCCTTGGAAATATATTTATTCTGTCAGTCATGAAGGGGGACTTGAACTGGGGCTGAGCACCTGAGTAGAGGTATGCTGGTCAAAGAAGCATGGAAAGGGCAAAGGCAGCGAGGCATGCAAGAACTGGGTGTTTGGGGGGATCAGCAAGCTGCTCAGTGTAGGATCTCAGATGCACTGACAAGAGCAAATGAACACCCAGGCCAATCTCAGTTAGGAACTGACTCATTCTCCGTCTAGAACATCCAGCAAAAATGGTCCATAACCGCCAGGACCCCATGGTTGAGGATGATGATAAAGATTGTGGTGAGGACGATGATGATGAACTTCATGCATCAGGAGTCCAAAGTGTCTTTTCTACTCCTAACCCCTGAGAAATGCCCATGGTATGAAGAGCCCATGGCCCTCCTCTCACCCTCTGCCCTACGGATCAGCGCGCTGGGAAATTAAGAAAATCAGAACTGCTAAATAGGGGCGCCTACCTCAACTTCTGGGATCCCACTAAGAACCGGCACAGGACATCCTCCAGATCATGCTGCCCCAGACACTGACCTCCACCCGCACTCGCTCAGGGGACTGGCCAGAATCAGAATTTGGGGCACACTAGACCTGAGCTCCCTGCCAGCGTGCTGCAGACCCGCACTGCATACACGTCTCGTTCCGAAAAGGAAGGGAGACATCGGGGTGCTCCCCGGGCCTGGGGGCAGAGCTTCTGAAGGCTGGATTCACCTCCTGAAAAGACCTGGAACTTCCCAGCTTGGAAATGAAATGACACACGTGAGAGGGCAGACATTTCCACTCCTGAGCATCAGCTGTTTCCTCAGTGAGCAGACAGACCCGCGCAGACACTGCTCTCCTCCACAGATGGGTGCCTAGAAAACACAACATTGCTTCCAAACTACAGACTGTGTGGAAGGCCCATATCACCTGCTAGCATGCTGACTGCCGATACTTGCCTGGGATGTCCTGGGAGTTTGGAGCATCAGGGCTGGCCTGCCACCAGCGACAGAGAGAAGCCAAATCTGTGCCACTAAGCAACACCACGGGGTCAGCGGGAAGGAGGAACCAGTAGAGACTGGGCTGGAAATCCTCCTGACCTGGCTTCTCCTCCCAGTCTTGCCTTCAGCACTCAGTGCCATTGTGATCAAGTCATTTTTCCCATCTGAAAATGGGGCTGCTCACAAAGCCCCTTTACAGGATGACCCTTGGAGGCGGCGACTATAGATGCATAACTTGTAGGAGGCTGGGCATGAAGTGGCTAGCTGGGATGGCGAAACACTTGGCCTTGTGCAGCCACACCTCTCCCCTCAGCCATGACAGACACCGCAGCAGACCCGGGCACACGGACCCACCGATGCACAATCCTTCTCGTGCAGCCCACTCAGCTGACGTACCAACCACTGCCACTGGCACAAGAGATAGCACCCATGTGCCCTCTCAGGATTCATCAGACCCCAAGCCATGAATCCTTGAGGGGTGTTTAATGGTGAAACACAGCAGGCATCACGGTCCTGGGCCATGGTCCGCATGCAGTTTGGGCTCCAAGAGAAGAGAAGGGAGGCTGCCTACAGAAGGGGCTCTAAAACCCCTCCCTTCGTCACAGCAGTGAGACCCAGCTTCCCGCCAGAAAGAGGTCTCCCCCTGTGGAGGGAGGGCAGACAGACACAACCCACTCAGGCTGGTGCCCCACAGCAGCCCCCATCTTTCACAGCTAGTCCTGGGATTGGGGGAGTCCCAAGATGGAGGAGTGTCTGGGGTAGGTAATAAAGGTCCCAAAGTGAGAAGTGACCATCCATCCATCATCCATTCCGTGCTTCAGTTAACAGTGCAAAGGAAGGATGGGGGTTGGCTACTTCAGAGCCAGGAAATGGGGGAGGCAGGGCAGAGGAAATGCCCTCTGAGTTCTAGATGAGTAATGACCCAGAGAGACTGGCGGGGAAGGCATTCTGAACAGAGGAACCATGGTGCCCAAGGATTGGACACACCTGTGGGGGAGGGCCACCTTGAGGGACTCGCACGTGACCCACCGCCCGGCTTTGCTGGCTTGCAGTCTCATCCTCCTGAGGGGCTGCCACTGCCTGGGCACTTGGCCTGAGTCCGGAGAGGGAGAGTCAGGGAACGTCTGAATTGTGGCATCCTTCCTTTAAAGTTGCTGTAGCTCCTCAAGGTTCCCCCAGACAGAGGAAGATGGAATCTTCCAGACTCCTAAGAGTGAAGACCAGACCAAGAAGAAAACTGCTCTTTAGCAATGAATATGGTGAGGGGGCTGGGGTATGCCTTAGACCTCCTGACCAAAACCTGGTTGTGAGAAAGAATCGGGGAACAACTCTGCCCTCACCTTTTCAGGAAAACTCTCCAGGGCACGGTCATTTCACCAAAGCGCCCCCCGCCCATACACACACCCTGTGTGAGTCCATGCCCCCACTCTCACACAGCCCTGCTGGTGACAAGACAGGTACCACATGAGGAGAGTGACATTCACCAGGAGGGAATTCCCCACTGAGCCTCTGCCACGCAACATCAAGAAGCTGAACCACCAGGGCAGACCCTTCACCACCCTCTGCCCCTCTGAATCAGAGGGCTCCTGTGGGGCCCCAGGACCGGGGCCTACAGCTGCCAGCCCCGCACCCAGATGGCCACTTCCGTCAACACCAAACCCATGGTGCCCTCTAGCAAGTCTGCCTGAGTAGGGCCACCCTCTGAGCCTGACGCCACAGGGAACTCCTGATGAGCAAAGCATCCAAGAGGCTCCAGGGCAGAGGACATGGGCTGGAGGGGGTCAACTACGGGAAGGTTTACAGTGGGGTCCAGCCCTCTCGGGAGCAGGCCGTGGACAGGAGGAAACCATCAAGTCACTCAGCTAGAAGAAAGGTGAGCAGCAGCATGCCAGTGGAGGCGGAGATAATGACTGTCAGGGTAATAAGAGCAATACCCACTGTCACAACGTCAACTCTTATTGGATGTTCGTGGCATGGTTTCCGTGCCTTTACAGTCCTCGATGACCCCGTGTGGCAGGTTCTGTGATCGTCCCCCCCTTTACCGACGGGATAACTTGCATCCAATGTGCCAGGTGTTGAGAAGGAGGGAGCCAAGACTGAAGAAAACTGGTTGAAGAAGCAGCTCAACAACATCCAGCAGATGCACATGAAACACAGACTGGGCGTCTCTGCGGTGACTTCTGCAGGGAGGACTTGGAGGACCTTCTGGGACTGTGAGTAGCCTGGAGCTCTGGGCGGTCTGGCTGGTGTCTCAGAACTTCTCCCCCCTGGCCTTGAAATGCCATATACCTGACCTGGCGAGCCATTAAAATGCTTCTATTTCCACATCTCCCTCTTGCTACAACTCCCTGCTACTGGCTACATGGAAGAAAGTTGGAGGAATCCAAGAGAAGATTCTAGTGCCTTTTCTCCCCAACCCCTACCTCATCCTCAAGCCTTGTTTGCCCGTTCCAACGAAGATTGGCAAAAGCTGCGGAAATTGGAACTGAAAAAGAAAGGCAGAAGGTGACCTATGGAAGGACCCATGCACCTTTCATTTTGGATTTGAATTGTATCCACTTCCCCTCCCTCTATCCATCCATTTCAAAATGCAGAAGAAAAACCTGGCATGCTTTTCCCTATTGTCAGCCCACCTTCTCAAGCAGTATAAACCTGAATAGAAACTTAAGCTGCCCTTCTTAACATTCGGGTGGCTTTCCCTCTTAGAGCTTATAAACGGCCAATTCACTTCTGCTTACATGAGTACTAGAAGGATTCTTGAGCATGTTTAATGTGGAAAGTCCATGTTTTCAGATTCTGTATCTGCACACAAAAGGTCCCTAGCACCATATTTTACTTTCCAGCCTCTTCCAAGCCTAGAAAATTTCCACTTCAAAGCTGTGGCTTTCTTATTTTCTTTGTGGGAAAAATGCATTGGTAACAGTTAGAGATGATTCTCTCAGACCTCACCCGCCCCTGTGTGCCACGACGGAAGGACAGGCCGTCACTCTCCAACACCCCCCTTCCGGACTGGCCACCGAGACCACTCCTGTGTCCATCTGGACCCTGATTCTCTGTCACTGGGTGAAATGTTTAAGTCACTGGGCATCCAGCGAGCCAGCAAATGCAGAGCGAGAAGACAAGATAGAGGCGGCTTTGATCTCTGTGGGTGTCAATTCCTAGGGGCCAGGCTTGGCCAGAAAAAGCAAGGCAGCCCGCAGGGCCACAGGGAAAGCAGGGGCAAGCGGAGGGCATAGGGCTCTCCCAATCCAGACTCCTATTTTGCATTAATTTCTTTTAAATAACACCTTTTAAACTGCAAATCTCCAGAAGAGAGGGGGCTGATTATTAAAGCAGAAGCTTTGGCTATGCATAAGGCAGCCTGTTCCCCTGCAGAAGCCCAAGGCTGGAGGCTGTCACTCCTTTCAGATGCTAGAGATTTACTGAACTCAAACAAGAAAAGGAGAGGCCCTAGCATAACAGCCGCAGCTCCTTGTTCCCCGAGACAAAGAGAAAATGAGAAACTACAGCGAAAAATACCAGTTAGGGGCATCAAACCATCAGAAGGGGATATTTTCCAGGAACAAAGCATTTGGCTCTTCAACACAGCTATGCGGATCAGAGGTGACCACAGGAGGAGGCAGGGGAAATGTACTTTCTCTGACAGATGTATTCACAAAACGCTCAACTAAGGAGCGCATCTCGAAAAGCCCACGGTAGACAGTCTGGGGAGAGAGGCTGGTTGGTATGCTACATTGGAGCCGTTGGTCCAAACAAAACTCCCCATCCTTCCTCCAGAAACCTTATTTCATTTGCCAGAACCCAAACAAAGAACCAAACCAACAACTCCAACAACTCTGGGCTTCACGAACACCACTAGACAGGGAGAAGGACAACAGAGAGTACAGACATCAGAGAAGGGACAGACGTACCAGGTGCTACCTTTCCTGGAGGCAAGGGGTGACTGAGATGACCTCTTGGAAGGCTTTTTGGCTGAAAAGTTTCAGTCTGCACATTTCCGCTTTAGAGAATTCAAATCATATCATTAGAAGGGGCCTCAGAAGAGGAAGCTGCCCCCAGGAGTGGGGAGGTCAACGTAGTACAGTGACTTGGGTCCACCCAGAGCCGAGGCCTGGCCACCACTCTGCCCCGGCTTCCACAAGCCACACCATACCAAGCTTGGGTGTGCTGACAAGGGGAGACCCCCAGCTGGATGAAGTCACCAACCCAGTTCCGTGAATGCGAAGTGAGCCCATGCACACTGGGCTGCAGGATCACGAGCTGGGAAAGGCTCAGCCCCTGTTCCTCAGGGGAGAAACCAGCATGGGCTCACCTCAGAAAGAATGGGCCATGCACAGGAATAAAGGTGGGTAAGAGAGGACGGAAAACAGAGGGAGCTAAGAAAAGAGACATTTCACACTTCCGTGCAAACCTCTTCTAACAACTAGTGAAGAAAGACAAAGCCGTTGTTGCTCTTGGCATCCCTTCCTTCTTTCACTTGGTCCTGCCCACAGGTACTTAGGGAGCACCTGCTCTGTAGATAAAGCCCAGAATGAAACAGACAGGAGCCCAAAGCTCAGGCAGTGTGTGGTCTGGAGGGACAGAGAGATCACCCTCAAGGAGGAGCCCAAATACTCATGTCATGACCACTGCACTAAGTGACACGGAGGAGGATGACAGCAGGGGGTGAAGATAACAGGACCTAGCTCACATAGAGGATGACATGTTTCCTGGACAGAACAGCTTTGAGGCTGAGCCTAGAGGGATGAGCAGAAGGGTCTGATGAAGGAGGGGAGCTGGTACCTGGCAGGACTGTCAGGCAGAGGCAAGGTTGAGGCCAAAGTCCTCATGGGGTCTGGCATGTGCGTGGAGGCGTGGGGTGGGTGTGTGTGTGTGTGTGTGTGTGTGTGTGTGTGTGTGTGTGTCTGTAGGGTTGGGAGTACGCACTTGCACTGGACCGAATGGGAGGGTGGACACAGGCAGGCTGGGCCTCATAGGCCACATCAAGATGCTCTTTGTTTGGATTTATGGCTTGTTCTCTTGTTTTTCTACTTTATTCTCCGCGCAAAGGAAAACCATTGAGAATGTGAAACAGAACAGCCCATGAATGGATTTGTTTATTCCTCATTTCAGTTAACAGAGTTCAGTTTTACACTATTTGTATTTTGGATGCAAACAAGAAAAGTTTTATAAGCCTACCTTTGCTAATTGTACAACAGATTAAGTCTGTGATCAGCACAATCTCTAGGCCCAAGAGCATCAGCACCTAGGACTGCACTATGGGGAGGCAGACTGTCCTGAGGACATCTCTTCCCACGTTACTGTAACTTAATTGGTTCTCAGATGGATGACTTGTGATTTTTCATTATATTTGGCTAGAAAACGATGCGGAGGACTGATATCGTGTGTGTGTGTGAATGTGTGCCTCTGTGCTGGTTGGATGCATCGTCTGTTTGCAAGGGGCTTGACCCAGGCTGAGCAAATGGTGTTGAACTAGCTGGGGCTCAGCAAAGCAATCCATTTATTATAATTCTGCTGAGAAGAGGCCCAGTAAATCAAAGAGACAACCTGACTGCAAACAAATTACACACCAAGAGATAGGATGGAGGGAGGGAGGGAGGGGGGAGCAGAGTGGTAGCCAATGGGGGAAAGTGAGAATAAAGAGGAAGAGGAGGGGGAAAGCCAGAGAATAGAGACCTACAGAGATGCCTGGAGTCAGAAAGAAATACAAATGGAGCCTAATTTGTCCATCAAGAAGAAAAAGAAAAAGAAAAGCATCCTACCAAGAGAGAACCCATTTGCTGGTAACCCCTAACTTACAAACCCTTGACTTAAAAAAAAAAACCACTGCCCTTTGTTCTCCTGAGGGGTCACCTAGGGAGTGATTGATGGGCGTTTGCTTTCTCCTGTGCAAATGCAGAGAATTCTCTTTTCTCATGCAAATAGAGAAGAGGACCTCCGCTTAAATACAGTTAACCTGTTCCTGGGGCAAGTAGGCAGCCCAGTCTAAAGAATCCCCCAGAAGCAACTGCCCTTTTGAAAGTAAAGATGCTCTGGCTGGGCCAAGGTCAGAAAAGAATGGGCTTCTGGGGAGGATTCCAGCATGGAACTCAGGTCAGGCTTTTGTCACAAGACCATGACAACGGGTGACAAGGTGTGCTGCCACACCCACACCCCTTAGTAGGGATATTAAGCAGTAAATGGGCTTCAAGGCCAGGATAACGAAGTAGTCAACTACTACTTTCTCTGGAAAACTACACTTCTGGATCCAAATATCTCCCTTATAAATTCAACTCTGAAAAATGAACCTGCTTACTAATGAAGCAGTAAACAAGAGCAGGAAGCGGGTTGGGAGAGGGTCCACTCAGACAATGAGTTATGCCACAGTTCTCCAGAACTCACTTATATGGAAGAAAGCCTAACTAGAGAGAGAATAAGAAGAGCTGTAACAGGAGGCTATGGTCTAAGGCCATTCCCAAGGAATCTGAACAGACCCCCTCCTATCTGGCATGCCATCCTACTGTGTGACAAGATGATGGAGAAAATCATCTCTAGAAGGCTGAAGGTCTTTGGGGACCCAAAAAATCATGGGAACTGGCTCTCAGTGTAAGTGTGGAAACTGTTGTGGACTCCAACACCCAGATCCTACCAGAGTGCCTCATACATAGCTCTCCAACACCCACACAGGCCTTTGAAATCAAGCTTGCTTATGAATATCAATGCAAAAGTCCTAAATAAATTACTGACAGAGAATCCAACAACACACTGAAGGACCAAATGGGGTTGATTATAAAGCAAGGGTGGTTCAATATTAGAGAATTTATAATACAATTTAACCATATTACTGGATCCAAAGCATTATCTAAACATCTCTACGGACACTGAAGAGGTAGTAAGTAATACTCAACATGCATTCTTGATTTTTAAAATCTAATAATAAAATATGAATAGATGGGTATTTTCTGCCATGATGATATATATCTTCCTCAAGACAAAATGCTTAATGGAACAATACCAGAATTTTTCCCATAGAAATTAGGAACAAGGCAAAATGTCCACATTTACCAGTGTTGTGGGACAGTAGGCAAAACAATGAGTCTAGGATATTAGATGTATAAATTTGAAAGGAGACAAACATGGTCAGTAGATAATATGATTGTACATGTGGCAAACCCAAGACAATCAACTTGGAATGTGCTCTGAAGAGTAAAGGGGCAAGTTATAAAGGTAATATACAGAAAGCAATGGTTTTTATCATTACAAACAACAACCAATCATAAGATAGAATGGAAGAGAAAAATTTCATTTATAATAGTAACAAAAAAGGCAATACACCTGGAGATACACTCAATAAGAAAAAAGATAAGTTCCATATTCTCGGATAAGAATTCTGAACATCATAAGATGTTAATTTTTCCTAAGTCAACCTATAAATTTAATTCAATAAAACTGTTATTATTTATATGTTCATTTGGAAATGGTAAAGCTAATTGTAAAGCTAAAACAGAAAAACAAACAGGTGCACCCACTGCAAAGAGGAGTTTGACTCTATCTAGGAGGGCTGAACAGTGGATATTCTATGAACAAGCTATTCCATTCCTAGGTATAGATCCAAAATATCCAAAGGAAATTCTTAGATATGTACAAGCATGTCAGTAGAAGTACTGTTTATAATGGCAGAAAATCGTATGCAAGCTGAATGCCCGTCAACAAGATAACGAACAAACTGTGGTATTTTTGTACGATAAAATACCACACAGCTGTGGCAATAATGGACTAGAGCAAGTTGTCTGAACATGGATGACTCTCTCAAACATAATGCAGAGTTGAGGAGAAAAAGGGCAGAGATTCAGAAGAACACATAAAGGACAACACCATTTACATAACATTTAGATACATCTAGATTACTGTTTTGTTTAGGCCCACATATACAGGCACTATAAGTGAATAAAATGCTCAGAAATAAAAAGCATGGAATTCAGTGGCTACTTGATGGGAGGAGGGCAGTGGCTGAGGTGAGGTGGAGGGGGCTTCCCCTGCATTTGCAGCTGAAACTGGAGACATTCCAGAAGCTGGGTGGTAGGTAGGTCAGTGTCTCTAACACATTTTCTCTTTCTTTTTTTTTTTTTCAAGGTTGCATTATTCTCTATACTCTTTATAGGTCTGTAACATTCTAGTGTAAAATAAGCAAGAATAGCCAGGAAAGCTTTCATAAAAGAACAATAAGAGGCAACTAGTCCAGATATTCAAACATAAAATCACACCATAGCCAGTGTAGTACTGGCATTGAAAGATGTCAATTAATAGAATAAAATAGAACATTAGAAACTTCCTCAACTTTCTTTTTCCAGAGGGCTGCTTACTCATTCTAACACAACACTTTCTGTATGGGAGTGCTCCTCACAGTTTTTCA
Organism: Callorhinus ursinus; assembly: GCF_003265705.2. Classification (NCBI taxonomy): domain Eukaryota; kingdom Metazoa; phylum Chordata; class Mammalia; order Carnivora; family Otariidae; genus Callorhinus; species Callorhinus ursinus. The sequence continues at coordinate 116,811,198 of NW_027397063.1, forward strand.
CCCAAGTACCTCTCCCGACAAATGGTGGTGAACAGAGATCTGCTGGTCTGGGACCACAGTCCAAAGTGGCCCACCATGGGGACAAAACATCTTTGAAGACTCAAGCTTTATTGTTGTAATGAATGCAGAATGTGCAATCTACTCAAAAATATGTTCTTGTTCGTGATTACCCCAGCCCAGGCCATCATCTCATCAGGCCTGGCCTCCTGCACCTGCTCCTCGCAGGTCCCCTCCCCCAATTTCCTCTCTCGCTCCCCTACTCAACTGCTAGAAGGATCTTTTAAACATGTAGATCATATCCATTCACCCTCCTGCTTAACACTGTTCAACAGCATCCCATGGTACTCAGCAGAAAATCTAAATTCTGCACCAGGAGGCTCCTAAGGGGTCTACCTCAACCCACCGCTGAGCCCTCAGGCCCTTATATTCAGTCCCTAGCAACTAACCTTCTCTCTGCTACTAGAATCTGCCAAACCCCAGCCCTCTCAGAATTTTTGCACTATCCTCCTTCCCCTTCTAGAACATTCTTCGAAGTTCTAGGAGAGCAGATTATCTGCTTTGTTCCCTGCTGTATCTCCATTCCTCATATGGTGCCTTGTATGTACCCCTCAATTTATCTAATGAATAAGCAAATCCCATGTGGCTAAGACTGACATTCCAGGAAGATATGCTTTATTTCCAGAAAAGAGGGGGTACCTTTCCCTAGAGGGTCTAGGAATACAGGCCACAAAAGACCACAGAATGCTTTTACCGCAGGTCCTTAGATGCCCCAAAGAATCCCCTCCCTAATGACACTGAGCTCACTGTGGAGACCTTCCAGGCTGGTGTGGAACCGAGACTATTCTAGTGTGAACCGTGCATCAGGCCAGATCAGGCTAGGCATGGGAAGACCCCCCGTGTTCCAGCAAGCTGCCCCTATGTGAAACCACAGATGCTGCCTGTCCAGGGATATTTCTTCCCTACCCCTAGAAAGGATTCCCTCCACGCAGTATGCCTCAGCTACCTCTAGTGACTGCCTCAAGGGAAGGGGGCAAATGCCTCAGAGATGGAACCTTCCACACGGCCCCTCACGCAGCACTCCCAGCAAGAGGAGCACAAGTTTTCACTACCACCTTTGTCAAGAGGAATGGGGGAAGACAGTCAACACAAATCCAGGCTGCCCCCGAAAATCAGAAGCAAATCCTTCCAGGTAGAAAATATGACCTGTCCTCATTTAAATGGCATTTTGATAGCTGTGTGATACCTCTAATACTGACATAGTCCTCTCTGCTCACAAGGACCTCTGAATACTTCATGGATATTGTCTCATTAATCTTCAACTTTTTTATTAACTTACAAAATGGATCATCCTGCCGAGTTAAAACAACAAAAACTTGATTTCTTTTATCATCACTCCCCAAACAACTTCTTGGCATTATTCAGATTTATAAGGAGTTGTTTTGGTAGCCTTTGCTTCCACATCAAAGGACATAAATGAAAATAAATACTTGTTATTCTTTCCTATGCAAATGTCATTCTCTTTCTGGCTGCCCTGCGTCCCAAACCCAGTGTGGTAGATGGTTATGGTAATGGCCCCCAGTGAATCTTGCCACCCTGTGTCTGATGCCTCTTATAATGTGACTTGCCACTCCTTCCCTCAATAGATAAGATCTGTTTCTCCCCCCTTTTGAAGCCAGGCTGTCCCTGTGGCTTGCCTTGGCCAGTCGTATGGGTGGGAGTGATGTGTGAATTCAGGAACTCAGAAGGCCTGACAGCTTCCACTCTTGTCCTCCAATGCTGTGCCCACCATGCCACGAAGAAGCCCAGTGGACCCACTGGAGATGAGAGGCCACACGGAGGAGAACAAGGCCCCCAGCCAACAGCCAGCACCAATTGCCAGATACAAGAGCAAGACCACCTTAGAACCCCCAACCCTTCAGCTAAAGGCAGCTACACAGGTGAGCCCAGATGAAGCCAGAAGAGAAAGTGTTTTAAACCATTACATTTGGGGGTAGTTTGCTAGGCAACAATGGATAACGGTTGCCCACTGTCTGTTGCGCCATGATTCTGCATCTCTAATTTCTGTTTTCCGATTTCCCAGTTTTCTTCCAGGTGAACACACTGTTTAGAAAGGAGCACCACTCTGATGTATATCACTCCATAACAGCCTCTGGTCTTGGATAGGAGTCATGACGCCTCCTCAGACCCCATCAACCACTAACTGTGTGTGACTTACAGTTAGTAACTTAACCTCGCTCTCTGCCTCAACTCCCTCACCTACAAAATAGGGATAACCACAATACCAACCCAGGGTTGTTGGGGGGCATAAGAGAAAACATGCAAGAGGTTTGCACAGTTCCCAGCACGTTATGAGTGCTCAGAAAATATTAGCTGCTATTGTGACTATAAAATACTTGCTTAAACATTCTACCACACTGTTAATTGCAGGAAGAAAAGAATCTAACATTTTATGGAGCACTTTCTCTGTGCCATGGATCCTTATTTCTTTTTGTGGGCAGCACAGAAAATAGTGCCTGAGTTTGATGCTCATCTCTGTCACTTACAAGCTGTGTGACCTGGGATAAGGGACTTAACTTGTCTCTGTCTCAGTTCTCTCTCCCCTGCGAAGCCTGGAGATTAAAAAGCACACTTCCCTTCTGGAGGTTGTTGTGAGAAGTGAATCCGTTATTTCCCGTCAAGCGTGCAGAGAGGAGCCGGCCCCAGGAAGTGTTCAATAAGGAGCAGCCACCCGTTATAATCCCCCTGGTTCTGTTGACAGTGCTGGGGCTCAGAAAGCTTGAGTAAAGGTGAACAGGGCCCCCAGGTCGGGAGCAGAAGATCTATCTGACTCCATGTGCCACTGTCACGCTTGTGAAAATGGGCCCCCAGACCCTCCTGCTTCTGCTGAACTCCAGCAGCAGAGCTGGCTTCTTCACACTTCATACTTTTTCTGCCGCTAAATTCACCTGCTGAATCACGTGCTTCTCCCAGGAAGGTTTTTTGTTTTTTGTTTTTTGTTTTTAACCAACTCTTTAACCAACCCTCAGCTCCCTATGGCACTTCTTTTGTGCATAGGGTCAGCTCCCAATCCCGCCCCATTTGGGTTCTTGCTCAGCTGCCCTGGCTACGAGCTCTCTCACGCCGCCCATCTTCAGGCTCACACACCATGGCCCCTATCACTCTGGCTCAGTGTCCAGTCGAAACATCTTCTCTCCTGTGTTAACAAAGCAGCATCCCCCGAAGAACGCACCGGCTGAGGGAGTGACAGGACACACCTCTCCTTGAAGGAGTCCCTTAATCAGAGAAGCCTGGAGAATACTGCTCACTCTCTCCTCCACTGGGAGTCAGATGCTCTGCCAAGTCAGTGACAATTAAGCCCACTCCTCTGACTTTGTTGTCACCAAGGTTTACCAAACTTTCTAGGCTGTGGAACCCTTCTTCCTCACAGTATCAGTTATGCTCCACGAAATTCCTGGGAGGACAGGTAAGAAAATTTGGTGAAGGAGTCCCGGAGTCACAGAAGTTGGGAAGACAGTCTGTTGCCTCCTGGTGAACTGGGATTGCCTCTCAGATATGTAAATACAAACAGGTGGATGTGGGTATCTTTATTTTTAGGAAAAGAAGCCTGAGATACTGTGCCCGGTGATTATTGCTGGGGAAAGAAACAGGTAGGCAGACTGGGGAAAGAGGCCACTGCTTTTCATTCCACACTTCTGTCTGCTGCTTGAATTGTGAAACATAATGCACAAATATTCCATTGTCGTTTTTCTAAGGCCCACAGTTCACAAATGCTCTGGGCATTATTCTTCCATCGTCTATCCTCCTGTGTTTTGTTTCAGATCATTCCTATAAGCGTGTCTTCAAATGCACTAATCTTTTCTGCAGTGCATCTTCCTTCAATCCTACCTGGTGTATTTCTCATCTCAGGTGTTCATCTCCAGATGTTCCATGTGGACCCCTTTCTATCTTCTTTTCTGTCTTTACCATGTTCATGCATTCCTCCATCTTCTCAGAGAGCAGAGATAACTCTCTGCACTCTTAGAATCTAACACTTCTTACTTCAAAGCCAGTAGGGAAATCACTGCATCCCCTCCTTGTGTTTCCTCCAAGCATTGACGTCAGTTTCCAGCAGGCCTTTCTTTAGGTAACTGTTCAATAAATGTTTGCCGATTGACTGACTGCTTTTCTAAGAGCACCTCTAAAGAGGTGGATTGCTCAGTTTCTATGCATTGGTCCAGCACCTCCCTTGTGCTCACACGTGTCAGATGTGGGTATAGCACTGCTCACCCCACACAGCGGAGTAAACCGAGAGGCCTGCTTGCCAATATTCTAATACTCCAGTACCTTGGCCTCTTAAAATTCAAAGAGTCAAATTGCCAAAGGAGATACGGTCTGGGTCATCCAAGTCTTTTGAAAGGAAATGGTATTATTAACTCGTATCCTGTCGCTTGTTTATGCTGATTTTCGATATTTTGTTTAACTAACAGAGCTGTGTGTGGTGCTTGCTCAGACTCTGAACGCCAACTAATTAGAAGCCACCATATTCTCTAGCAAGAACAGACCACCTTCTGATCAAATGAGCTTCTGAATCCCCAGGAAGGGCATCTGAGAAGCTTTGGTTTCAGGCATATATTTTCAAAGAGTTAAAAGAAAGCTCACACTCATTGATTTATAATAAGCATATGCATATAAAAAGGCTTCTTTGAGGCTTCATGAAGTGATAGAATTGTGATTGCTCGTGGACTCAAAATTCTTCCAGCTGTGCACTACCCAACAAGGAACATTCAAATCCCCGCTTCCCCACACTGTCACTGCTTTTTGACATGCTGCAGCGGGGACCACAGCCTCTGACACATGGGACTCGGCCAATGGCACCTCACACTGGAACACTGCGCGGACATTTGGACGTCTTTGGCCCAGCAGTCTGGTCACAGCCACAGGGCCTGATACCTAGACACCAGAATAGGAGGCAGCACGGGGCAGTGCTCCCAGCTCCAAATGGTGGACGGGGGTCCAAATCCCATCCCTCCGCCACCTACCATGTGTGTGCTTTGCCCAGATCACTTAAATTCAAGGTGGCTACATTTCTTCACCTCTTAAATTCAGGAAAATTGTTTGTGACTCACAGAGTTGTTGTGAGATGTAGGAAATGCATTAGTCCCAGTGCCAGGAAGGTACCCAAGGGCTACTCTCCCTGACCACTCTCTCCCTTAACCAAGGCAGGGCACCTCCTGCCCTCGGAGCATCCTGACCCTGCTGGGAGCTGTTACAGAGGCTCCAGGGTAACCAGAGACAACTCAGGAAGGTCCAATCTCAGAACAGGCAGCCATCCCCTTGTCCAGACGCCCTCCTCAATTCCTCTTCATGAGTGAAGCAATGTCCTTTATTTTCATGGCCAGTTGTTAACAGCCAGCCATGTTACCCTGTCCTCCTCCAGAAATCTTAAATAGATCACTTGGCCTTTCTATGAGGGTTTAAAGTTGGACCGGCTTGCAATCTCAAAATTATGAAACACAAGGATTAAGCAGGACCCTTTCAAATTCAGTACTGGAATCCCCCTCAACATTTCTGCCAGGAGGTTACACAGCTCCTGTTGTGGTAGAGCGCTCACCATCCCTCATGGCAGGACATTTCTTCATAAGACAGCCAGGACCTAGACCAGAGAGTTGGTGTACACTCTGCGTTTGGGAGCCCTCTCCCTTGCAGCGACTCTCACGTCTCTCCAGCCTGCCCTTGTTTCCTCTACGGGGCGTTTTGGGACAGGCTTCCAGGGCTGCTCCTCAGAACAGACTACGGCTTGCTTCTCTTCCTTCAAAGTAGAGTGCCAACACGTCAGGATGAGCAAATTAGGAATATGGGTGAGCAAATCAGGAATACGTGAGCTCATATATTCCTTTCCACTCCTAAGATAGTGCAAGCAGAGATTCCTGGGGGGGGTGCGGAGCAAGATGGCAGAGGAGTAGGAGACCTGGATTTCGTCTGGTCGCAGGAATTCAGCTGAATAGGGATCAAACCATTCTGAACACCTACGAACTCAACAGGAGACCGAAGAAGAGAGTAGCAACAACTCTCTGAACAGAGAAGCGAGCACTTTCTGGAAGGTAGGACGTGTGGAGAAGTGCATCCGAGGCGATATTCAGGAGGATAGACGGCGGGGGAGGGGGCCTCCGTCGGCCGCGTCTAGCAAGTGATAGAGCAGCGGAGCACAAAATCGGAACTTTTAGAAGTTGGCTCCCCTGAGGGACGTCACTCCAGTGGCTAAGCGGGGTGGTGGAACCCTCGCGCGACAGTGTGGTCTCAGGACCCTCGGGGTCACAGAAAGACCAGGGGTGCCTGAGTGCAGCAGAGCTCCCGGGTATCGGAGCAGGGAAGCCGGCTGCAGAGACGGAGCCGAGGCGCGGGCTCTCAGCTCGGGGTGGCCATAAACTGTGATCTGTGGCCCAGTCGGGCCACTGCTCCTCCAGCAGGGACCCAACAAGCGGCA
>NW_027397063.1:116822660-116894096 GCF_003265705.2 Callorhinus ursinus
AGGGCAAAAATGAACTATTGGGATTTCATCAAGATAAAAAGCTTTTGCACAGCAAAAGAAACAGTCCACAAAACCAAAAGACAACTGACAGAATGGGAGAAAATACTTGCAAATGACATATCAGATAAAGGGCTAGTATCCAAAATCTATAAAGAACTCATCAAACTCAACACCCAAAGAACAAATAATCCAATGAAGAAATGGGCAGAAGACATGAACAGACATTTTTCCAAAGAAGACATCCAAATGGCCAACAGACACATGAAAAAGTGCTCAACATCACTCAGCATCAGGGAAATCCAAATCAAAACCTCCATGAGATACCACCTCACACCAGTCAGAATGGCTAAAATTAACAAGTCAGGAAACGACAGATGTTGGCGGGGATGTGGAGAAAGGGGAACCCTCCTACACTGTTGGTGGGAATGCAAACTGGTGCAACCACTCTGGAAAACAGTATGGAGGTTCCTCAAACAGTTGAAAATAGAGCTACCCTACGATCCAGCAATTGCACTACTGGGTATTTACCACAAAGATACAAATGTAGGGATCCGAAGGGGTACGTGCACCCCAATGTTTATAGCAGCAATGTCCACAATAGCCAAACTGTGGAAAGAGCCAAGATGTCCATCGACAGATGAATGGATAAAGAAGAGGTGGTATATATACACAATGGAATATTATGCAGCCATCAAAAGGAATGAGATCTTGCCATTTGCAACGAAATGGATGGAACTGGAGAGTGTTATGCTGAGTGAAATAAGTCAATCGGAGAAAGGCATGTATCATATGACCTCACTGATATGAGGAATTCTTAATCTCAGGAAACAAACTGAGGGTTGCTGGAGTGATGGGGGGTGGGAGGGATGGGGTGGCTGGGTGATAGACATTGGGGAGGGTATGTGCTATGGTGAGCGCTGTGAATTGTGCAAGACTGTTGAATTTGTACTTCTGAAACAAATAATGCAACATATGTTACAAAAAAAGAAAAAGAAGAAGATAGCTGGAGGGGAAGAATGAAGGGGAGTAAGTCGGAGGGGGAGATGAACCATGAGAGAAAAACTGAGGGTTCTAGAGCAGAGGGGGTGGGGTGATGGGTTAGTCTGGTGATGGGTATTAAAGAGGGTACATTTTGCATGGAGCACTGGGTGTTATGCACAAACAATGAATCATGGAACACTACATCAAGAACTAATGATGTAATGTATGGTGATTAACATAACAATAAAATGTTTTTTAAAAAAAAGATACTGCAAGCAGAAAGAAGTGTTCTCACAGGACATCCTTCCGCAGGTCTCCGGTTCCATCAGTTTAGAGATGTTCTCCCCCCAACACACACACACACACACACACACACACACACACACAATGCATGCGTGTGCAAGTTGATTCTTCACGGTGAATCCGTGGTATAGCCATCTGGACTCTGATGCTTTGTAATTGGGAATTTTTTTATAGCTTTAATTATTTCCTCTGTTCTCCTTTCTTTTTTATATACAATGAATCATTCTGTTCCTGAGAGAGGAAAAATAAAAAGATTTTTGAAAGTTATGGCTGTAATTTCAATAGAAGGAGACTGGGCTTTGAGGAATATGAGCATTTGTTGTATTTCCTGAGTCCATTTATCATCCCCACTGGTTAATGAAGATGTGATTTCTCTCTCGCATTTCAGTTGTTAATTTCTGACAAGTGTTTGTTTTGTTTGTTTGTTTTGTTTTGTTTTTTAGTTATGGCTGGCCATATGCCCCTCAGTTCATCCTTCTTTTGTATACTTTATGAAATATTCAGTTCTTCTTGATAGGATGAAGTTTGATTCACCCCTGGCTATGATTAATTGTGTTAGTATTTCAGGACCTAATTTATGTTTATATGATTCCTCTAGTGTTTCCATTTTCTTTCCTAATTATCCATTTTTTCCCCATCTTTTTTTCCTGAAATTAGTACTGAATTAGCTTGCCTCTGATTACAGTCTTGGATGCATCCCAAAGAATATTGTTGGACAGCTCCCCGCTATCATTTCGTTCCATGAATTCTTTGTTGGGCTTTTGCAATAAAGCTTTATTAACCCTCCGTGAACCCTTATTTTCATTTGCTCAGTCATCTTTGATTGGAAGCTGTGCCAACCCACAGTCAGACGTAGCAGTCACTCCCACATTTTCTTCTACTGCCTGCCAAGTCAAGCTCTTTTTAAAAAGTCAGAATTCCGGGGATTAAAAATAAGATCTATGCCTGTGTTAAGGGGCTGACTTGTCTAAGAGGCTCTTCCTCACTCTCAATTATTCATCTATTTACCATTCTGGTGTGGACGTCTGTTGAGGCAGCTCTACAGATGGACATAAACCAATTAGCGTTGCTTGTCAGACCCCCTTCTCCTGTGGATCCTGCCTGGTTTATAAAAGAGGTCCCTTCAGGAGAGCATCCCTTCTGAACTGGCTCTGCAGATGGCCAGCACTCAGTCTCGGCTAGTGGTCTCTCCAGTGGCTCCATCTGTCTGTGGCAGGTGGGACCCCAGAGGAAGCAGCTCTGGAATGGCGGTTCATCTCATCCATTATCAACCAAGGCACCTTGGTTTCAAGTCAGCCTGGGGTCTGCATTTTGCTTCTTGGTGGGCTTTCCTTTCAGAGAATCCCCTGCTCCTACCTGCCGGCACCCACCTACATGTCCTGTCCCACTACACACACATCTACATACAACATGCTCCTAGGTACATTCCACATACCTGCTACCCATCCCCATGGGAAACACACCCACTCGCCTCTTCCCATGGAGCGTTTGGGGCCTCTGCCTCCCTAGGAGGTGCCATTTCCTACATTAAGGATGTTAGTAGGAAGGCTCCAGGCCATTGCTAACAAAGGGTCCTCCCACAACCAGCAAAGGTTCAGCTACCCAGAATCCCCCACGAAGGCAGAGTGCTCAAACTGTTTGGACCAGGGCCCTTGTGCTACCCTACCCTTGATCTGCCCAGGCAGGGTGGAACTGGTGTTATTCCAGTGATGAACAGCGTTATTCCTCCTAACTGCTTCCCGAGTTCCAGAACCCTTGACCATGTAATTCTCACACCACCCTTTCCTCTTACAGATAAAGCAATAACAGCTCCTCCCTCTTGAAAGAAGGACCCAGAAGCCCAATTCCAAGCTTCCTAACCTTCCTGTGAGAACACACCTGGGATTCTCATCTGTGCTGAGTGCACCTGGAAGGCCTGCAGGCCGCCAGCCTCACAGCACAGCTCTACAGCGCAAATGCTCATCCACTGCGGCCTCACTCTGCCAAGCACTGGCAGGGTGCGCTGATGGTGGCCCTGGAAGAGGAATCTTGGCTGAGCCATGGTAGGGGCCTGGCTGTCTGGCCCTGTGGTTCCCGTGATGGGCCCTCAATGCCATGCCCTCTGAAGTGGTTGGGGCCATGTCTTGGTGGCATGGAGGGCTACTGCATTCTCCAAGGAGAGCTCCTGGTTGTGGGGTCATGTGGCCCCCACTAGAAGACCTGCACCAAGAACCTTTTAGGCCAGTGACAAGAGGGACGGACAAAGGAGAAGAAATTGAACCAGCCTTTACCTCCAATGGGCAGCACCCAGGAGGTGCCTGACAAACCAGCCCTTGAAGGCATCCTCACCGAAGCACCTTTGGTGGCCTAAGAGACTGGTATAAACCCAGAGTGTTAGTCACTGTTAACACTGAAGAAACTCACTTCCACAGAAGCCCAGGAGCAAAGCAGCCCGGTCTGCCAGCACGGCACCCTCTCATTTTCCAGTCAGTCCTTCAACTGTTGGAGAACAGCAACATCCTTGTCACCTTTGGTTCTGTGTCTACTGTTCGGCCATATGGGTCAGTTCAGACCAGAGCAGAGTGTCATCCCCCCCTCCCCCACTCCCCAACAAGGCCGCTTCTAACCCTGGAACAAGAGGCACAGTTGCAACAGCGGGGACAACGGAGTGAAGTGTGGTGTCGGGGGAAGGCCCACCCAACTCCAACATTTGGGGTAGATATAAAGGAAGAAGAATCCAGGATTCTCAGAGAAGTCTCTTATTATTTGTGCTTCAAATCTAAGATGCCCTCTGGAGCATGCTGATTTTTTCAAGCCTCCATTTATAGTATTCTCTGACTTTCTTTATCTTGTAAATTTCTTCAAGGATGGACCTTACCAATGTCCTTTTGGGTTGATTTTGCCTGTTATCATGGCATCAGGCTAGGTTTTGATATAAATCATTCTATAACAACTCTGAAGACCTGTCTTATCTCTTCCAGAACTCTGTCCAAACTTCCTCCAAAGTTCAGAAAATGGGGCCAGTTTCCCCCTTGAATCTCTACCCTGTGCATTTCTTATTGGACCCTCTGCTTAGTAAATGTTTTTGGCTTGGAACTGGGATCAGATGTTGATTCTCCAGGCTGAGCAGTGACCCAATGATTCCAGTTCCTTAGACAGTCTTCAGACCTGGACTTCATTCTGCACTGCCTCTGGCCAGCTCTGGGCACCTTGGACATATTGCTCTATCTATGAGCCTCAGGCACACCTTCTGCAAAATGGGAGTGGAGAGCTGGGGGAAGTAGGGTTTCCTGGGTGAGCACTAATGGTGACACACAAAGCAATTTTAGGGTGATGCCAAACACCACACTAAATCATACTGAGTGGGTGAGGGAGAAACACATGCTCTCTTTCAAGCCTTCTGATTACCTTCAGAAAGAAAGTCTTAGTTTGTGGGTGGTATTTCTTTAATACCTCTTGAATACATGATATTCAAATGTAAGAAAACAGGCTTTAGATTTTAGCTAAAGCTGAATATCCTTTTTCTCATTTGATTCATCTTGACAATTGTCCTTTATTTATTTCATATGTCCAATTTTCCACAGACTAGAGTGATTTAAACGTGCTTTTACAAATGAACACACTTAAATTTTTAAAAAGTGAATCAACAGTGGTACAGGTAGTACACCCCTATGTCCAAACTTCAACAAGGTGGTTGCTGTATGAATAACAGAAGTTCAGGACATGCTGGGCTCCGTGGCTCTGGAGATCCTTTGCACCTTCAGCATGGGTCTCCTGACCGAGAAAACCACTGTCCCTGTATATAGTCACAGTTGTCACCAAGGGGCCAAACCCACCTTCCTGCCGGCTGTCTGGAGGCCAGAGGAAGTCACAGCCAAGAGTCCCTGTCCGCAGGGGCTCGGCCCTCTAGCCCAGTGGGCTTGCCAGGTGCTCAGCAAGGAGCTCTCCACTCCAGCAGTGGACAGTAATGCCAACCCCTGAGTCACCTCTCTCCATGACAATTACAGGACTCGAGCCTCCCTCTGTCCTTTAATTACTTTAATATGAGCTGTCAACTATTCCTGCCTCACATCTGGCTGATTCTCCACTAAGAGAAAAGCAAATTTAAGTTTGAAAGAAGAAAAATGAATTATTCAGAATAGCTAATTTCACCTGAGCCACTTTCTTAAGAAACTGCTTTAAGAACAGCCTGAAACTTGTTCTTAAGTCACAAACATCTCTCAGAAAGATCAACGGAGACGGGACCAGAACACTGCCCAGAAGTCCCAGCCTTCCCACGGCCATCCTCAGCTGGGCTACGAAGAACAGACTCCCTCAGGCTCACCAGCACCATCACTGGGAGGACTGGTGATAATCTCCACGCAGAGATGGGGGAGGGAGTTGGCCTTCTCTCAGCCACTCTCCCGGGGATTGCATGTGATTCACCTGAACTTCACTTGGCAGCCCTGGGTGCTCAGGGGCAAGTACTCCTGTTACTAAAGGGAAGGAGGAAGGCCTAGGACAGCAAGTCTTACCTGACTGCCTGACTCCCTGCCTCGGCGGCTGACACTGTCAGGCCTGGCACAGCCTCCCTAGAAACACCAGATAATGGTGTTGCACCACAGGCGTGAGAAGCTGAGGGTAACACGCAGTCTCCAGCACCCTATAGTGCAGCCACTCAGGAAAGCACACGTGAGTGAGGGAGAAGTTATAGGGAATAACCTTGTACCCCTGTATTTCACGAACTTGGATTCTTTGTCATTAGGAACAATTTTCTTGTGGCATATCTCCCAACTGATGGTGATCGTGTTTCTGTAGTTAGTGCCTTTGGGAAGGTTGGTGTTAAGTATGCTCAGCTAACTGCCCAGGAGAACTGGCTGAAGGTGGAGGCCTGAGGGTCAGAGAAGGATAAGAGAGGTGCTCAAAAAGGAAGAACACAGCTTCAGGGCTGGCCCTACCCCTGGGGGTTCATGGTGCTGGCCACTGGGTTGATTTTTCCCCCACAGGAAAAGGACCAGCTCCTGTGACCATGAGCTATGCACCACTATCCTCGCTGGGCGTTACTGTCATCCTGTACGTGACACAACATTCTCAGCTCACAAAGGAGTGGATCTAAATGGAGGATCTCAGCAGACCACAGGACCTGCAGGATCTAGGCCAATGTGCCCAGCAAGGGTCCATGCCTGTTGCCAGGATCACAACCCCCAGGTCTGCCAGCTGACTTTCGACTCTTCTCAGTGTGGCTCCATGTGTGCAGGAGCCTGAAGTTGGGCCTCATTCAGTGGGTTCACAGGCACTGAGCCCGATGGGGTGCAGGCCCAGGGTCAGATGATGAGTCAGAGTTAAGTGGGACACGGTCTCAGGGAGCTGAATCAATACACTCACTTTTCCTTTAAGTTATTTTGAGTTAAATTTCTATCACTTGCAAGCCTACAAAGGCTGAGTCGTGAAGGCTGGGCAGGAACCTGGCAAATGAAGCAAGGAATGGAGGAAGAAGAAAGGGCATGCAGGAGATGAGCGGGCAAAGCCTAGAAGCCCCGCACTGGCCCGGCCGTGGTCTGAGACCAGCACTGGCCAGTCAGCTCTGGGAGTTTAACCAGGAGGCTGGTGAGAAAGGGGCAGAGGAGGACAGGCGGGAGCCGTGGGCAGGGGATGGCCCCAGAGCACTTGGGAGCCATGACTCTTGTCCTGAAGGGATTGAGGAGCCCCAGCCCACAAGCCAGGGGTACAGCTGAGCCCTCTCCATCTCTTCATTCCAGCCCCCTGCCCAGCACACGGCTTACGTGCTTCTCCCATGTGAAAGCAGAATGACAAGCTAGGGGTTGTGAAGCAGGAAGGCGAGAGCAGGGCCTCTGGAGGCCATGTGGACCAAGGAGCAGAGGAGGCCAGGCTGGGTGTTGAGAGGCCAATTAGGGGTGGGAGCAACAGTCTCGGTGCCAGCAGGCCATGGCAAAGGCTCAAAAGAGGCCCTGTGGCCACTTCCCTGACCTGGTCCACTCTGGAGATCTTTAAAAATGTCTGCTTTAAAGACCTGGGGAAAAAATAAGTACTTGAGAACTGGAATAAAAAAATAGGTAAACACAATAATCCTCTCACTTAGGTACGGCAATCTATGGCGTCTCAAGCCTGCTCACAAATATCAGCTCATCACCACGGTGGGAGGTAGTTATTATGGGCATTTTCTCGATGCAGCAAGGAGAGCTTGGAGGTGCCTGTGACTGTGGGAGCTGCAGTGCGGAGGCTCGGGGCAGAACAGGCCCGCAGGGCCGTCCCCTGAAGGCCACGGCCTCTACTCCCTGCAGCTCTGCACGAGCCCCTGCCTTCCACGGACTCGTCTCCCTACTGCCCACACGCGCCCATCTCCACCGCCGGCGGTGCCTCCATCTGCCCAGACTCTGCCTCCCAGCTGGCCTTCTGCTCCCCTCTGCCCGCCAACACACAGTCCTGGGGAGATGGCAGGCGGGCGGCTCAGCTGCTCCTGGCTGATTCACCTGGAAAAGGATCAGAGACAATACTCGGCTTCTCCCCGGGAGCCAGCAGAACCTCAGGCAGGAGTCTAAGCAGAGCTGCCCTGCTTCCTTGCCTTACATAGCCCACGACTCCATCCGGGTGCCAGCAAGCACCAGGGGAGCCCAATCCCTTGGGAAGATGAGTTCCTAAGAATTCCAGGAGCCAAGCTCTGGGCGGCATCCCAGAAGTGACGCCAAAGTCCTGCCCACTGGTTCTTGGAGCCAGACGACTATGAGGAAGCGGGAGGTGCAGACTGTGTCCCGCAGACCAGCTCGCGGACCCTGAGCATGGGGAATGGCCCAGCCGCACGGGCTCAGTCCGCTACACTGGCACGCAGAGGAAGGGCCTCACCACGACGGCAGAGCGAGAGCCCATGCTGTGTAAACTGGCCATTGGGTGACTACAATAATGATCATGGCCCACATGTCAGGGTTACTCCTCCTGAAAATTCTCCAGCAAGAAAAGAGGGACCTGTCTCCACATCAGGACTGATTTCTCTGCTCTCAGACGAGGACTGGAGAATCACTGTGGGCCCACAAGGAATTCAACCTCAAAGTCTCCCCAGGTCCTCCAGGCCACCCTGCTGCCTCTGGAGCCCAAAGAGCCAGGATTCCAATGCTACCCACAGACTTTTGGGGGGGGCAGGGAGCAGCATATGATGTTTTAGAAATCTGTTGCTAATGTTAAAGCAAAGATTTCACATTTAAAAAAAAAAAATCCCAATTTCCAGATTGTGTTAAAGGACATCTGAAAATCTGGTCCAACTTGCTCCTGTTGGAGGTGAGTGGAAGGGCCATGGCAGTCACCCTGTGGCCATGGGCCAGCCCAGCCTCCCTGTGGGAACCACCACGCTGGTCCGCTTCTCCAGGACCTCAGCAGGCAGGGGTAGGGGCTCCACCGAATTAAGGATTAAGGGGCAGGATATCCCTGGTTGCATGACAGGCAGCTCCACGCAGAACCTCGTGAATTGACAAGAGCATGTGATGAGTCCCCACTACCATACATCTTCCATGAATATAAACACTATTATTGCTGAGATGCAGATTAGATAAAAAGACAATTACTGGGATCAGCTATTAGAATACAGATAAATTCAGTATATATCCCCAAATCATCTGGGTCACTTAGATGTGGCAAATATACACCCAGAAAAGTTTTCCCTCACTTGAGGTAAGGGTGGGGTGAATTAGGTGTTAAGGCCAGTCTACAAATCCTTTATCACACTTGGAGCAGCAACATGTCTGGTCACAGGGAACACAAGAGAACCAGAACAGAAGAGACATCATCACCTCTCCCCTCATATTCCTTCTCTCTCTCTCTCTCCCCCTCCCTCTCTCCCTCTCTTCTCCTTCCCTCTTCCAGTCCCATCTCTCCACACCCATTCCTCCCTCCTTTTTTCTCTCTTGGGTATGAGTTTGCTCATGTTCTCTCAATCTTTGTTACAGCACGAGCAGTTAAGTTGGCATAATTCTAATTGAACAATTCAAGTTTAAGGGTCTACACTGAGAGAGTTCCAGGGGATGTGTCAAATATCTAGAAATGTCACTTTGTGAATTGGGGCTAGAACGTGAGCCATGTCAGGTCCATGAAGTGTTCCCTGGTCCATCCCTGGTCCATCCCCGCCCCTGTCCACAGTATCTTGAGTTAATCATTCAGTTGTTTATCCACTCAGCAAACTGTGCAAACCACTCAGAACCCCGAGAGGGTTCTCTTCGGACACCAGGCTTGCACTAGTCAAGGGATACTAAGAAAAATCGTGTGGTCCCTGCCTCATGGGACACCCAGCCTAGTAGGGAAGGCACGAGGGAAGATCCCCCTCCAGTGCTCTGTGGGAAGTGACATGATGGAGGGAAGCACTAAGGTATTCACCTGTCATTCTAATTTATGGAAAGGCATTGAAGGAGCTTAAGCAGGGAGTGACATGATCACTCATATAATTGAGTAAATTAGATGTCAAGAAACCACTGTTCTGTCCATGATATTGTTAGTTGGATTGTTAGACAATCGGCAGCCCCCACTCCAGCTCTCCTTTATTTATTGGAAATCTGTGGTGTGTAATGTGATAGGTTGGCCATAAAAACGTCTAATCACTGCATGCGAAATAGCTATGTCTTTCAGCTTTGCATGAAAACGGCAAATTTTGCTTACTGTTCCTGGACTCTCTCACAATCTGATCAATTGCACTAGATCCAAATTATAAGGAATAGAAGAGGCAATGGGAGAGGGAACTAAGACACTATTAGCAAAAGGCCTCTCCCTTGAACAGGAGCCATATTTCAGATGTGCGTATAAGGACCCAGGTAAACCATGCCAAGGTTACTTTGTGAGGTATTCTGGAGCCCCCTGAGAGGATGGAATCATCAGTTCTCTCCTAGGGAGGCAAAGCCTTTACCCTGAATCCAGAAATCCTTTGTCAATTTGTTGTGAGAGGTCACCTTTATTCTCAGGTGTCAGGTGAGGCTCAGAGCAAACAGCATGTATCCAAGGCAAAATGAAGAGGGGGGACACAACCAGAAAGTCAAGGATTTTACAGAAGGAGGGGTCCCCTCCACATGGGGGGGATAGCAGGTGCTGGTGGATAGAAGGGCAATTTGGTAGCACCTGTGTTACCACATGGAAACACAGCATCCAATGATTGCTATCAATCAGCTACCCAAGTGGTTCTGTTCTAGTGTCTCTGGACTTTTCTCAGACACTGCCCCTGGTTGCATTGGTAGCTTGGTGCAATTAACTGTATTAACTCACCGAAGCAGGCTGGCTGCAGGTGACCACAGGGCCACACTGGTATGGTCTCTGTGAGGATAACCCAGAGCTGCAGAACAGCAACTAACTACTCCACCCGCCCTCCACACACTCCACGTGCTCCCTCGTCTGCAGCTACTGGGATGATGATGATGGTAACTGCAAAGACCCCAGGTCCAGGAAGAGTAACCCCTCTACAGGAGTAACCATGAGCCAGCTAAGAAATATTTCTCCAGGTGACCCTCCCCAAACTCTCCGTTTTGAGAGGAGCACCCAAGGCAAAGTGGCATGGCCTTAGAGAAGAGCATTGGAGCAAGATGAAACTGGTTTTGAAGTTCATCTCTGCCACCTACCAGCTTGGATGACCTAAGGGAAGATACCTGACATCTTTGAACTTGAACTTACTGTAACATTGAGCAAACGAAACCTACTTTGGTAGGTTATTATTGAAATTAGAAAAACAACTTGTTCATGAATTCATGGAATAAATATTTACTGAGAGCCCACTATGTCCCAGGCACCGTGCTAGGCTTTGCTCAGAGCAGAGGTATTCACCTGTCATTCTAATTTATGAAAAGACATTGAAGGAGCTTAAGCAGGGAGTGACATGGTCACTCATATAACTGAGTAAATTAAATGTCAAGAAACCACTGTTCTGTCCATGATATTGTTAGTTGGATTGTTAGACCATCGGCAGCCCCACAAATGCTTCCTGCTCCAGTGAGATCTAGACTCCAGTGCATGTAAACAAATAAGATAATTTCATATCATTATAAATGCTGTATGCATGATACAGCAAGAGTATAGGCTAAGGAGAAGCAGAGGGTGTTATTTAACTAAGGTGGGCTGGGAAGACCTCTCTGAGAAGCTGGCATGTAGTAGACCCTGAGTCATGAGAAGCCAGTCCCAGGGGAGCCCTGAAGGAAACCATTCCAAGCAGAGGGCCTCAGAGGGGAACAAACATGGTCTGTTAATTGGCCAGAAAGGTCTGTGGAGCCTGGAGGGTCCTGAGGAGTGGGAGGCAAGGTCAGAGCCCACAGGGACCCAAGGGCCATGGCATGAAGTTGGGGTTTTATGTCAACTGTAATGGGAAGACACTGGGAGGCTCTGCGCTGGAGAGAGAGATTACCTGCCTTAGAACAGGTGAGAAGGAACCCGGAAGCCGCGATGCCTGTTGGTAAGGAGGCCAAAGATGGCTACAGCTAGAACCGGGTGGTACAGGTGGAGGGAAGTGGACAGATCCAGGAGACCCTCTGGAAGGAGAGCCAGCAGGGTCTGTGGGTGGACTGGATAAGGGCCATGAGGGCAAGGGAGGAATTAAAGGCGACCCGTGCTCTGGGGCTATGACCACCAGGTAGATCATAACATCATCTACTGTGGTGTAAAGAGTCCACAGTGGAGCTGTGGACCTGCCTTGGCTGAGGAGCCTGTCAGACACCCCCACGGAGGGACCCGGGGACAAAGGGGAAGTACGGGTTTGCAGTGAGTGGACAGTCCGGGCTGGAAAGAAGTTTGGGACTCATCAGTATTTCGATAGTATTTAAAAGTCCAGACAGTGGTTGAGATGCCCTAAGAAGCCCCAGAATATAAAGTCCAGTGCTGTCAATAAAAGCTGTAATAATAATGGCCGTACACAATAAATAATGAATTTGGCGAGGTGGCGGCCCAACCGCCCCGCATCCTCTCGATTCATTCCGGGGGTGGGGGGGGGAATGGGGTACTGAATCCAAATCGAACAAAGGACTCTGAGGACTCCAGAGCTTCCCACCCCGTCCCCTCGCCCTGGTGCCCATGTCTGGGGACCTCACCTGCTGAATTCTTCCCTCCTTCAGTGCAGCCAGTCCCCCAGCCCAGAGAATTGGCCAATTTGACTCATTTATTGCTCGGACTGTAAAAGAGCCCATGTGCCTGGCCCCAGGGCACATGTGCAGTAACAGGAAGAGGCAGTGTTATAAAGAAGTGAGGGCCTCCTCTGCAGGCCCGGAGCTGTAGACATGACCCAGCACCGCTCCGTCCCCTGAGCTGCAGCTGGTTTAAAAGGCTGCTGTCTGATATTGTTTTAGTAACTAGGTATTTCCTTGGCCTCCGTCTGGCCTCCGCTTTTCTAATCTCTGCTACATTATTAAGCAGAGGCCTTCCTCCCCGTGCAGTAACCCACCATGAAGGGCCATGGCCATCACAGCGGCCAGAGCAGGGGGCTGAGCTCTTATAGAAGCAGCTGCCTGCCTGGTGTATGAACCAAATTTGGGCTGGGAGGAAAAGAGGGAGCTCTGGGATCCTGCTCTCCCACTCCTGTGCCATGTAAACAAGTTGCTGAACTTCTGGGAGCCTCGGTTTCCACACTGAAAACCAGGAAGACATGGCTAGGAGGAAAACTACGTGTGAACTCTATTCTGGGAACATGGTGGTTCTCATTTAATTCTAGCACACTGTGGCTGAGGTCAGGCCGTCCCAGGCAGCATTAGGTGATACCAGCCTCTGTCTGAGATTTTTTTTAAATTTTTTATTGTTATGTTAATCACCATACATTACATCATTAGTTTTTGATGTAGTGTTCCATGATTCATTGTTTGTGCATAACACCCAGTGCTCCACGCAGAATGTGCCCTCTTTAATACCCATCACCAGGGTAACCCATCCCCCCACCACCCCCCCTCTAGAACCCTCAGTTTGTTTTTCAGAGTCCATCGTCTCTCATGGTTCGTCTCCCCCTCTGACTTACTCCCCGTCATTCTTCCCCTCCTGCTATCTTCTTCTTTTTCTTTTTTCTTAACATATGTTGCATTATTTGTTTCAGAAGTACAGATCTGTGATTCAACAGTCTTGCACAATTCACAGCGCTTCTGCCTGAGATTTTGAATCCAGTGGGATCCGAACATGTTGTGGCTGCCTGGGTCCCTGTACAAAGGGGTCAATGCCATCCTGGCCTTCCGGGGTGGGCAATTCCTTCTGAATACTCCTCAGGTGACCCGAGGAATGCACTCCCTTTTGTGAGCCAGAGCTAGCCCCTGCTTTGCTCTGCCAAGGGATGGCATCCTCTTCTCTGCCCCATGCCCTAATGGAATACACTTAGAGTGGGCAGGCTGGGGCTATGTTTTCCTAACCTCCATCCCTCCCTCTACCCCCGTGACCTCTGCCCTGGGCAGCTTCCTTGCTCAGACCAGATATCCACAGACCCTGGACAGTAGGTCTGGAGATGGACTAATATCGTTATGTCTCTCTCTAGACTGTTGGCTCTCCTGAGGGAGGCCAGAGCTCACTCTCTCAACATCCACTGCAACTGGCCCATCTGTGCCAATCCCTGGAGAACAAATTTGGGCAGTGAAAACTCTCTTTATCTGATGCGCCCACTTTACCTATTCTTTGTATTCGCTCTGTCAGATGCAAGGAACCAACGGCCACAGCCTTATGACAGCTCAAGGAGACTCTTACACTTGTGTTCCATGAGCGAAGCAGACTACCCGCAGTGTGTCCCCTCAACTACTTGCCAGTTGTATTCGTTATTATAAATACTTAATTTACCTAGCTATGAATA
This sequence comes from Callorhinus ursinus, assembly GCF_003265705.2. Classification (NCBI taxonomy): domain Eukaryota; kingdom Metazoa; phylum Chordata; class Mammalia; order Carnivora; family Otariidae; genus Callorhinus; species Callorhinus ursinus. The sequence continues at coordinate 116,836,690 of NW_027397063.1, forward strand.
AACCTACTATGTATAATTGTGGAAAAGAGCTGCTGCTTCTATGACACTGAGCTGAATGCTTTGGAAAGATAACAGATGCAAGTTGCTGAGAAATGGCTCACGTTTTGGACGGAGAAAGACAGAGCTGCAAGATCAGCAGCATTAAAATCTAGCGGATTTTGCACTCAAAATGCTTGAGGGTCTTCAAGTCCTTGCTCCATTAAAAGCCAGAGGTGGCCACTGTTGAGAGTGTGGTGTAGGTGGCCAGAGTAGAGTGACTCCTGAGCACACAGCCTTATTTTCCATCATCAAAGCTAACACTGTGGGACACATCTCATCCTTCCAACAGCCCTGTGAAGTAAGCGCCACTGTGAGGAAACGGAGGCATGGAAGTGTTCAGTGACTTTCCCAAGGCTACACAACTTGTAAGAGGCAGAGGTAAGACCTGAACCCACTTAATCATCCCTCTGGTTAAAACTCATCAAACTCTGGAAGCTCATGGCCTCAAATGCACCATGTGGCTGCTCAGTGGCCCATGATAGCTAAGGGCATGGCATGACAGCAGGCCTGCTCTGTGGATTATTTTCCTATGAGGACACCTGATTCTGTGCCTTATACAAATGTCCATTACTGAAAAGGCCACAGGTATGTATCCCACTGTTCACTAGTCCATTTCCCCCACCATATGATAAGCAACTTGAAGCCAAGAATGTGTCTTAGTCCTATTTGTATCCCCAGAACCTGACACATAGTAGGTGCTTAATAAATGTCTGGTGAACTGAACTGTGCAAGTCAGGCCCCTACTCTGCATATTTCACTTCCCCAACCCTCCACCATACCAGCTCCCTTCAAAGACCAGCTTCTCCAAGGACTCTCCATGATGTGTCTAGACTACCCCCTGCCCCAGCATCAGCACTGTACTTCTCTCCCCCATCCCACCGTCTACATCTGTTTCCCTTCTCCGTGGAGCACAGAACCTTTGCATTCCCTGTAACCTTCCCCACACATTACAGCTGCAGTACCCACAGGCAGTTTCTTTCCTCCAAAGTACCCTGCTCAGAATGAGGGTAAATTACCACCCAGGGGGCAGTGGTGTCTTTGCATGTGGCCTTGGGGTCCAAACAGCTGAGCTTCATGCCTGGTGATTAATTGAAGAAAAATGTTAAGAGTCTCCTCTCAGTTATGCTCTTTAAGTTAAAATATAACTCTCTGTTAAAACAGCCAAGGCAGAGATCCTAAGTAGCATTAATCATGTCCACATTTTAAAATCTGATACATAATTTAAGAACAAGAGGCAAAGAAAGATAAGCACTTAAGTACGATTTGGTATCTTTTTGTTAAACCTTGACTCATCAATCAATGCCTCACCTAACCCTCATCTTCTCCCTGGTGCAGCAGAACCCCTCCTTCAAATCTCCCTGAATTTTACCTTTAGAAATGAGGTCTTTGCCAATGGTCCTCAGGGCACACATTCTGCTGGTTCCAATTCTCCCCCAGTGGCCCCCAGATCCATTTCCACTACAGGCAGAAAGGACTGTTGGTACCAGAGCCCCTGAGAAGGGGACTCCAGCAAGCGGCGCCCACAGCATTTCCCTCAGATGCCCCAGGAGACCAGCCTACTGTCCCCTCAGCCTTCTCTCTTCACTGCCAGCACAGGGCCCAATAAGAAGTAACATGGCACAGCACTTCCCAATCAAGCATTTCCCCAGATTTGGTCCTTGGCCATCTATTTCCTCTGTGCTCGCTCTTAAAAGAGTTCACCCATTCCTTCATCTGAGTGAGTCACCATCTTTTGCCTCTGTGAACTTTTTTTTAAATTAATTTTATTTGATTATGTTATGTTAGTCACCATACATTACATCATTAGTTTTTGATGTAGTGTTCCATGATTCACCCAGTGCTCCATGAAGTACTGCTTCTGTGAACTTTTGACCAAAATCCTGAACCCAGTTCCAAGCTTGAGATTAACTACCAGCATCAGAAATCAGGGCCAAGGGAGGGAGAGGGTGGAACTCTCCATTCCCATCACCAAATCAAATCTGAATGCCCAACTCTGAACTAATTAAGCACCTTCTCCCCAAAGCTCTTCTCCGTGACACTTCCCAACTCCAGGCTTGGAGCCAGTCATGTGGTGTCTGCCTTCTTACCTCTGATACTGAGTCCTCTTCTGAAGCTTGTTTCCTCCTCCTTCTCAAGGCCACTGGTACCCCTCACTCCCTTTCGCCTACCTGCTCCTCCCAGCCTGGGACCTTGGGATGCTCCTGGAGCTTCTGCAGCAGCTTCCTACCTGGCCCCTGCCCAGCTCCCACTTGCTCCGCTCCGTCTGCCCAGCACTTCCTGATTAATTTCACAGAGCCCCACTGTGGTTGCACCAGTCTCTTTACTAACCACTGTCCAGTGCTGCTTCTGTGATCTGAGCCTTGGGGTGCTGGGTAAAATGTAGGCAGAAAATGAGAGGGGGCATAATATATCTTCCCCTGATAAAATACATACATACATGCATATACATATAAAGTAGAAAGACGTCAATATTCCAACATGGTATTTTCAGGAGACTAAAGATCTCTGTCCAGCTAGAATCAACTATAACCAAATTAAAGGTATTCATAAAGCTAATGAAGGGATGTGCCCCATCAGGGAGAATGGTCACACCCAGAGAATAAGAAGAAGAGTCTCAGAGAGAATTAAGCCACGGCCTTCCCAGCACTGCCCCACCCCCCACACATGCATCCATGAATTTCCCATTCTCGGTGGAAGGGGTAAGTCCCCAGGTATTCAGTGATACATCGGCGCCGGTGTTCCATAGCCCCAGATTGGCCTGCATAGCTCAGAATCCTGCCTGCCAAAGGGAGGTTTTCTGCCCCTTTGGAGTTGCCTAAGGGACAGGGTGTCCTTGCCAGAGAGCTTGGGTATCTGCTCCCCTTGGAAGTTCTGCTCCCAGGGTAACAAACACACAAGGCTGGGTCCACATATGAGCCTCTGGGAGCCTCAAGGGTGTGACTCTGCCCTGAAGAGATGGAGCTGTCCTCCACATGCTGATGAAAATGAATTTCCAAGTCTGCAGCCCTAAGACCCAGCTCCCCATGGTAGTGAGGTACCCTATAAAGACCTAGTGGAATACACTGCCAGCTACCCAAGGATCCTCCTCGGCCCTGGAAACCTGAAAAAAATCAGCACAAGCTTTGGAATGAACAGACCAAGCTCCACCTCTATCCACTCTCACCTCAGCAATGGCCAACTCCTCAAGACACCTGCCCAGATGACCCTAGGATGTAGGAACCTCCCAGAGCTTGACCATCAGGCTGGGCAGAAGGCAGGAGGTACTGGGTATAAGAGAAGCGGTCCCTCCCTGTGGGCAGCTCTCCTGAGTCCTAGGCCCTCTCCAGCCCAGCCCTGAGAAAGAAAAAGCCCACTGGGTCTAGCCTCCAGTGACTGACACTCCTTGGGTGATGCTTTTGTTAAAATCAAACACAAATGGAGGCCTGCCTTGACAGGTTTTGAGCAGACAAAACCAGTTTAGTCATAGAAACAAAGCCTGATTTAGCTTATTTTGCAAGACAAGTCAACCTGGGTTACTTCTTGCTAATGTGTCTGAAAATCTAAGTGAAACTTAAATTGTTCCCCCAAGTTGATATGAGGTAACCACTAAACAATTCACTTTCATTTAAGAAAATTCTAATATTCTAACCAATCACCGTGAAGAACAGCCGCTGCCTTCACGCTACTTTATAACAATACTATATCCAAGCCTCATTCCATGTTTTGGTTTGAGTGCTCCCCATTTGCAAATTGTATTTTTCATGTGTGCGCAATAAACTTTTACTAATTAGTACTTCAGCGACTCACTGGTTTTACTTCTGTTTTTTTCCTGAACTTTGACACTTTCTTTGCCACGTGCAGTTGCATTCAAAATTTAAAATTTTGAAAAAGTTAAATTTCTAACTTGTTCTCACCATATCATCCATACACAATATCTAGAAAGGGGACGATCAAGGAGAGAGACAGGCATATTTGGCAACTGGTCCACCCTGTCCCAGCCTCCTGCCCACTCTCTGGGGCTGGTGTTGCCTGGGACTCAGGTGTGAGGACAGGGGCAGGAGGCCTCTGCTCACCCTCCGTTTGGACATGGGGCTGCCCCTTGTTCTGTCCTAGCTCAGAGTGATCCCCATTCCTTTCCCATTAACCACCTCAAAGATTCCTTATTTTAACAAGCCCCAGGGAGGAAGTCCCACCCTTCTCCAGATAATTCCGTTTCTTAGCTTATCCTTCTTGTATGCATGTTACATTGAACCATGTGAAATTGCCAATACTCAATCATTTCGACCTTTAAAAATGTGACTTCATACGGTTTAATCCAATACAAGCAGGTGTGAATATAGAGTCTAATTACTCCCTTTTTTATTCAAAAGGTAACATATTAAATACTCTGTTTTGCATCTTGCTTATTTGACTTAATAAATCTTGGCAATCTTTCCAACTCAGGTCATTGAGAGCATCTTTTTTTTTCTTTAACAGCTGCAGAGTATTATTCCATTGTGTGGATGTTCCATTAGTTATTCAACCAGTCCCCTATGATGGACACTTGGGTTGTTTCCAATCTTTTGCTATTATAAACAATAGAGCAAAGAATTATCTTGAACATCATTTTGCACAAGTATATGTGCAAGATAAATTCCTAGAAATGGAACATCAGGGTCAATGGGTGTGTGTATTTGTAAATTTGATAGATTTTGCCAAAAGGCCCTCATTAAAAATGTGTTAATTTACATTCCCACTAGTGATGTTTGAGAGTTCCCAGATCAGTGATTCTTTCTTTTTTTAAGATTTTATTTATTATTTATTTGACAGAGAGAGACAGAGAGGAAACACGAGCAGGGGGAGTAGGAGAGGGAGAAGCAGGCTTCCAGCCGAGCAGGGAGCCTGATGCGGGGCTCGATCCCAGGACCCTGGGATCATGACCCAAGCCGAAGGCAGACACTTAATGACTGAGCCACCCAGGCGCCCCCCCAGATCAGTGATTCTTAACATTTTTCCTTTAGATCAGTGTTTTCCAAAGTGCAGGTTGTGACTCATTATTGAGTCATGAAATCAATTCCGTGGGTTGCAATCAGTATTTCTTAATGAAATAAAATAGGATAACATATAATAGACTCAAGAAGAATAAAACAGAAAATACTACACTGCGGGGACCCAGCACAAAAGTGGCAGTTTGAAAAGCACCCAGACTATATGTGATAGAGATTCATCTGCTAATCTGGAGGGATTGTTTGGAGGGGCAGGGGCCAGCTGGGACTCTCTATGGAGACACAGGTGCTGGCGGATACCACTGTTGCACTTTCCACAGACCTTGTTAACACAGGTAGGCACACGTGGATGTGGCACCCTCCTGCTACCTTGCTAAGGCTGGTGGGAGCGAGGAGTTGTGGTTGCCCCGCAACCCCTGGCTGAGGCCAGTGAGCGTGAGCCATATAGCATTCTCCCACTCCCTTACAAAAGCCCACAGACCTGTGCAGACAAGGCACTCTTCTCCCTTGCTAAAGCCAGTGGGTGCACAGACACAGCAGTTTCCCAACTGCCTTGCTGAAGTTGGCAAGTGTGTTCCACCCCATACATTATCCAGCTGCCTCAGTAAACACAGTGGGCACATGCAAATCCACGGGAGATGTTCTTTGATCACTTGGCCCTGGTAGCCAAAGGGGCTTGCATTCCTGGGCTCCACAGGACTGTAACAATTGGAAAGACAGTTCTTGGCAGGCCACCACCCTCAGGACACTGCACAGAGAGCAGATCGAAACACACAACCAGTCTTCCTGTGGAAAAGGCCCATTTGATGTGTCCTGGATCTTCAGTCTGAGGGACAGGCTTTGGGTTTGCCACACATCTATGGGATACAGAAGCACTCTCAGGGAATGTAAGCAAGGAGATACTGTCCTTGCACACTCCTGTGGCCTTGTTGCAGCTCAAGAGTACCCCCCCAAGAAAGAAGATTATACCCTTGTCTGGAACCCCAATTTTTATAACTCTCATCTGGGGGCCACCTCCAGATCTCCTGGTCTAGAGGCCCACAGGGATTATGGTTACAGCCTTACAGAACTATATATATTTGCATAATTTGAAAGCTGCTTCCTGAGGGTCTCACTGCCAATCCACCTGAAACTAGGTGCTAAATAGGATCCTTCCCTTTGGAATACGGACATGTTTTTGCATACCCTCAACAACGGGGGTATACTAAGAATAAATCAGGCTGTTTAAACAATCACAAAGGTTCAGGAGATGACCAAGATCTAGGGGAAAGTTGAACAATAAGGTTCATCACCTATACAAGGCCACTCCTTCAAGACTGGGACAGTACCTGTTTTGTCTAACACACAGAAATAAACACAGAGAGTCAAGAAAAATGAAGAAACAGAGGAATATGTTCCAAACAGAAGAAAAAGATAAAACCTCACAAATGGACCTTAATGATATATAGATAAGTAATCTACCTCAAAAGAATTCAAAGTAATGGTCATGAAGATGCTTGCTGAACTCGGGAGAAGAATGAATAAACACAATGAGAACTTCAACAAAGAGACAGAAAATATAAGAAAGCACCAAACAGAAGTCACAGAGCTGAAGAATACAAAAACCAAACTGAAAAATACACTAGAGGGGTTCAACAGCAGACTGTATGAAGCAAAAGAACTGATCAGCAAGCTGGAAGACAGGGTAAGGGAACTCACCAAAACAGAGCAGAAAAAAAAAAGAATTTTAAAAAGTGAAGATAGCTTAAGGAACCTATGGACAACATCAAGCAGAATAATGTTCACATTATAGAGGTCCCAGAAGGAAAAGAGAGATGGAAGCAGAAAACTTATTTGAAAAAATAATGGCAGAAAACTTACCTAACCAGGGAAGAAAACAGACAACCAGGTCCAGGAAAGTTCCAAATAAAATAAACCCAAAGAGATCCATACCAAGGCCCATTATAATTAAAATGTCAAAAGTTCAAGATAATAAGAGAATCTTAAAAGTAGCAATAGAAAATCAACCTATTATGTACAAGGGAAACTCCATAAGTCTATCAGATTTTTCAGCAGAAACTTTGCAAGCTAGAAGAGAGTGGCATGATATATTCAAAGTGATGAAAGGAAAAAACGTCCAGCCAAGAATACTGTACTTGGCAAGGTTACTATTCATAATTAAAGAGATAAAGAGTTTTTCAGAGAGGCAAAAGTTGAAGGAGTTCATCACCACCAAACTGGCTTTAAAAGTAATGTTTAAGTGATTTCTTTAAGCTGAAAAGAAATGGCACTAATTAATAACAAAAACATATGAAAGTAAAAATGTCACTGGAAAAGGCAAATATATAATAAAAGTAGTGGGTTAATCACTTCTAAAGCTAGTATGAAGGTTAAAAAACAAAAGTAATTAAATTAAAACTGAAATATCTAGTTAAGGAATACATAAAATAAAAAGATGTAAAATGTGACATCAAAAACATAAAATGTGGAAAGAGGAGGTAAAAAGGTAGAATTTTGGAATTAGTTCAAATTTCAGTTGTTACCAACGAACAATAGACTGTTATATACATAGAATGTTATATCTGAACCTCACAGTAACCACAAAGCAAAAACCTGTAGTAGATACACAAAGAAAATGAAAAAGGAATCTAGATATAACACTAAAGAAAGTCATCAAACCACAAGAGAAGAAAAAAGGAACAAAGAGAAACTGCAAAACATCTAGGAAACAATTAACAAAATGGCAATGGCAATAAGTACATACATATCGATAATTAAATGTAAATGGACTAAATTCTCCAGTCAAAACACACAGAATGGCTGAATGGATAAAAAAAACAAGACCTATCCATATGCCGCCTATAAGAGACTCACTTCAGATGTAAAGACACACAAACTTAAAGTGAAGGGTAGAAAAATAAGTTTTATGCAAATGGAAACTAAAAGAAAACTGGCATAGCTATACTTACATCAGACAAATAGACTTTAAAACAAAGATTATAATAAAAGACAAATATGAGCATTGCATAATAATAAAGGGGTCAATTCAACAAGAAGATAAAACATTTATAAATATTTATGCACCCAACATAAGAATACCTAAATATACACAGCTAATATTAACAGACCTAAAGGGAGAAATAAATAGCACTACAATAATTGTAGGGGACATTAACACCCTACTTACACCAATGGATAGATCATCCAGACAGAAAAATCAATAAACTTTAAACAACACATTAGACCAGAGGGACCTAATAGATATGTACAGAACAGTCCCTCTAAAAGCAGCAGAATACAAGTTCTTCTCAAGTGCACATGGGACATTCTCCATGTTAGGCCACAAACAAGTCTCAATAAATTTAAGAAGATTGAAATCATATCAAGAATCTTTTCCAGTCACTTAAAATCAATTACAAGAAGAAAACTGGAAAAATCACAGATATGTGGAAATTAAACCACATGCTACTAAACAACCACTGGGTCAAAGAGAAATTAAAAATACCTACAGACATATGAAAATGGAAATACAACATATCAAAATCTATGGGACACAACAAAAGCAGTTCTAAGAGGGAAGTTTCTAGCAACACAGGACTACTTCAAGAAACAAGAAAAGTCTCAAAAACAACCTAACTTTATACCTACAGGAAATAGAAAAAGAACAAATGAAGCACACAGTTAGTAGAAGAAAGGAAATAATAAAGATCAGAGCAAAAATAAATGAAATAAAGATTAAAATGATGATAGAAAAGATTAATGAATCTAAGAGCCAGTTCTTTGAAAAGATAAACAAAATTGACAAACCTTTAGCAAGACTCACCAAGAAAAAAAGAGATAAGCCTTAAGTAAATAGAATTAAAAATGAAAGAGAAACTAATACCATAGAAAAACAAAGGATCATAAGAGACTATTGTGAAGAATTATATGCTAACAAATTGGACAACCTAGAAGAAATGGATAAATTCTTAGAATCATACAATCTCCCAAGACTGAATCATGAATAGAGCATTAACCACCAAGGAGACTGAATCTTTTAGTCAAAAACCTCCCAAAAAACAAAAGTCCAGAACCAGATGGCTTCACTGGTGAATTTTACCAAGCATTAAAAAATTTAATATCTATCCCTCTCAAACTCTTCCAAAATATCAAAGAAGAGGGAATGCTTCCAAACTCATTTTATGAGGCCACATTACCCTAATACGAAGACAAGGACATCACAAAAGAGAAAATTAACAGCCAATATCCCTGATGAACACAGATGCAAAAATTGTCAACAAAATATAAAGCAAACCAAATGCAACAATACATTAAAAGGATCATACACCATGATCAAGTGGGATTTACTTGTGGATGCAAGGATGGTTCAACATCTGCAAATCAGTCAATGTGATACATCATATTAACAAAACGAAGGATAAAAACTGTATGATCATCTCAACTGATGCAGAAAAAGCATTCTACGTAAAGGAACATCCATTTATCGTAAAAACTCTTAACAAAGTAGATACAGAGGGAACGTGCCTCAACATAATAAAGGTCATATATGACAATCCAGCAGCTTATAACATCATATTAAATGGTGAAAAGCTAGAAGCTTTTCCTCCAAGTTCAGGAACAAGACAAGGATTCTCACTCTCACCACTTTTATTCAATGGTATATCGTATTTGGAGTCCTTACCAGCGCAATTAGGAAAGGAAAGAGAAAAAAGGCATCCAACTGGAAATGAAGAAGTAAGACTGTCACTATTTGCAGATGATATGATCTTATATACTGAAAACCCTAAAGACTCCCCCAAAAGATACTAGAACTAATAAATAAATTCAGTAAAGTGGCAGAGTACAAATTCAATATACAAAAATTGGTTGTGCTTCTATACACTAACAATGAACTATCAGAAAGAGAAATTAAGAAAATACCCCATTTATAATTGTACCAAAAATAATAAAATACCTATGAATAACTTTAACCAAGGAGGTGAAAGACCTGTACACTAAAAACTATAAGTCATTGATAAAAGAAATTTGAAGAAGACACAAATAAATGGAAAGATATCTCATGCTCATGGATTAGAACTGATATTGTTAAAATGTCCATATCACCCAAAACAATCTACAAATTCAATGCAACCCTTATCAAAATTCCAACAATATTTTCCACAGAAAAAGAATACACATCCTAAAATGTGTATGGCACCACAAAAGCCAAAGCAATCTTGAAAGAGAAGAACGAATCTGGAGGCATCATGCTTCCTCATTTCAAATTATATCAGAAAGTGAAAGTAGTCAAAACAGTATGGTATTGACATAAAAACAGACACCGATCAATAGAACAGAATAGAGAATCCAGAAATAAACCCATGCATATATGGTCAATTAATTTACAAAAACGGAGGCAAAAATATACAGTGGGGAAATGACAGTCTTTTCAGTAAATGGGGTTGAGAAAACTGGACAGCCACATGCAAGAGAAGGAAACTAGACCACAGCAAAGGAAACCATCAACAAATGAAAACACAACCAAAATATATAAAGAACTCATAAAACAATAGCAGAAAAACAAACAATCCAATTAAAAATGGGCAGAAGACATGAACCGACATTTCTCCAAAGAATACATACAGATGGCCAACAGACACATGAAGAGATGCTCAACAACACTAATCATCAGGGAAATGTGAATCAAAACCACAATAAGATAACACCTCACACCTGTCAGAATGGCTAAAATCAACAACACAAGAAACAACAAGTGTTGGCGAGGATGTGGAGAAAAGAAACTTTCCTGTACTGTTGGTGGGAATGTAAGCTGGTGCAGCCATTGTGGAAAACAGTATAAAAGCTCCTCAAAAAGTTAAAAATAGAACTACCATATGATCCAGCAATTTTACTCCTGTGTATTTATTTGCAGAAAATGAAAATAGTAATTTGAAAAAGTATATGCACCCCTATGTTCATCACAGAATGATTTACAATAGCCAAGATATGGAAACACTTTGTGTCCGTTGAATGAATAAAGAAGATATGGTGCACACACCCACATACACACACACAAATGCTACTCAGCCATAAAAATGAATAAAATCTTGCCATTTGCAACTACATGGATGGACTTTGATGGAATCAGACCAATGGGAGAAAGGGATGCAGGGGGTCAAGAGGCACAAATTTCCATTTAGAACATAAATAAGTCATGGGGGTATAATGTACAGCATGATGACGAGTGTCAATACTATTGCAGAGAATACTTAAATGGTACCAAGAAAATAAACCCTAAAAGATAACTGTGAATGATGACGGATAGTAACTCTGGTGACCACTGATGACAGATAGACTTACTGTGGTGACCATTTCACAATGTATACAACTATCGAATCATTACGTTGCACATCTGAAACCAATGTGATGTTATATGTCAATTATACCTCAATAGAAGAATTTTTTTAAAAAAGAAAATGCCATATTGACTTGCATGTAGAAAGGGTAAGCACTGTTTGGAGAACTTTTGTTTCAGACATGAGATATAGATGTAGACAGAGATATACCCAGGAAACTCACGCAGGCGCATGCACACGCACATACACATTCATGCACGCATACATGAACACAGACACACATACACAGAGGTGTGAGACAGAGTCAAGATAGGAATTTTTTTACCATACACCATGGTCAAAAAAAATTAAATCTTAGATCTTGAACCTCTTCAAGAATCTGAGGAAAACTGTAGAAACTCTTCTGAGAAAATGTGTCAAAAGTCTCTGACCTCTGGGAGGCCCGTGCAGCAACTCCCCCCCCCCCCCCCCCCCCCTCTACCCCCCTGGGCAATGACCGGGAGCCAAGCAAGGACAGGCCAGTGGGTTTTTTGTCCTCACATCCACCACAGCCAGTCCAGCTGGCAGTGAATGGGCATTCCGAAGACCCATGCGACACCGAAGAAATGAACAGCCCCTTTCTCCCAATGTGTCACCTCCATGTGCCTTCTACTGCTCCCTCACTTTCTTGGCCATCATGAGACGGTCCCCCACCTGCTGCCTTGGTTCTTACGAAAAGTAAGGAGAAAGAGCAGATTTCAGGGAGACAGAATAAGTAATATCTCTCCTTCGAGTCCACTGATTTTTTTTTTCCTCTGAGCCTATGGCTCCATAGAGAAATGCAGCCACTAGAGAAGGACTGGGCAGGGAGGCGGAAGGAGGCAGGGGGAGCGAACTAGAGTGTGTGTGCAAAGGTGTCCCCAACAAACGGAGGAAAGGCCAGCCAGCGAGCTCAGGGAAGAAAACAGCCAGCCCATTTCTGAAGTCAAGAAGCCCTTCCTGACAGCTGGGAACAGGGCCCCAAGTCTTCCGGAGACTTCTCCTGACACGGGGATTGCCCAGCACGGTTCAGAAGCTGCAGAACAGGGATTAAAGGAAAGGAGGTGAACAGAACCTCACACAAAAGCAACTAACAGCAGCGGGGCTCAGAAGAGGGACAGAGGAGGCGCATAAATGTAAAAAGGCCCAGTGGTGGGGCAGGGGGTTGCCCCTGAGCCACCATCTCTGCTGTTCGTAGCAGAACAGAGGACAAGAAGGTGCCACGTTCCCTAAAGCGTTTTCCCAATGAGACAGCCTTCATCCTGACAGGAGCGGAGGCGCTGTCATCTCCCAGGGCACTGCCCCTGGGCCCCACCTGCCTGCCACCCGCCTCCCAAAATGAACGCTAACTCCAGGCTGTGAAAAGGAACCCAACCGTGTTGCCCGCTGTGATTCTCCGTTTTATGCGGGAGGTGGTTGGGACAAGGGACACAGTCTGGGCAGAGGACGACTGACATGCACAGGCCTGCTTTTCCCGGTCTCCACATTAAACACGAAGCTGGGTAAGAAGATACGACGTTAGAAAGAAGGAACAATGCTTCGCAGGGCATGCCACACCTGTTCTATTTCCAGGCTCCGAGGTGAAAGAGGAAATTCAAAATGCTGAGTTTCTTTCCCAAGGCTGGTTCCAGGAGCTCTGGAATAATAGCCACTATTCCCCGGAACAAAGTACAGTAAGAGACTGTTAAGTCTTTAAAAACCCAACACAAATATTGATTCTCCTTTTACCTAATTTCTTCCTTCTTTTGTTCCTGGTGGAGCTAGCTGCCACTTAAGAGCCCCGGGTTTAAAAGACTAGTGCACATGAGGTCATATTGATTTTCACCTAAGAACTCGCCTGCTCTTGAAGTGAGCTCACATCAGGTAAGCGGGGGTCCAGGTTATGGCCCAGTGGTCGTAGTCTCCGCAGGCAGGGAGTGCTGGACAGAGACAGAAGGAGCTCTTTCACACACTGACACTTTGTTCCTGTCAAAACAGAACTCTTCCTTAGAAGGGTGAAAAATAAAATTCTTCAAGTTTAAAAGTGGATGAGTAATTATAAAAAGTCATGGATAAAAAGATAAGTAAAGGTCAACCACTATCCTTAAAAAAAAAAACAACAACAACACACACACACACACGGTCAACTACACAAGAAAGATGAAACTTCAGGCTATTTTTAACTGATACCCAGATTTCTACAAAGGAATTGAGATGGCCGTGTATATGGCATGGGATGGGAAACAGGCCCATCGAGGCCAACAGACAGACTTAGAGGAGCGGCAAGAACACATGTCTAAGTGGGCCGTGGGGACTGGGTGGCCAGGGACAGCTTTAGAGAAACATCTTATTACTTCCAGCAATTTACCAGTTAGCTGGGAGACTGGAGTGGCAGAATAGAGGGCCCTTTACACACAGACACGGTGAGAGATGCGGGAAGCCAGGTAGGAGGGCCCAGGTGACATGAAGCCATGAATGCCAGGTCTGCCAGGCCAGGGGAGCCTAGTACCCACCCCAGCGGATGTCTAGGGTCCCCTGGAGTGAAGCCACACACACATGCAGAGGTTCTCACAGCCATACCACCAAGGACAGCCCCAAGTTCCATCCTAAGTGGAAGGAACACAGCACCCACAAATGTCCACGTGATTTTGAGTCCAAGTGACTCTGTCAGGTGCGATGCATGCAAAGTCCTATAGTGTGTCCTGTAGCCCGTCCTACTCTGGGCCCCAGGAAGACAGCATCTACTAGCTAGTACCTGCTGGGAGCCCCTTTGCCTCGAGAAGAATGAGCAAGAGGGTCACCGACTGTGCCACGGAACCGAGCAACTTAGTAAGACAGATGTCCTGCTCCCAGGGCCCAAAGCCAGCTTTCAGTTTCTTGATCCCCAAGCCCCAAGATCTGCAGCACCTTGTCCAGCAGGCCCTCCAGCCACTCCATGACCAAGGTTGGTGCTGCCAGGCCACTGGGCCATATTTGTTGCTGTGGTTGGGAGCACTTTAATTAGTGTTCTATTTTAATTGATGATATGTTTTAATTGGTGTTTCGATTTAATTAAAGTTTTATCCTAATTGGGTATCTATTTTTTTTTTTGAACTTACAAGATTTAAACCAAAGGAAGAGTAACAGCCTGTCCAGAAAAACAAATCCATGACCAAAGAAGCCAGTATCCCTGGGGGAGAACTGTGGTTAAGACAGGCATAAGTCTATTTTAGGGCTCTAGAGACAGACTAAGGAAATCCATGGGATACACACCTCTGATCTCTTTGGGCCCAACTCAAACTGCTCCTTCTCCCTCTCTGCTGACCCCAACTCCAGACCTGCCCAACCACTCCTTCCCCAGAGAGCCAGATGCTTCTCCCGGATATCTACCCCTGTGCTAGACACCAAGCTGGTGTTGCCACTGAGCCCCACCACCCTTTGTGCTGGACCCCATGCTCCTGGCAGGTGGGGAAGGCCCTGGGAAAGTGCTATGCTTTCTTGCTTCCCAGAGCATCTCTCCCTCACCCAGGATGGTCAGCAATATCTGAGACTCAGAATTGATCGTGTGAGGGGCAGCAGTGAGACCAACATGGACGTGCTAAGGAATCCCTGTAGAGCAGAGCCCACATCCGAGACCTGGCTGGGAGGCTGCTAGGTATTTCTGAGGGCTCTTCTTCACCCCTCCAAAATGAATACCCAAGGTCGATATTGGGCAGAAGGCCAGGGACCACCACCATATCACGCATGAGCCATTCTTTTAACCCAACAGTGCTGAACACATCTTTCCCACCCCCGGGGGGGGGGGTTCTCTTTCCGTGTTTTCTTTTCCCCCCCCCCCCCCCCCCCATCCTTTCTCTAACTCTTCCACACATCTTCTTTCCAGGACAGCTTCCTTTTCGGGAAACTTGCATGGCTCTCCTTATTCTGCGATCTGTTTGCTTCCTCTAGCTGGCACTGCAAATTCTCTCATTTGGATTGCTGAAACTCAGGTGAATGTTCTATACATAGAGGTGCACTGCCTCCTTGTCCCCACGGACATGGATTCCATCCCACCAGGCCAGGAAACAAGCTTGACAAAGTCACTCTTTCCACCCCCTTTGCTGCTGATCTCAGCCACATCCCATGTACCTGACTGCTTTCTTCTTAAGCGCCCTAGCGCCCCACAATGACATGATCATCTTTCTACTTCATCGCCTTCTTTTTTCTGGTCCAGGGTCACCTCCTGCTCCTCCAGACCCCAGTGTGGCTCTGCATGTATATATTCCCCCAAACCCCATTCCCCACTTACACTCACTCACGATTCCAGCAAATCCAGCCCAGTCCACCGATTTCCTCCCATGTGCCCCATTCTTTGTGCTCCTCCTCCTCAATGCCTCTGGCAAACCCAGGCAATCACCAAGCACTTCTTGGGGAAACACAAAAAGTAAAACAAAACAGGCAGCAAACGCATGCATGCAGATTAAGCAGTGAGCCCTGAAGTACTACTTTTCATCCTATTAAATCTGGGGTGAGCCGGGGTGTATGGTGGGTGTGATGACTGGTGACAGGCTCTAGTGTCACTCACAGCGACAGCACCAGTAACTGTTTTGGAATGCATTAAGGGGAGCTGTTTCTCATGCCAGGGTTAGGTTTGAAGGTCCCTATGGTCAAAACTGTCCTTGACAGCCCCCCAGGAAGGCACCATGCTGGAGACCACCATGTCATCTTTCCACATCTCCAAGCAGCCCAGAAACAGATGGCCCCTTTCTTTGGCTGGGTGCCAGATGAAGCAGTTGGTATACACTTAGGTGCCAGAGAACACAAAAACCACGCATCTTTAACAGCAGAATCTTTAATGAGGGTGTAGGGGGAGGTTTCCAGAATGGGAAGCTTACAGGAGGGAGGTGGGCTGAGGGGTCAGCAGAGCCTGTGCCCTTTATCCTCTGTGTGTCTGTGTGTGTGTGTGTGTGTGTGTGTGTGTGTGTGTATTTCTGCCCTTTCTCTTTTGTTAGAGCTGAATTATGGTCACTTAAATGTGCATGCGATGCAACTCTGTACTTTGAGGAGCTATTAAGGTATTCAGAAATAATCCACTCCCCAGAGTTTACCAGAAGAAAGAAAAAGCCCTATGAAGGAAAGCTAAACACAGATGAAACAGGGGAGTGGTTAAGTATTATAGAGCCACTTGATGGACAATGACAAAGCGATCAAAAATGAAAATTACAGAGATTATGTAGAGTAAGGAAAATAGGATGCATCTGGACAGACTGAAAGAGGAATCACCAAAAAATGAACTCAAGGATTTTATGACATAAATCATTATTGTAAAAAAGGAGAAAATTTGCAAATAAATGCCTGTTAATTGAATGAGGGATTGCTCTTGTGCAGCGAAATTCGAAGTCCTAATGGTGCAGCTGGTAGACTCCACAGGGACAGAAGACAGGGTCTTGAGGCTCAGAAGGAAGATGCTATGAATCCTATTACTGGCTGCTGCAGGCTCCAGCAGAAGGCAGGGGGGCATCTCAGCCAGGGGCTTGGGGGCATCAGGCTTCACGGAGCAGCACCCTGGGATGGGCCCTGTAGAGATCTCAAGCCTGGGCCCACCGGCCCCAGACCAGGGTGCAGACCTGCCACACATCTTGATCCGAATGAGCTAGAACACGCTGGAAGCTCCTACCACTCCCCAGGTTAACTCCGAGCAGGATAATTGGGGTGGAAGGTGCTGCGCAAATGAGTTTCATTTATGCCTTCTGATAACCACCACTCCAACACAACCACCACTGTGTTGGAGAAGAATTTTCTCTATTTGGCAACCATCATTTGACGGTCTCCCAGTGAGGCCTAAGGAGGAGCAATAACTGGAGAGGGAGGGAGGAGAGAAGATACTATACCACATGACCCTGGGTCAGCACCTAAAACAGTTAACTAAGAGACGCTGACAAGAGGCAAGGCACAAGAAATCAGGAGACGTTCAGGGTATTTTTCTGCCCCAAGGGAGTGGACCTGAGGAAGAAAAAGCCCTCTAAATCAGAGGTAGAACCTCCCTGAATCCCTCCTCCCCTTCCCCCATGGGTCTCAGCTCCTGTGACTGTGCAGGTGGGCTGGACGTGGATTCCCATGTGGGGACAGCCAGTGCTTCCAAGGGGTCTGCAGGCTGGTCTCTGGGGACCAGCTGGGGGTCCTGGCTGGAGACAGGCTGGCTGGTCCTGGCTCTAGCACTGTGGCTGACTCTTCGGTCACCCACCCTCCCTGCACCTGTCGTTGCCTCAACCATCAGATGAGTGGACTGGACCAGCTCTCAAGGGTCCTTTCTTGTGCCTCTGTCTGTCATTTCCTGCTGTTAATTCTAGCAGCCTTTCCAGAGTAGAGAAGTTTTCCCATGCCCTTTCCTGGAAGTGGTTTTGGGTCAGGTTACATAAGCTCCAGGCTCCTTATGTTGGGGCTGCTCTGTGGGCTGCTGATGGAAACAGATTTTAAACCATCCCTTGCCATGTTGAGTGTAAACACACCATCACTTCTGTGCCTAACAACACCAGCCATCAGTGAAACTTCATAGTTAGCAGATGTTCAGCAGTAATTACCTGGACATCAGATACATTCTCCCTGTTTAATTACTCAACTGTGGTAGCCCCAAATGCCCTCCCATGTGCCACTTCGAGTGCTCACATAAACACACTTGAAGCATTGCCCTTGATTCTGACCAATTAGAGAACCAAATGAGCACTGGGGATGATGGCAGGACAGGCTTCTGGGCCCCAAGCAAGGAGTGCATATCACCCCAACCTACAGTGATATCCTGGAGTTGACAATAACGAGGACGATAAAGTTGATGGGACCATAATGCTTGCGGGAGAAAGCTGTCAGCCCGAAGCGGTTCTGGAAGAGTTAGGTGGGGGGATGGAACAAGCTAAGGCCCCCTGGATGGCTTCCAGAAAGCCTGCCAGATTGGTATCATCTTTCATGAAATCATCCCAGACCAGGTCAGACCCACAACTGTGGGAATGTTTGCTAATAACTTTCACAAAGAGTGATGTATAACCAGGATGCCAATGTGTTGCTTTCCAAATGAAATGAGTACCGTACCATCCAGGTAACCAGAAAACCTATATCGGCTCACCAGCACACTCTCTCTCCCTATAGACAAGCTGCATGCAGAGTCACAGTATCCAACAAGTACAGGGCAATTGATGACAGAATTAAATATTTAGGGCATCTGGGTGGCTCAGTCAGTTGGGCGCCCAACTCTTGATTTCAGTTTGGGTCATGATCTCGGGGTCGTGGGATGTAGCCAGGCCCCCTCCCCCCATACCCCCCACTCCTGTATCAGGCTCCATGCTTAGTGGGGAGTCTGCTGGAGGATTCTCTCTCTCCCTTTCCCCCGCCTCTCGCCCCACTTGTTTATATGCACGAGTGTGTACACACGCTCTCTTTCTCTCTCTCTCTCTCTCTCTCTCTCTCTCAAATAAATAAATAAATAAATCTTTAAAAGAAAAGAGAGAATTAAACACTTAGCAGCATCAGGCTACAGCAGGCTCTGCCTTCACCTCCACCCTAGGGATTACCGGGTATCACTTCTGAACAGGTGCTTGGGATGAGCACTACCCCCCAGCACGGTGCTGGGATGGACACTGCCAGTTTTGTTTCTGTTTGCAGGATTAACCACCCCATCCCCCCTTATCTAGTGCCATCAGGCCCAACTTCCTTGCCCTCTGCTCAAGGGCACATGCCAAGCTGGCATCCAAACAGAGGAAGCCACTAAGTGGATCAGAGGCCAGCACCATGCCTGGGGCCCACATCCTCAGCCGCTCAGTGGCCATGACATGGCCAGCTGGGAAAAGTGACTCGCCAAGCAGAACACATGTATCAGGACTATGAAGTAAGACCTGCCAGGCTGAGGCAGCTAGGAGGAGCCTAGGCCAAGTGGAAGCCAAGCTGGAAGGAAGCAGGAACTCGGAGGGAGGGAACACACCCTGAGAGAAGAGGGAGAGCACGTGCCTGGTGGAGCAGAAAGAGAGGGGACAGGCACGAGGAAACTCTGAGCCTCAGGCTGGGCAAGGAGCAGCCTGGGCTCCCTCAGGAGCCTGCCCCAGTGCAGCTCACCAGGCATGCCCTTCTGTGGCTGGCTCACCCAGCTTCCCCTGCTTTCCTGGCATCAGGCCCTTACCACAACACCCTGCCCAGTCACTTGGGAGGGTCTCAATTCCCACACTTCCTTCTTGAGATTCATTTTATGCAACAGAAATTCACATCCTTCAGTGAGATGTGCAAAAAGTAAAACCTTCCTTTTTTTAACCTTCCTTCTTGTCTAAACCAGTGTTGTCCAACAGAAATATAATGCAAATCATATATATAATTTCAAGTTTTTCAGTAATCATATTATGAACAATAAGAGAGCAGAATTAATGATAATAATTTATTTATCCCAATATGACCAAAATATTACCAGTTAAGCATGCAACCAATATAAAAATTATTAAGATATTTTATTCCTTTTTTTCATGCCAAGTGTTTAAAACCTATGGTGTATTTAACTTACAGCACCTCTCAGTTAGGACTGAGATGTAGTGGGGTTCAGGGAAGCTGAGCTATCCTCATGGGGTGTGGCCATCTGCTCCTGTCCCCACCCACACTGAGTGCCAGGCCTGCCCTCCGAGGGGAGGCTGAAGCACCTGGCTCGTCAGGCTCATGACTGCCTTCTACTCCTGATGCAGCCCCACTGCAGGCCTGGTCCCAGATGCTGGCTGGCTCCACACATCCACTCTCCCAAACCTGTCTATGGGTCTCCAAGCCCATGGCAACCCCTCTCCTTCCCCCATCCCAAAGTGGGGCTCCGGGGCAATGGCACTCAGTTCCACCCTTGCCTTCCTCTCTTTTTGTCTTCCTCCAGGAACCAGAAGGGTTTTCTTACTTGTATTCCTGAGTGGGTTCTAGACCCTCATAAATTAAGTTTGTGGTCTGTAGTCAGGCCACTTGACTTTGGATCTTAGCTCCACCCATTAGTAGCTATATGACCTAGAATAAGTTACTAGACTCCTCTCTTCCTCTTTTTCCTCAACTATAAAATGGGCATAATCCCAATACTACCATCTCATAGAGCTGCTTTGTGGACCGGATGGCAAATACCCATAAAACACTCAGAAGAGTGCCTGCTACTGGGTCAGGGCTCAATAAAATGAGTTATGACGATGGAGCAGAAACTTCTCTAACTCCTAGCTTCCTTCTTCCCTACTGTGCAATATGTTTCCCCCCTCCTTCAGACAGCATTATTGGTGGAAGGATTGCAGAGAAATAAATAAGCCTATAGATAGAGAAAAATATATCAAGAGATACTTCTTTTTTTTTTTAAGATTTATTTATTTATTTATTTTAGTGGGAGGGGGAGAGAGGATCCTGAGTAGGCTCCACGCCCAGCATGGAGACCAACTAGGGGCTCAGTCTCACGACCATGAGATCATGACCTGAGCCCAAACCAAGAATCAGACGCTTAACTGACTGCACCACTGAGGAGTCCCTATTAGGAGATATTTCTAAAATATCATTCCCATTACAATTAATATATCTCAATCAGGTCACAGCTCAATCTGTAACCAGGGGCCAGCTTGTTGCTTTAAGGTGACTTCTGGTATCTCTGCTCAGATGAGTAGTAGGTTGTCATTCAGCGGATACACATTCCCCCCATTTCTAACACCTCCCAGTTGGCCCCATATTCTGTCTACAGGTCGAATAGGTAAGTTTCATCCCATCTGACTGTAGGATCCAATGGGCACCTTTGAACTTCTTCCAGTGCGTTCAAAACCCCCTCAAGGATCTGAGGCAAGCCTACAAGGAACTCCACCCCATGGGCACATGTCCCCCATCCCAGTCCAGAGCCTCTAGTTTCTGGGGAGCCCCTCTGGGCCCTTCTCTAGGTTTTGGCTGCAGGCCTTGCCTCACTCTGGGTTCCAAAGCATACTGGAAGTCTCTGCCTGAAATCTTACATTTTATTTTATTTATAACCCACTCTGTTCTAGAAGATGTAAGATAGGTCTTACAAGAATTATGTAAAATACCATAAGATAGCTAAGCAACCACATAAAAAATATTATATTGTTATTTTGTAAGTTACCATACACTGTATATAATGTGGTGAAATTATCTGAATATTGTGCATGTGTGTGCATGTGCGCACACACCTATGTGTTGTATGCTCATGCATGTCTAGGAAAAGTCACAGGTAAGCTAAACACATTTAACAGATTGCCACAGGAAGGGTAAGGATTATAAATGACTTCATTTTCTCCTTCCACTTTTCTGTATTTTCTTAACTTTTTGTAGAGCATCTATATTTGTTTTATAAGAAGAAAAGCAGTAAGAAGCCTTTAAAGAAACACAGGTAGGAAAGAAAAAGCCAAACCAAAAATAAAGGCATAATTTGGAGCCCACAGTGAGGCTGAAACAACTCATTTTGTATGGCCAAGCCACACATTCGGAGCTGACTTTTCTAACAGTCAACGGATGAGGAAACCCTGATCAGCTACCCGGGTCACAGGGTGCACAGGACATAAACTGAGTGATTGCTCAGAAAAGCCTAGCCATTCCTGATATGGAAGCCTGAAGCAAATGTCTCCCACGGGTCCTCACAGAGGACACTGTGAAATGCAATGAATGCTGCCAACGCCACACTCACAGTAAACACCACCAAGAGTTTCCCAGGGCTGTTCCTCTAAAGCCCCTCAGTGCGGGCTGATGACAACTCGACAAAGGGCAGTGCAGTAAAAGCAATTCCTTGCAGAGTGGAAACCATGAGGCAGGGGGCACAGTGGATCAGACTTAATCCCGAGGGCGACATTAGAGGATCACAGATCACCTTTCAAGGAGCCTCCTCCTTAGCTTGTCTTGTCCCAGGCTTGGCTCAGCTCAGCTTAGTCCCCTAGGTCAGTGGGCAGGATCCTACACCTCTGTCCCAAAGAGACTGCAGATCCCGACTCCTCTAGACATTTGTTCATTCTACACACATTCACTGAGCACCTCCTAGGCACTCCTATCATACAATTACTCCCAATAATCCCAGACCCATCATACACCCATCTGCCCCCCACCGACAACATCTTGGAACTTGCAGAAAGACAAACTCCTTTTTTTTTTTTTTTTTTTTTTTGCACAGAAGCCTTGGGTTAACCTCCAGGGCAGGAGAGGAACATGTGTGCCTGCTTGCACACCAACAGTATGCGCTCATGGAAAGGACTCTGTGATGGATGGGCTCTGGTCTTGGTTGAGCAGAATGCACTTCACAGAGGTGTGATGTCGCTCCTGCATGGAACCATGACTCGTATTTCCCACCTCGGCTTTAGTTCTGGGTGGTGGAGCCCAGAGCCTTCTCTTCCTCCCCAGAGCCTTCTCTTTTCCCTATCCCTGTGGAAGAGGCCAGGAATACTGCTGGGCCACAGTGCTTCTGATGGCAGGCCCCCATCTGGATGCCAAGTCTACCAACTTTCCAACTGCACCCCAACCACAGACCCCTCCTCTGAGCCCCAGATCTACACATCCATCCCCCCAAACACAGCGGTCCTCCATCCCTTCCCATTTCAGCAAGTAGCACCACCATCAACTGGCTGTAAAAGCCAGAAACCTGGACGCCATCTCTGACAACTCCTTCTCCCCTCCCTCCCGCAGCCTTCACTAAAATATGTTGATTTTAATTTTTTTAAAGATTTTATTTATTTATTTGACAGAGAGAGAGACAGCGAGAGCAGGAACACAAACAGGGGGAGTGGGAGAGGGAGAAGCAGGCCTCCCGCAGAGCAGGGAGCCCGATGCGGGGCTCGATCCCAGGACCCTGGGATCACGACCTGAGCTGAAGGCAGATGCTTAACGACTGAGCCACCCAGGCGCCCCTAAAATCTGTTGTTTTTTTTCCCCAAAACGCATCTGCCATTTTTTTTCCTTTCCAGGTACACTGTGAGAGGCTGCCCACAGGCACCACATGAACTGCGGCATCCTCGGGGGCACCCGCAGTCCCGGCCAGCTCTCCTCCTCAGGCTGATCCAAGAGGGCAGGGGCCGCCCAAGCTCACGGTGGCTCCTCAAGCCTACCACCTGCCACCCTCCTCTCTCTCCTTCCGACTACACCAGCTCCCAGGGCAGGCCCACCTTGCTCTCTCCTCGCTTTTCTTTCATGTATTCCCCCATTTCTGTTTTCTCCTCCTATTCTGCTTCTTTCTCTCCCACTCCTTGGCCTTGTCACCTCTCTCTCTCTCTCCCCGACTACGCTCTCTTCCTGGTCTTCAGATGTGACAGTCACAGAAAGTCAGAGTTGCCAGTGACAACAGCCAGTAGATGCTTCTACCTGTCTGACTTTATGGATGGGAACGTGAGGCTCAGGGTGGGAAACCGGCTCTCCATGCTCGCCGCACTTGGCAGCCAGCAAGGTCGACGATGGGGATATCCTGACCGCAGCCAATGCTGATTTTCCTGTCCCTTACTCCATGTCTGTGACCCACTGCTGAAGACAGGGCCAGTCATTCTTCCTACAGCACAAGTCAATAATCAGGGTGCTTGGGTATGTCTGCATGTCTGTCTATCTGTCTCCCCCCCCCACATTTACTGCGCACATGGACACCCGCACCCAACATCTCAGAGGAGAGCAGTTTCACCCTCTCTAAATGTTACTTTTGTGGCTTTTCAGGACTTCAGTGCTCCTCCTGGTAAAGCTGATGCATTCTGCTGCAGTTGGATGTGCCTACAAAAATCCTCTTCAAAATCCCATCACTTTGCCACAAAAGAGCTAATAAAATACCACAAAACGGGTGCCCAAAGGAAATACGGGGGGGTTGCAGTGGGGGGGGTAAAAGCCTGACCCTCTGCCCTTCTCTCCTTGTAGCCCCATACAATCTTGGCACAAGAGGGCTGCAGAAATCAAATAACATCTTCGGAACCCATCCAAATTTAACAGAGCCATCTGTGAGAATGCTGCTCGCCAGGGTGGGAGTGTCAGGGGGTGTTGTGGCTACAGATTTAGGGCCCAGGCAGACTGCCAGAGTGGTGGCAGCCGAAAGGAGGGGACCACTGAGGATGACAGCGGTGAGAGGCGGGGGCAGGTGGATGAGAGCAGATGGCAGTGCACGGTCCTGTGGTGACCGCTTAAAACAGGTAGGAAGACACTCTCGAGGTGGGTTAAATGCACAGCCGCCTGCACAGGATGAGGGCGGGGCACATAATCTGAACTTGGACAGACCCTGAGAGTCCTGGGGTTCTACTGAAAATCCACCTTGGGCCAGAGTTTCAAGACAGGCAGTGAGCAAAGAAGGATGCATTAAGATCCCGGGCTCATCTTCAGGTCCACGGATGCATGTCAGGTGTCCAGAGCCTGGCAAAGGATGATGGCTTGGCTCAGAGCACAGACATATAGCTACAAAATGCTAAACAAGGTCACAGGCTGTTGTTGTTTTTTCAAGGTTTTGCACCATCATAGGATTTTCAGCCAACATAATTCATGAAATGTGTAACAAGGGGGATTTCATATTTATACCTTCTTTTATAATACAGCAGGTGAACAAACCTCAGATCTGAAACAAACTATCCCTTGTCAGGCCCTGAAGAGTGGCCACAGGGCCCATGGGGCAGAGCACCGAGGACAATGAGCATGAACCCACAGCAAACTGTCAAGGAACAAGAGTGC
Organism: Callorhinus ursinus; assembly: GCF_003265705.2. Lineage (NCBI taxonomy): Eukaryota > Metazoa > Chordata > Mammalia > Carnivora > Otariidae > Callorhinus > Callorhinus ursinus. The sequence continues at coordinate 116,861,618 of NW_027397063.1, forward strand.
GGACGCGAAGACAGCCCATGTGAGCCCTGCCATACACACAGGCATCTAGTTCAAGGCAGACATCCACCATGAAGGGGGGCCTGCTGTCGGACAAGCGGGACTCCAGAAGCGAGGTTACAGGAGGAGGAGGTGGGGGGGTGGAAGGAAGTGGAGGGTGAGGGGGCAGAATGAAAGGGAAGAAAGCGGGGTGGTGGGGAGAGGAGCAGGGGGCATGCCAGGAGGAGCTGTAATGCACAGGACTGGGGCCCCATGGGGCAAAGGCTGTGAAGACTGGACAGTGGGAGAGACCCCAAGGAGGGGCCCCAAAGGAGTCTCTCCAGAGACCTAACTGCCCTCGGAAACCCGTCATTGAGAAGGTGGATTTGCATGAAGGAGCCATGTGGGCAACTGCTCAGCAGGCTCCCTGCAGCCAGGCTTCTTCCCTCCACACAAGGCCTGTCCAGCCTTCGGGGCCCCAGTTTCCCTTTCTCTCTTGGCTGGACCCAGCCAGACCCTGGAGGGACACAGAACCAGCACCTTGCCTCCCAAACACACTCAGACCTTCAGCCCAGGAGGAAACAGGGCAATGATCCAACAGGGAAGAGAGGAGAAAGGCAGTTCCTGATGGGGTGGAGGTCAAGGTCCATCCTTCTATTGTGATGCAATTTCCCTTCCAGCTGCTTCTGCAGGGCTGTCCACAAGGAGAAGGGGGCAATCACCTTCTTGGCCCTGGACACACCAGCCCAAGGTGCGTGATGCGACTGACCCTGCTCCATGGGGAGACTGTCTGGCCTTCCTTATGCCCACAGAGCAGCCACAGGTGCTCCCCAGGGAAGGGGGAGTGGGGTGGATTAAGACCCCCCAACCCCATTAGACAGCAAATCAGGAATCCCTGCAGCTCATGTGGGCATATAATGCAGCCTGCCTCAGACATAATCCCCAAGGCACAACTGCTCAGGCACAATCCCCAAAGCCCTCTGGGGCCAGCGTGAGTGGCTGGCACCAAGACCCCTCCATCAGCCCCCAGGCCCCATGACCTCTTCTCACCCGCATGCCTGGGACATGCTCCCCTTCCTGCCCCATCCTCCCCCATTTCCCAGCCCTGGCTGAGAGCAGTCTGTGAGGGCAAGCCCAGAGGATACTCAAGAAGACTGAGGGGTCCCCATCCCTCTAGGCCCCCAACCTCCTTTCTCTCAAGCCCAGACCAGGGCAGCCTCCCCAGGGGCCAATGTGGAGGACAGAGAAGGTCAGAGAAGGTCTCAGCCCTGCACTGGAGAAGACTGAGGCTGGCCAACCTCTCTCTCCTCCGCAAGGAGCTCCATGCTGCTTTGCTGTGGAGCAGCGATGACATGGCAATAACCGGTGGGAAGGAGCTTTAATGCTGCTATTTTAAATGACAGCCATTGTTCCTTGGCAATTTTATGATCAAGGAAAAGAAAGAGGCCTTTTAAGAAGCAATGTAGCACATTTAAGAAGCCCTAGAGGATTGGGGAAGGTGAAAGAATGAAGTGGCTCCAAAGAGAAGGCAGAGCCATGCAAGCATCAATGACCTCATCCCCTCCCCAGCGCCCCAGAGGACCCTCAGGGGCAGCCTCCCAACACAGCCGAGGGACCCCTGCTGCTGGGTGACCCCCCAAAGTTGGGCCAAGGAGACCTAGCATGAGGCAGGGGCGATCCTCTTCCCAAGGTGGTCCTTCTCCCTACAGCAGGGGGCTTGTGGAGCAGAGCTCGAGGACACACACCCATGCCCAGCAAAGACAGCAATGTAGGGAAACACAGTTAACCCAAAGAGTAGGCATGGGGCAATGGGCGCTGCTGCACAGGTGCTTGTGGTATGGGCTTGGCTGCACCTCCGGAGACAGCTAGCCAGCTGGTCTGAATGGCTTCGTAGCCCTGATCTCCTCACTCTGCCCTCGGGGCCCCAGGGCCCCTCCTGCATTCTCACAGTGGCAACAACGGCTCCCCCTGTGCACTCACCCCACTCCAGAGACAGAGACGGAGCTCCCCTGTCCAACTCCCAGGTCCACCTTCTGGTTCACCCCCGTGCCAGCCGCAGGGGCTCTGAAGCCAGACATCTGCCCCGGGCCAGCTGCCCTCCAAAACTCCTCCTTCGGACCCCGGCCACTTCACCTTCCAGGGCGGCTCTACGTGGGGAGGCTCTACTCTTACAAAAGCTAAAAGACCCTTCTCCATCCAGTCTTCCTGGTCTCCTTCTTAACAGTCCCTCCTGAGTCTAAATCCATGGTTCTCAAAGTGTGCTCATCATTATCATCTGGTTCAAGAAGCAATTTTTTGGATTCCACCCAAAGGCTACTCCAGTCAGAGGCTCAAGGTGGAGGCGCAGCAATAGGTTTGGACAAGCACTGCACACCCCCTCAGATGATTCTTTTGAAGTCAAAGAACCGCGGGTCAGGAGCATGGACCTCTCCCACTGGTGTGCACAATGACGCTAGTGGCCTGGGCACCCCACTTTAAGAACCTCCACTTAAATCTCTGGGATGCACCTGTCCAAGCTGTTCATCTGAAACTCGGGCCTCCCACCTAAGGCGCAGGTGTGGCCTCCGCAGGGCAGGGCTGGCCCACCTCCGTGAGCGATCCACAGGACCTGGCCGGTACTCAATGGGTATCTCTCACACTGGTCATAATCCTCCCATTCCCCCTTCTCTGGGGAGCACCTGTGGCTGCTCTGTGGGTACGGGGAAACAGAGACTATGACTTATGGGCAGCACGCTTCCACCATGAAGAGACAACCTCAAGCCACCGGAGGTCTTCTTCTTTCTCAGAGAAGAACACAGGAGCACTAGTGGGCTGCATGTCATGGAGGAGCTTGCTGGCAGGAGAAACCCTCACTGCTGGGCGGCAGGTGCCTTGAGGCTCGGCTCGGAGAGTGGCAGCAGGGGAGGGAAGGGACTCCCTCAAAGTCTCCGGCACCATTATCAAATCAGCACCATAATGGCAAGAAAAAGTTATTTCTATTTTAAATTGTCAATATTAATCTAATGCTCACGATGAATGGAGTGGTGATGATAAATGGGGTGTTTAATAAAGATGAAAGCTCCAGCAGCCTAGGAGAAAACCCCCTTTGACTTCAAGTTATCGCCTTGATTAAAATTTCCATTTTATTATCCTAATCAGCAATCGTTGTTCAATGTGCTACAATTTCTATTTTCTCCACTTAGAGAAATAATTAACAACACTATAAACATATTAAAAGTAAAATGTTTATTAAAATTGCTGTTATCCATATTTAATGTATTTTTAGTAATGCTTCATCAAGATAACCCTCGCCTCCAGGAAGACTACCCTAAAACCCACCTCTGCTGAGAACTTCACCCTGTTCCTAAGGCCCCCAGGGAACAGCCCTTGTCCCTGTCACACAGTCCTGTATTCAACAGCTCTTTCAGTTTAACTCAGTTTCATTTCATGATATTCAATCTGACATCTCTTCATGCAAAGCATAAGAAACTCAATACTCTCCATTAGGAATGTGTGACTGGGACAGAGTGGAAACACAGATGGGAAACTGAGGCCTACGGAAATACAAATATTTCCCCAAATAAATCACCTTGCATCTCTATGGAATTAAAGATATGATGAGCAAATAGCCATTAAGCACCAATTATGAGCAGGCTCAGTGGGAGGAAGCCGCAGTGCCTCATAAGCCAGGGCCTGACTCCAGGCAGGGCATCGGGGCACACCATGTCTAAAGCCACAGTGGGAAAATTGCTGAAGCCTGATTGTTTTTTAAAACAACACTGATCCTTATCCAGATGTGGAATGTGATTCCTTATATAGGACATCTGCTCCATGCACTATGAAACACCTGAGCCAGCTGGAAATGGCCACCTCTGCTCACCCGGTGAGACTCCCAGGAGAGGCACCCTGACCAAGAGCCTTCTGGTTTCCTCCTCCTGTCTTCTGCTTTAGCTCCTCATCCAGGGCAGACCAAGAGGTTCAATCCACCCACCTTCTCCCACCCACCTTCTCAAGTCCTTTAAACAAGGATGATTCAACACCAGACATGTCCTCCTGCAGCCTCCAGGAGTCATGAAGGGCCGTGAGTGGCCACCATTCCTGGACAGGACCTGGGTTTGAAAGCACTTTGGCACAGATGCCATTTAATCCTCTCCATGGCCTGGGAAAGCAGGTGTCATTTACACATTTACCGACGAGGAGACTGAGGTTCAGTGAAGTTAAGTACCTTGTTCCAAGTTTCCCAGCGACTGGGCCGGTGGCAGTGCCTTCTGAGCACAAGTGGTCTCCTGGGGAGTCGATGCTCTAGCACACTTCTCTGGCGACAGGTTGAGCAGCCAGCTCTGCAGCAGGAGGGGCACCAAGCCTCGCCCTGCTTGTGTTGGAAACTCTTGGGGGCTCCCATGAACAACCTCTCTGTCTGGGATGTCTTTTTCCATGATGCGTGTGTTTGAACTTGGGTCACCTCTGGGTATCCTGGAGCCTTCCACGGGGAAGGGCACGTTCTGTTAATCAGCGTGAACCGGCACCTGCCCTCTGACCCCACGGGAAGGCAGGCATACCGGAGTTGACAACACTTAGGGAAATGAAGGAAACGGCAGTCCACACAGGCCCAGGGGTAAGGGCCATTAATCTCCCTCCACTGAAGGAAATGAAATCATTATGTCTGCAGCTACAGAATCCAAAAGAACAAATTTCCTGCCAGGATAATAAATGGATTCTTTTGTGTTCGCCTTGACTCCCGTCACATGACCCTCCTGAACCATTCCTCAGCCAGGTGACTTGGCCGGCTAAATACCCAGAAATTTCAGTTTCAACTTCTAAAATGGACCAGCAAGTGGTCCTGGCTGCCCTCAGCCTTTCCTTCCCACACCACCGCCTGCAAAGGTGAGCGAGGCCTCCGTGTCTATCCATCCTCCACAAAAGCTTTCCTAAAGAGGACTGTCCCCCGCCCTCAGCCAGGAGCAGTACTCCATGAAGTAACTCCATGGAGAAAAGGGGGAAAGTAATTTTCCCGCTGAACAGGCATCACACAAGATGTACTTTGGCAACAATAATGAATAGTAAATATGGTCTATAAAGTTCCCAGGGCCAGCAGAGGAGCACCCTGACGATGCTCCTGGTAATGTGCATGGAGGGAAAAATGGAGGGCTTGGGAGGTCTCGTGAAGGCAGCGTTATGGAAAACCTGGGCTGCACTGGGCTGCGCTAACATCTCTCCGAATGGGACCCCGGAGCCTTGCTCTGGCAGGTCGCAATGTGCAGGCAGTGAACCACCTCATAATGGGCTTCTATTCACACACAATGCTGAGTACTCGCCTTCTAAAATGGGTCTGTGTTTGCAGAGAAAAACTATTACCAGCTTAATAGACCCAGGGAAAACCTATGTGCTGCCCTGGGCCCCTGAGAAGAGGCAACAGAGGCAGAGAAGGAAATGCAACTCTGGGGTGCAGGTTGGCAGCCCCACTTCCCCAGGGGTGTGGCCCACTGCAGCTGACCTTCTGCAGATGTGGAGAGAAATGATCACAGGTCTTCTTCTCTTGGGCCTGGGCAAGGAAACCTCCAAGTCCTAAGTGTGTGTGTGTGTGTGTGTGTGTGTGTGTGTGTGTTGTGGGGGGAATGGTCCCAGTCACCTTACAAAGGTGAGGATGCCTCCTCCATGAAAAAAAAAAAAAAAGCAAGAGCTTCCTTGGCTCACCTGGACTCCACCGAAAAACTATAACATGTGAGTGCTTTGGGGTAAAACAATGGATATAAATGATCAGTGTCTGGGCAAGAAAAACACAATGGCAGTATGAGCACACAGATGACCACCCGTGTGACATCAGCTAGGTCACCTCCCCAGATGAGACCAGACCTTGAGTTTCTGTGGGATGAAGGAAGTGGCTAGGCAGTCTTATTTCTACTTAACCCTGACTCCCTGCCTCTGATCAGACAGCCTCAAAGCCACAGCAAAGCATTATGGACACCAGATCCCCCATCCAATGTCACTCTTCTGGCTTCTACACTTGCAGCTCTTCACTGATGCCTGCCATAGCTCTTGCCTACAGGATTACAAATTGTCGATTTATATAGCTGTCTACTCTACTAGATGTGTTTCTCCAGAACATGCATCATGTTTCATTTATCTCTGCATCTGTATAAAGATGGATGGATGGATGGATGGTTGGATAAACCAGATTACCCAAGGCATATTATCTTCATCAATCCTACATCTTATGGAAATAAATGAAATTAATAGTTACAAAGCACTACTCCAGGCTGGGTATTGTTGTAGGTGGCTTCTATGCCTTACCTTATTTAATTCACACAAATATCCCAAGAAGTGATTTTTATTTTGACATTTTTTTAGATGAAAAACCAAGGATCAATAAGAAGAAGCACTGTACTTGAACCCCGAAGCTAGATCTGCATGAGTCCACATCTAGTGTTTAAATGGATCATCCCATCTGTCAGCCATCTTTCAGATCATAAATGCAACAAACATTTGTTGGGCACCTGCTGTGCACCAGGCTCGATGCCACACATGGAGGATTCAAAGACAAATCCAAAGTGGCTTTGGATGGAGCTCTTGGGTAAGTAGGGGAGGAAACTCAAGCTCTCCACAGACTCCACAGCCAAGAAAAAGCTGATCACATCAAAAAATTCACAATCAGGTAGAGATGCATGGCTAGAGCAGAGGGAAAAGATTACTAACCCTCTTTTTTAAAAAGCAACTACAAAGTTGGGCAAAAGTGGCAAAACAACCCTTTCAGCACTCTGGAAATTTATCAGAGACCATCTGAGATGTGTTTATGTTTCAAAGGCTGAACGTTGGATAAAAACAGTGGGAATCTGTGTCACTCTTGCACCGGGCTGCTTCCTCCTCCCCACCCATCCCCCAGCTCAGCTGACATGGAGATTCTGCCAGGAAAGGAAATGACATGAGAATAGCAGAGGTGTGGGGTCACCTGATGTCCACCTGATGTGGTCCTGCCCACATCCAGGAGGACTTTCAGTAGAAGTGAAGATCTCAGCAGGCATGGCTGTGGTCACAGTTGGGACAAACACACTCCTGGCTGACTGAGGTTATGCATATATCCAGTGAAACCAAAAGAAGACCCAAGATATCCACAACCTACTGGCCAGCTCCAGTGCTATGCTCATTCATAGGAGAAGCAAAGTCAAAGCCAGAGTATGTTTCAGGATAGCATGAATTTTGAATGTGCTTTTTTATCCACACACAGATCCACGAGCAGAGAATGGAAGACTTACTGACAGCAAATATTTGAGCACAAACTCTTTTTGACCACTAGAAGATCCCTCAGCTACCCAGGTAGGGGGGCCACCCCCAGAAAGTAAGCTTACACATAAAAACAAAAATTAAAAAACAAAAACTGAGTCAACACATCAGTGGCCACATACTTCAGGGGAGACAAATTTCACAGATTTAGCCCAGGAAAGTTACTAAACAAACAAATAAACAAACAGTAACAGTCTTCAAGGGGAAAAACGGAACCCAGAGTTGCTAAATATATTATTTAAAATGTCCAGTTTCAAATTTAAAAATTATGATACATCTAAAGAAATAGGGAAGTGTGACCAATAATCAAGAAAAAAAAGCAGTCAATAGAAATTGCCTGAGTCCCCAGATATTGGATTCAGCAAAGACTTCAGATCAACTACTATAAATATGTCCAAAAACCAAAGGAAACTGTGTCTACTAATTAGGAAAATGTAGCAACAATGAATCAACAAAGATTTTCACTAAGGAGACAGAAATTACAAAGAAAGAACCAAATGGAACTGGAGTTAAAGAGTGTAAGAACTGCAGTGAAAAACTTACTAGAGAAACTCAGCCAAAAACTCAAGATGGAAAAAGGAAAAATCAGTGAACTTGAAGATAGATCAATGGAAATCACCATATCTGAAGAACACAGAAGATTAAAGTGAAAAGCGCCAAAACCTTGGAAGCCTGTTGGATAACATTCAGAATACCAATATACGTGTGATGAGAGTTACACAAGGTGAAGAAGAGAAAAAAAGACACAAAAATTTCTGGAAAATGCCTTAAAACTTCAAATTTAATGAAAAACATTGATCTATACACACTCTGGAAGTTCAATGAACCCAAAGTTAAGGAGACTTAGATAAACCATAGTCAAACTTCTAGAAGACAAAAGAGAACAAGTGAATGCAGCAAGATAAAAATGATTTATCACATACAGAGGAAATCTGTATTAATACTGACTCCTTTCCAGAAATAGAGTCCCAAAGACAGTAGAATGATATTCAAAGTGCTCAAAGAAAAAAAACCTGCCAACCAAAATTTCTATATCCAGCAAAACTAACCTACAAAAAAAAGAAGGCAAAATAATAAAGACAGTCCCAGATAAACAAAGACAGAGAGAATTCATTGCTAGCAAACCTGTCTTACAAAAAAAATAGTAAAGGATGTCACTCAGGATGGAAGGAAATGAACCAGAAGGTAATGTGAAAACATAAGAAGAGAGATAATGGAAAGAACTGGTACTGGAAAGCATGTAAGTTAGTATATGTAAGTATGTCAATCTTCTCTTATTGTCTTTTAAAAGCATAAGATTATAAAGTAATAATTATGACCCTGTATTATTGAGTTTATGGCATTTATAAATGCAACACATACAACAGGAATGGCATAAAGGAGAGGAGGGCACCACTTCAACCAGGCCATTAAGGATGAGGAGGTAAGAGGTGGTGACAGTGGTAAAGGGACTCCAGGCAGAGAGATATCAAACGGCCAAGAGTGTGGAGACAGTTAAGTCATGTCTGGGGAAGAGCAAGTTGTCTGATTTGAGGGCCAGGTTGGATAAGGTTGGAAGAGTCCCCTGCAGGTAACTTAAGGAGACCTGTGGAAAGCCAGACTAAAGAAACAAGAGTGATTTTTCCCCATTCAAAGGGAAACTGGAGGGCTTTTTGTTTTGTTTTTTGTTTTTTAATTAGAGAAATAAATCTTTCTAATCAGTGCCTCAGGAAGTGTCTTCTGGCTACAGGCACTGCAATGGCTCAGGTCCCAGATGGAATGCGTGCCGTGATGGTATGGGCTCCAGATGGCGCAGGCATGCAAGAGCGAGGCTTGTTATAAGGGAGGTTTTCAGGAGCCCACTGGAATTATATGTCTATGACGTCCTCTTACTTTTATTTTCTCCCCAGTTCTCAAAGTCACTACCAATAAGCTCATCAAGGCATAAAGCAATGAGGGAGACCCCAAAGAGTGGACACTCAAACGAGTAAGGGAATAAGAGAATTTTAAAAAAAAATTTTTTTTTTGTAGACTCCATGCCCAGCGTGGAGCCCAACGTGGGGCTTGAATGCACGACCCCGAGATCAAGACCTGAGCTGAGATCAAGAGTTCAATGCCTAACCAACTGAGCCACCCAGGTGCCCCATGAAAGAATTTAAATAAATTGCTACACAATGCAAGACACACTGATAAGCACCTCAAATTCCCTCATTTAAGCCTGAAAGGGAAATTTTATTAAATGCATTTTACAAAGGAGGAGACTGAGGACATATTGGCCTAAGGTTCACACTCGTACAAAGCAAAAGCAGATTCAGATGCATGCGTGCCTGATTCACTGCTCACACTTTTCCCACAGTTTCAGCCAGCTCCTCAGGTGAGAAGCCCCCACTCCCAGAATCAGCTCTTGCAATTAAATCAATGGTGAAATGAGTAGAGAACTGTTTAAACTAGACTCGCTCCTGCCTCCTTTCAGGAACCTTTCATCTCTGTGTTCCCTAGAAAGCAAAACACCCAGGCTCAGCATTGCTCAGTGATAAGCAGCCTCAGTACCTCCCACCTACCCGCCCCCATCCCCCCCACACACTGACATATGCCTTTTCAGGAAAGAGAGCGCCACCAAAAGGCCACCCCAGGCCAAAAGCACGAATAGCAAGAGGAACAAGGCTGCTGGGACAGGGAGCCCCACTCCTCCAAGGCTCCCAGGCTGGGTCTGAATGAGGGGCAGGCAGAGCACCTAATGGGGTTCTGGAGACATCCTAGCCACTGTTTGCTGTTCCCATCAGAGCTCTTCACAGAAGTCATGAAAATGCCCCAGGAGGAACAGGGGTTTCCCGTCATACTGCAGTGCCAGTGAGTTCTGCCTCTGGCACACACATCCTCTCCTAGTGGGGTTCGGGGAGATGTATCCAGAGAGGGGGGCTCTGAAAGTGTGGAAGTCCAGGGAGGGAGCCCATCTCCTAGAAGGAGCCCTGAGATGAGTCCGCTCATCACATGCAGTTGAAAACCCACCCTTCCTAATAATACCTGCCAATGACAGTACAGAATGAGCCAAACTGGAAGTGAGCTGGAGGGCCGTGAGTGGCCAGAGCCACTAATGTCCACCACTGTGCCAGAAGCTTCTCCAGGGACTCTTGAAGGGAGGGTGCCTCACATTTGCCACCAAAGGAGAGGCCAAGGCGGGCAGTCAGGGAGCTGGCACTTACAACATGTACCAGTTCTGCACACTGTAAAACAGTATCCACATTACAACTTTTTCACCAACTTCATAAAACACATTTTATTGGTATTGTTATAGTTCTGACTCAGACAACTTCATAAAATTTTTCCTTCTTAGGAAGAGGGTGCTGTTACACACTCACTCATTTGAAAGACAGAAGTCCATGTGCCAAGGCCCATTTAATTACACATGCACATTAAGATACTCTTTTTTAAAGGATTAGGGTATACACAGACTATTTGTAGTGCTTTAATTTAGAGGTTTTTAATGCATCCAAGAGCCAGATTGATTTTATTTGCCCTGCACAGAGATGTAAAAAGAAAAAGAAGAAAGAAAGAAAGAAAGAAAGAAAGAAAGAAAGAAAGAAAGAAAGAAAGAAAGAAAGAAAGAAAGAAAAAGAAAGAGAGAAAAAGAAAGAAAAAAGAAAGAAAGAAAGAAAATGTTTTTGTCAACATTTAAAAATTGGGTATTATCCCCTTGAAAATCCAGAAGCTGAGGCAATGCCCATATAACTAAATGGGGCATGGGCTCCTCTGTCTACATGGCCCCCACCGGGCCACCTCACCTGGTTACAAAACCCATAGTGCCTGGCAGGCATGGGGCCCTGCTCTAGATGAACCACACACCCCAACACAGGAGTCTCCTACAGGCCAAGCCCTGTACCAGGCACCATGGGGAAATAATCAAGTAAGACCTGGTCTCTGTGCCCTAGTGATTCATTCTGCTTGGGGAGACAGACAGACAGACAGACAGAAATAACTGACCAAAAGAGGAATGAGAATAAGACAATAATGGAGGGGTCAAGTGGAGATAAGGAGATTTCGTGGGGAGAGACAGAGGAGTAATGTGATCCCACAAAGAAATGTGACTCCCTACCCCAGCCCCAAGACCTCCTAGGGGGATGTCCCAGGGTCCCTAATGAGGTGTCAGTCCGAGCCCATTCTAAGCTAATCTTCAACAAAGCAGAAGCACATTATACCTTTCACTTGTTTATCCCAAAAAGTGCCCCAGGGCACACAGTAGAAGTCACCTGGAAGCTTTTCCATCCCCCACAAAAACAGGTCCCACCACCTAAGGAGTTGGGTTCCTTCTTTGTGGGGGTGAGGGGGGTCTGCTCATGGGGACATAGAAAACCCTCTTTGACTGGCTCTGAGGCCCATCTCCCATTACTCACCTTTGCCCGGCCCTATGCCAGACCCCATCCAGGCCACAACCTCTCCAGCAGGAAGCTGTCCACTGTACTGCTCATCCTACGCAGGGACAGCCTGGCCTGAGGCTATGACCCAGTCAGGAGGCCAGGATTAGGCATCCTTGGTCTTGTGCCTGAGGCGTGGCACAGTGGGGCTTCCAAGGGGTCCAAGGGCAGAGGTATTTTAAAGACATGCCAGAACCCTCTCCTTGCAACCTAGAACCTCTGCCTTAGCTCCTGTCACATTCTCTTCCCCAGGACTCACTCTCCTCCACTCCTGTCTCATGACAGGCAGTGACTGGCGACACAGCCGGAACAGACAACAACAAAGGAACAGACTCTAGGAGTCCAGGTGAAGGTCAGATCACTCATTCTATCAATGCATGGAAACTGGGATCAGCCAATAGCAAGCGTGGTAAGGGCAGGGCTGAGCCTGCTATGCAATGATGCTCGGAGAGCACAGGACCCTGCAGAAGCAGCAGCATTGGGGCAAGAAAGACAATTACTTGGGCCTGCACAATCGAGTTCACATCCTAACCCTGAGAGTTCTGGCTTATGTGTCTTGGCCTGTTCACCTCTACATCTGCAGAAGAGGGATCACATTTGGGGGTTGTACACTGAGAATCAAACAAGATGACAAATGTAAAGCACTTATTAATACAGTGTCTGGCACATAGGAGGCACCATGTAAATATTAGTTCTCTTCCGCCTGAACGTTATTTGATGAATTAACGGATGAATATACAGTAGAAAAAACGAATTTACTTGGACATGTGCCAGACCACATCTAATCATTCCATTCTTGTTGTTTTTATTAGAATCTCCCTGGGAGTAGAGTGCTCACCTTCATTTACTAGCTTCAAAGTTACATGCAAAAAAAGCTGTCTTCTTTTTTATGTACTTCTCTTGTAATTAGGGTACACTGCCACCAGGTGGTGGTGGCTGCTTTGGGCTCATCATCAAGCTGGAAGCTCATGATCCGTCTTAGATTCAGCTACAACCATGAATTTTCCAGATATTAAAGAGCAAGAAAGGCTATGTATGATTGATTAGAAGACTCTATTAAGTGAAGGATTTTTTTAAAAGGAAGTGCTGAGCAATTATTCTCCCATGACTTTCAAGCATAGCATGAGAGGATAAGGCTTTAAATTTGCGCAAAACAGATAACATAGTAGAAAGAACTGATTGACCAACAGGATAATAACATTTTAGCATAAACTGCTAGGAGACTCTGTAGAGAAGACACCCAGGAGATGTCCCCAAGAGCCAAAAATAAGTTCAGGAAAGCTGTGAGAAGACAAAAAGGCTAGGACAGAAAATCAGGAAACCAGGATTTCCTTTGGGTTCTGCTTCCGACACACTGTGAGACTCAGACCAGATGTGCCTCGGTTTCCTCCCTATAAAAGGAAATGAGGGTGTAAATGATTTCTTGTGGCTCCCGTGACCTCAGCTGACATGAATCTTCTACCTTTCTGTGCTGCATTTCTCTGATCCTCGCCTCTGTCTTCCCTGGTGATGACAAATCTCACCTACATGCAGACCCCACCCAGACCAGTTGCATGAAATCTGATCTTTGGGCCTAAGGATGCTAAGGGGCAAGAGTGGGGAACCAGCACAGTCTAGGACCAATGAGTCCCTAAAACCTCCCAAATGGTCCTGAAGCTCAATCCCACTCAAAGCACACCACCCCTGTTCTGTGCTCCCCATATTCCCGTCCCCACTGCTTGCCTGTTCTTGGGGTCCACCCAGGTGCCATCTCCTCTTTGTACATGGCCGTGTCCGTGGCTGGGTAATGTCCAGTGCCTGTTCTGTGGGGCAATTATCACTGCTTTTCTTATCTAGAGAGTACCCCCAAAGGAGAAACATCATGAATGAGGCTAATCATGTTCCCTACTTTCCTTTTAAATTTCCCTTGTATGGACACGGTAAAAAATTCCATCAAATAGCCCCTAACACCTAGCTCCTTCATATTGGCTAATTCTCAATCTTTGGCAGCCAGGGGAGAACTTTCTATAAGATTCTGTTCCTCTGAAAAAACCATGCTTGTATAAATATGAGCAAGCAAGTCCTAAGGAAGCCCCAGGCCAAGAATGCCTCTCCCTTCCCCACTAAGGTTCAGCCCTTCAGGCATCCTTCCCCACAGCCACACCCCTCCCCTGCTCCGACAAAGTCTGCAGGGCAAGATTGGTTGCCCCCCTCCCCTGCATCGTCCTGGGCAGCCGGGGCATTTGGCACAGCCGCCCGAACCCTATGGGAACCCTCTGGTGGTCATTCTCGAGTTTATATCCACAACACCCGTACCCACATGAACCAAGAGAAATGATAATCAGGGATTCTTTAGGAGTAAACCAGGCTTTAAAACACCTATTTTAAAAAAAAAGTTAACCTCAATTTAAAAAACATTAATTTGCCTTTTTGTAGCCAAAAAGATACACTACAGCTCAAAGACAGAATCATGAAATAGGAAATATCCTCTTTAGTTATAAGGTACTTGAGAGACAAGGTTATTTTAATCTTTTAAAAGAAAGTTTTACAAATATTTCCCAATGTGCTCCTGACACATTGACTGCTGGTAGTCTCCATACAGAAAGGACTGCAGCCACATGACCAACTAGCTCCCATCCTTTTTCAATATCAACTCTGAGAGTCTAACCCCAGGGTGAATGCATGAAGAGGTAGGTATTTGCTGATGACTGATTTCAACAAGTTAAAGTCATTTATCTAAGCTCATCAGAATATTAAAATGATAAACCAAGCTTTTATTAACAATAGCCTCCTCTATAAGTAGAGAAACAACGTCTTCTTTCTTTAGACAAATTTATTCGAGATTCGTCATTTGGGAATTGGAAAGGCAGGAGAGCTCCTATTTCTTTTCCGGTCAAAGAATTAGCAGGAAGGGGAAGGTAAATGCTGAAGTCGCCACATAATAAAAGATATTAAGTTTCTTATCTTGATTAAACTTAAGTTGATTCATATTTACTGTTATTTTTTAAGCCCGCATTTCATATTCATAACTGGAATACTAACAACATGTGTGCATGTTTTTGTTAAAATGTGCTTTTGTGGAATGCAGATATTCATAATGTATAAATATGTGGTTTTAACCAAAAAAATAATTTGAATGTCTGTTATTTCTGTTATACTTTATTTGCCTAATAAAGCATAGTTTTAAAAACTTCACCAAATATATATCATTTCCCTGCTAGACTGGAGATGGTTTCCCTCTTAATTTACAAATATCTGCTTCAATTTGTGTGAAGAGGGAAAATTCCTAAAAGATTACTGCATTTTCAGATGCAAAATTAAAAATAGACAAATGAAGTTAATGCTTTAAATGCACCTTTTTAAAAAACCTGCATCTGATTTATGAAAAACTGAAAGCTTAAATCCATTATTAAAAATTTACTTTTTAATTGAAAAAGCTGAGTATAATAGGTTTTGAAATCATGCCTAGCCTTGACTCTTGCTGTCAAATCAACCTGGCAACAGTTAGGGACAGATCGTGCCTCAGGGGTTGCTCAACGTGGCCCAAGGGACCAGGATGGCTGTGCCCACCGGGTGGACAGCTCTCCCAGAGGGAGGACCCATCCCTTCCCCATCTCCAGACACCCTCTGCATCAACTTCTGCCTTCAAACGAAATGTACATGGAATATACAACCTGTTGACTGTGACATAACCTTTCTCTAAAACCATATTTATGAAGAAGCTTGCTGATTTCTTGGTGGAGAACCAGTCATTTCTGTATTTGGACCAAAACAGCTCCCACACCTTCCTCGCCCTTCCTCTCTCACAGCAAACAATGACATGGCTAAGGCATCAGGAGTGATACACCTGCTCACCTGCTCAGATGTTAGCACAGATTCTCCCTTGGTCACCTGACCTCTGACAGCATCAAGAACCTGAATCCCAGACACCCTGTGGAAGCTAAGAGAGGCTGCCAACCCATTACACACGTGTCCAGCCAACCGTGAGAGAGCACCTCTAAATTACCCCCTGTTCACTTGACTGGGGAAGTAGCATTTGTTTTTATTTTCCAGGACAGACAGTCAATCACTTGTATGTGGCAGAAATAAAGATAAATACCACCCATTGAACTTTAAATCAAAATGCTAATCCCAGGCTGACTTCTCTGTCAAGGTCTGACACTGAAGTAATTCAGCAGGCTTTGATTATACCCAAAATTAATGCTCTGGTGGAAATTATGTCTATTAATCACAGATTTTGATGGTATGGCGGTTCATGTTCCTCCACTGGGTGACATCCAAAACTGCCCTAATGGCTAGGAGACTTTTGCCTGGGTGTCCTCAACTCACAGATTATAAGACAACCTCCAACTGGGAATATTTGAAACGACCACTTGATGCTAACATAGTAAAAAGGCTCAAAGGGTAGGGCCATCCCCAAGAAGCATCTAGAAGGTGACATGTTCTGAGCATTAAAAAAAAAGGCAGAGCCCTGTTCTGTTTTTACTAAGGACCAAGCAAGAGACACTGGGACTGGCCGATCTGAATTCAGCAGAAAAGATCTAAGAGTGGACCCTGGGGATGACCACACCAAAGACAGTCCCAGACAACCTGCCCTCACATCCCAAAAGACCACCCATGAGCCAGTTTGGTTTGTGTGGGGACAAAAAAAAAAGAAGAAGAAAAGAAAAAAATATTGACTCTAGAGGTCTAAAGGGGGCAGTTAGGAATCCAGATTGGAACACAAAATGCCCATTTCATCTCCACAAAACTGGAGCCCCTAAATTTCCCCTCAGTTCGAGCCTCTCACTCAATACATACTGATTTTTCATTTACCATTTACCAGGCTCTACTCTAGGCACTGCGGATATGTCTGAACAAAACAGAGTTAAGATCCCTGTCGTCATGGGGTTGGCATTCTAGGGAGCCGAGGAATTCTTCTGGTCCAGCCTTCCATTCCCTGCCCAAAAAGTCACAGAAGCTGGTCTGTTCCCTCTGTCTGAGCAACCGTCTGGCCATCAACCACACAGCTGCCGGGGCAACTTTCTTAAAGGTAAGTGGTTCCCTGCCTAAAATGGCAAATCTGTGCTTCTTGGCAGGTTCTGGTCAGCCTCCATAATCCCTTCTGCTTAACCCTCCAGGCTCAAGTCACTTGAGAAATACACACAGTGCTGTTCAGCCCCCGCTGTTGGCCATTCGCTCTGCAAGCACGCCCCACATCCCTGTTCTTTGCGGGTCAAACACCTCTTCATCCTTCAAGATTCAGCTTCAGAACAGCTCCTCCAGATGCCCTCGGGATCAGCCAGGCCCCTCTGCTGGACCCCACAGCACCCTCGGCTTCTTTCAGTACCAGCACCCACCATGCTGAGTTGCCACTGCCTGCTCATTGGCTCTTTCTCCCTCAAGACTGAACTCCATTTAGCCTGAAACAGTGCTTTAAACGTTCTATAGTCCCAGCACAGTGTCTGGAACATATTAGGTGCTCAATTAAAGTTTACTATCCTGAACCAACCATACCATAAAATCTAACCACCCTTTAGTATATTTTTTCCATGGGAAAATTGTCTGGCCTGTTGGGGACACGGCTTGCCCATTCTCAGTGCCAGTGACAAAAAATATTGGTCCATGTGGCATATTCTATCCTGTGCTGGGCCTCCCAACATACCAGAGGCCCTGGCAGGGTCACAGGGTCAGTGTGGGGCCACCAGCAGATCAAAGCCAGAGAGTCGAATTGGGTTGCCCCTGCAGCCTCACTCATGAGGGAATGAGAGTCTCAAGGGACCCCAAGATGGTTTTTGCCACATGTTGGCTCATGGCCCTAAGACATTATCCCTGAAGTAGAGCACAAAGGATTTTGGTTAAATCACAGTTTCTGCAGAAACTCAGACTCCTGACTGCAAACATTCAAATCTCTTCTTCTCCACAGAGAAAAGAAATTCATTTGTAAAGGATTCTTTTAAAGATTTTATTTTTATTTATTTGACAGAGAGAGCGAGCACAAGCAGGGAGAGGGAGAAGCAGACTCCCCTCTGAGCAAGGAGCCAGATGCAGGGATCATTCCCAGGACCCGGGATCATGACCTGAGCTGAAGGCAGTTGCTTAACCAACTGAGCCACCCAGGCGCTCTATAAAGGATTTTTAAATTAATTAATTAATAATAAATTAATAAATAAATAACAAACCAGCATTACTGGCCACTGTTGAACCATACCCAATACCAGCACTCCCTAGAAGTGCGAGCCACATCGACCATGAATGCATGGCCACAGCACTGAATATGCGGACTCGCTGGGTTAGAAAATGGCGTCCTCTGCAACTCTTCTCTGGTTCTTCTGATTATGTCAAGAAGAGAGCTTCAGCTGCGGACTAGGATGTCGTTAGCACCTCTCTACCACTTACTCATTTCACTTTTTAAGGAATCAAGAGCAGGTTTCAGACTCAGAGTCTAAAGTTAGATATTTTTTTTTGGTACGATTTTATTTATTCATTTGAGAGAGAGAGACAGCAAAAATGGGGAGAGGGAGAAGCAGACTCCCTGCTGAGCTGGGAGACTGACATGGGGCTTGATCCCAGGATCTGGAGGTCATGAGCTGAGCTGAAGACCTGAGCGGACGCCTAACCATCTGAGCCATCCAGAAGCCCCAAAAATTAGATTTCAATACCATCAATTTCCGTGTCCTTATGTTTACAGTCACCAGCAATTTGTGAAAAGTGAGATTGTTTTTTGCCTGACAGTGGTGAAATCAAGTTTTCTTTTTGAAATATATTTATTCAAGAGTTAAGTGAACTGACTTAAGGACAGCGATCGGGTATATGCTAGCACTGGTGGTAATGGGGATAAGGGGGAAGCATGGTGATGACGCTCTCAGATGGGAGAAGCTAGGGGACAGAAGAGTGTCCCCGGGTAATACGGCAAATTTTCGGGGAGGGATGATGACTCAGACACTTCATTTGAAGATCCGGAAGTTCAGCTGTCTCATGACTTGTCCCAGATTTCTTTTCAGCTCTGTTCTGTCACTGGATATGGAATATCCACATTGGAAAATGGGAAAGCTCAGAAGCACATATCTCCTTTGGGGGAGCACATATCCCCCTAATGGAGGACGGGGGAGCCAATAAATCCTATAAAATGGGGGTGGGGGAGCCCGGGGCCAAGCCACAATGGCCTGAAGGCAGGGAAGGAGGAAGGTAATTTTCCATTTGTATAGAAGCAACCTTTAGGAAAGCAAGGGGATAAAGAGTCAAACCAGCCTCAACCATAGGAAAAAATGTCCTCAAGGAAGCACAAGTCCACAAGGCAGCTTGTGAGAAGAAGCTCGAAAAGAAGGGAGAAACATCAGAGGGGAAAGACAGGCCAGAAGCAAACATGTGTTGCTTGTTTTGGAGCCAGTCTGTAAACCTGGAGAAAGCAAGCTGGAGAAAGTGAGGTCAGGAAAGGATGGGGGGCCATACCTAAATCTGCCCAGCTATGGGCTCAGCGAGCCGGTCTAGGATTGTGGGATCAGGGCTCCAGCTCAACAAGCCATAGCTCCCTTGTTAGATTCTGGAACTCTGTGGGTCCACGCCTGGTCTCCTAGCTGCTCGCCCAAGCTCTGGAGCAGATTGGAGGCCATGCCTACAAGTGTTTTCAGAGCCCTGGGAAGCAATTTGCCTGGAGAGGACACTGGATCTCAATTATGCTAATGAGGCACCCCCTGAATGATTCATCTCCTCCCTGGAGACCACTCTGAATTTTCTTTATTCTAGAAGGGTTTAGGAGCAATTCTCTTGTTGGATGAGGGATGCCATGACAAGTTTACATGAGAGTAGGAAATCACTGTCCACTTCAGAATTGGAGGGAGAGTTTTAGAGGGGCCCTCTATTCCCAGGGCTGCTTATGGATGACATGCAAGCCAATGCAAAGTACCTAAACCCCGAGTCCTGAGGCCTCAGGATGCAAAGGACCTCCTGTGAAGAAGGCAGCTTCTCTACCATGTTCTCCACGCTTCCCCAGCCCATCTGCACCAACCCCGCTGAGCAAAAGGGATCCCTTCCCACTGAGGGGTAGGACCAATGACAGCTAGTGAGTCTGCATGTTTAACAGACTGCAGCCTTAAGAAACCACAGCCCTCAGAAAACAGCAGGCTGAACACACAGGATCTTCTCCTCCTCCTTTCGGTGGAGGGGGGCAGAAACCCAGAGCCACAGAGAGAATGAAGTAGAGAAAAGACTTCATTAAATTCCGTGATGAAAGCCCGTGGACAAGTGGTTCCTTTTGAAGCAGGATGGAAAAAGTCATCGGCAAGAACACAGAGAAGTTACAGTTAAGAAACAATTTGGAAAAGGACTCTGCTCTTCTCTCCTCGATTCTTAAATGTGGACTAGATCTCTGAGAAGCCCAGCAACACAAAAGACAAACAAACAGGAAAAATGGTTCATTCAAGAAATAGTTTCTCTCAGGCCTTCTTCACCTCCCCCTCCACTCCCATTTAAAAATTCTCTAATTGGTACCTTTGGATAGAAACAAGGCATTGGATCCAAGCAGCAAGAACTGGACACCACACGAAAAACAGAGCAAATACAGACGAAAGTGATCTTATAAAGCTTAGAAATTTATTGTCAAAACATATGTATCTTTCAAATGATGGTTGTTGGATGAAACCAAGCAACCCTCCCCACACAGAGCAAGAAAGCAAAAGCAGAGTCATGGGGGCTCACTCCAGCATCCAGCTCCCATTTTCAGGCTGCTAATGCCACGTTTACTTTCCACGCCCACTGTCTTAGAGGTTATTTGAGGTTGTATTGCAGTCGAACAAGGCTATCAATCATGAAAGAGAAAGACAAGGGGCCAGGACACAAGAGTGAGTGGATCAACCCATGAGATCAGAGCTGAGAAGTCCTGGTGAGGGCGGGGGGGGGGGGGGTTGGCTGGGCAGCAGCCCAACAGAAAAATCAGCCCAGAGTGCAGCTGGTTGAGGGTGAAGAACTCCAGGAGGGAAGTCTCCAAAAAATGAGGGGGTGCAAGCTCATTTACATACTGTGATAGAGTGTTTGGAAACACTTTGGGGGAAACTTCCTATGGGGCGAAACTGAGGATATGATATTGGCATATATTACAAAAAGGAAGGAAGGAAGGAGAGAAGGGGTAATCCAAAACTCCAAGAGGAAAAAAAGACAAAGATGGCATCATCCACACATGTCATAGACCAAACGAAGGCATTATTTTGAGCAACTGGCAGCATTTGAAAAAAAAAATGCTAGAAATTCTTCATTTTAAATGGCTCAGGAGTGAGGGCATTAGAAACTTGGACAAGAAAGTCAAGTCACAGCACGTTGCTGGCCTTGCAGAGAAGGATACTTTCAGATTAGGATGTCATAAATGCGATGTGGTGGCTTTGGGTTTCTAAAATCAACGCACTGTCAAATTATGGAAAGTTCCACTATGGTTAAAAAATTGAATACAAGTATCGACCTTCACAATGTAAAAGTGAAGGGACAGCTGACAAGACCTGGGATGAGCTGCTGGGAAGGGCGGGCAGTCCCCGAAGTCCTCATCTTACAAACAAAGCAGAATCAGGAGATGCCGTCTGGTGGACTGAACAAGAACTAGAGATTTGGGTATTCAGAGGAGTGAGGTGAGGGGAAGGGGAAGGATAAACAGTTAAAGCTCCAATCTATTATTTCAGGGACGTCAACAGATGGCGTATTCAAAAGTCCACTGAATTTGATATACACATGTTACATACATACCTAGGCATAATCATCTGAAGAAGAAAAAAATAAATACAATAAAAATGGTCACTTCTGAGAAGTAAGGTTGAGAAGAGGAGAGGTGGAGCACAGGTATGTCACTTTTCATTTTTCAAATCTTTAGATGTTTTTTGTTTTAACTGTGCATTTATGTTGGTAAAAACTAAAGACTTTAATTAACAATATTTTTATGGGCACCCGGCTGGCTCAGTCGGTAGAGCGTGCAACTCTTAATCTCAGGGTTGTGATTGGAAAAAAATATTTTTAAAGGATAAAGTGGATCAAAATAACTATTTTTTTCTTCGGCATTAATAGAAAAATTGCAAAATATGAGGGTCTATACATCTGAAACAATACTATAATAGTACTGTATCAGTGCTAATCCCAAGATTTTGATCCTTGTAACTATGGTTCTATAAGAGAATCTCCTTGCTTTTAGGAAACAAGGAATGAACAGGCATCGTACAGGCAACTTTCAAACAGTTCAGAAAACAACTCTGAGTGTGTACATGCCTGTGTGTGTCCAAGGGAGGAAGTGCTACAACATTCTCGGCTGAGGAATCTGACCAAAGGAGTGTATTGGTTTGCTGGGGCTGCTGTAACAAAGTACCACATGCCGGGGGGCTTTCACAACAGAAATGTATCTTTCAACAGTTCTGAAGACTGGGAGTCCAAGGTCAAGGTGTCTGCAGGGTTGGTTCCTCCTGGGCCTGGGAAGGCTCTGTTCCAGGCCTCTCCTCTAGCTTCTTCTGGTTTGCTGGGCAGTCTTTGGCATCCCTCAGCTTGTTGGTACATCACCCCGATCTCCGCCTTCATGTTCTTATGGCATTCTCCCTGTGTGTGTGAATTGTCCATGCCCCCCTTTTATATGGACACCAGTCATATTGAATTAGGGGTCTACCCTACTCCAGTATGACCTCATCTTAATTTAATAAATCTGCAATGATGTTATTTCCAAATAACGTCACATTCTGAGGTATGGGGGTAGCAGAAGGACTTCAACATATCTTTTTTTGGCAAGGGATACAATTCAACCTGTAAAAGTGTATAATGGAGTTCTCTGTACTATTCTTAAAACTTTTCTGCAGGTCTGAAATTATTTCAAAATTAAAAGTTTTTTTAAAAAAGATAAATGGAAAGGAGCTCTAAGAAGGACTGAAGGGGAGAGTGTGCAGGGGAGGACAGCATTACCAAGGGGACCCTCTCAGAGCCGTGAGGTTCTAAAAGCCCACCAGGGAGGCAGCTGCTGAGAGGCACCTAGGGGAGGTGACAAAGTCCCCATGCCCCCAGAACAAAGAGAGCCCCCTACCCTGCAATGATGGACTCAGGTCCTTGATGGGGAGGCTCACTCAGGATTTGGGTCAAGAACATGAACTAATTTTTTTTTCCCTTTGAAACAAGCATATAGCAGGAAGTACTTGCCCAGCATCTCAATAGACACTAGTGGTGGTTAATTAGAAGAATGTTGCTAAACAAAGACGCTAAATAATTGTGTGTTTCACAGAATTTTATTCCTTAACTAGTATCTCTTAAAAATAGCACACTCCATATGAGAGTTTTCCGTTTATTCAAATCATGTCTGAGAAAGAGCACATTTGTACAGCAATACTGCATCGACGGGAAGGAGGGTGGGGACGGTAGGTACTCCCCAGAGTATGAGCCGGGTGAGGGAGAGCCCCAGCCTGCCAGCCTCAGGCAGCTCCCATCTGAGCCACCCAGACCTCCTCTAATGCCGGAGACCCAGCAGCCACTGTGTGTGGCCCACCCCAGCCTCTATCACCCTGACAGTCCCATTCCCCTGCAGTACAGAAAGCAGTGGGGTGGCATCTTCCTCACTAGAAACCTCCCTACTTGAGAAGCATCATCAAGCCAATCCAGGTGTCCCCGCACTGGTTCAGTGTCCACATGTGCCTGGACTGTGCTGACCAGCCTCCAAGAAAGGACCATCAGACCCTTTTTGGGACCTTCAGCCTCCTGGCTGGGGACAGCCCAGAGTCCCCAGGCCAGCCCGACAGAGTCATTCTCCAGCCTTAAGTGTCTTGCTGGGCCCCCTGGACAACCACAGAGATTGGGAGGGGCACCAAATTGGATTTCCACTTCCGGCTGTGCCACTAACCCACTGCCTGATTCCTGGGGAATTAATTCAATCGCAGATTCCTAATCTGGAAAATAATTAGGTTGAGTCAAATGCTGGGAATTAACACACGTTTTCACATATAGTGGCCCAACTGGGGACTAGTCTCTAAGAAGATTCTAACTGACCAGGAACAGAGCAAGAGGACAACTTTCCAGCCTGAAATGCCCTATTTGTTTTAATCCCTCTTGGGGAGCTGGGAGGTAGACTTCTCATGATAGCACTATATTCAGTCACAGTCATCACTGGTCTATTAAGACCCCATGATCTTTTTTGTTCCCACTCATACATAGTTGTTTTTGCCTCCATCCTTTCCTGCAGTGATTTTCACCAACTATTCACCAAAAGCCCAAATAGCACTGAGATGTGAATTTTGCACATTTATTCCAACATGAACATAATCTCTTTTCTTGAAAACTGTCCAAGGTACCAAACAGATGTCTTTCCTCAGTGGGGTACCAAATAAGGGAAAATGGAGAAGCAAATCACAGGACCTCAAGAGAAGAAGCCTCTGGGGCCTGGTAGCCAGGAAGCTTTTCTCAGTCCAAGAAGGTGTGCAATAGGCCAAAGGGTATGGGGGATTCGGGTGGGAAGGGTGAAACGCAGGAGCAGGAAAAAAGCATAAGCAAAGAGATGCTGGTGGGGCAGGGGAATGCCCATCTGAGGAGCAGCCTAGCCAGAATGTGAAGACTCAGGGTGGGGTGCGAAGAGAGGGCCATTGTCCTACTATTCATAACTGCTCCCTGTACTCGTAATTTCATCTCCACCCCCATCCACTGCCCCCAGCTCCCTAGGGGAAGGAGTAATCAGGCCCATCAGTGAATTCCAGCCTCTTGGCATGGTGACTGGTTCAGGGAGGAGCATGTGACCTAGGTTGGGATCAATCAGAATGACCCTCAAGACAGTGTAGGAACCAAGAAGTGAATCTCCCTGTTGCTGTTGTAGTGAGAACAACGGACCCGCTGCCCATGAAGGGAGATCGTGAGGCCAACCCCGAGGAAGAGGGGTAGAGGCTGAGTCCGGCTATCCATATTGACTCCACCATCCTGAAACCAGCACCACACTGTTCTTGCAATTACACGGGCCACTAAGGGGTGTGTATATGTGTGCGTATGCATTCGTTCTGCTTACTGTCACTCAGAACCAAGAGAATGGTCATGGACGCAGCCATAAGCTCAGGTTGGAGAGAAGAGAAAGTGCTAGACTAGGGTGACTAGGGTGTTAGATAAACCTGGCCTCAGATCCTGGCACCACCACAGGGGAGCTGTGTGAGTCTGAATAAGTCACTTAGGTTCCACAAGCCCCAGCTTCCTCATCTGTAAAACAGGCATAATTCACGAGCTGATGTATGTGGAAATGGAGGCTCTGTGGATATTGGTAGAATCTGTGGCGTTTATACTTGATGCTGTGGGAGACGCTGCAGCACTCTGGGCAGAGAGCTCGCCCTAAGGAAAATGTGCATTATGTTCATCAGCCTGGGCATAGTACAGGCTGGAGAGAGGGAATGATGCCCGCCCAGGGAGCCCATCACATGCTGCTTTCCAGGTGGAGAAGCGACAACACACCCCCTGGGTGCGGTGTCAGATGTCGAGCAGAGAGTTGAGGTTTCTTTCACAGCATGGACTGCACCTGCCAGGGGGGTGCTGAAAAGGAAGTCATCTGCACCTCTGCTGCCCTTCCCCCAGGAAAACAGATAAATGACCCCTTCCCTCTTTCTCTGGGACTGGTTGGTGAATTAACTCTGAGCTCTACAAACTACTTTGTACTCCCCATGGAAAAGCTGCACTGTAGCTATAAGGGGTGATTAATTTTATGTCTCTAAATGTCTCAGTATCATTTGCCAAAATGCTGATTTATTATTTAGACAACCTTTATATTTCCAAGGGGCTTTAAAATCACTTCTAGTGGTGAATGAAATAAAACTGATTAGGGCCCTGAAAAACAGGAGTGGTGAAGAAATGCACAAGGAGCTGGGGGTTATTTATCCAGAACCAGAGAAGGCAGATGAAGGACACAGCAAGCATCGTCAATTACATGCAAAGCAGTACGGCTGAGGAGAGGCCCACGTCTTGCCCCTATGTGACGAGGGGAAAAGAAATGAGGAAAAAAGATGGCAATGCATCCAGACTGATTTAGGCTAGACATCAAAACGGTAACAGGAAGAACTTCCTAAACAGATACTGCTTCTAAGCTAGGCATCTGAAAACGTTTTCCAGCACATTTTATGGCATAATTCTATCTGGGAGAAAATACAATACAGAAAGCCAATGCAGATATGGTCAAAGAATGACCATATTCTTCGAGGAATGGCAGAGGATGAAAAACATGGTAGAAAACTGGGAGGCAAACGTATTATTTCTTTAAGGAAGAAAAAGCCACCGTGTGCCATGAGCCAAGCCATGGTGGAAGGTGGAGACTGGGGTATATATAAACATACAGAGGAAATGTGGAGATGAGCTGGAGGCACCATGGGTTGAGCAAGAACCACCGAATCCACCTCCTTTCCTTCTTGAAAGTCTTCCTAGGCCACTAGATGATGGTGTATGTGGATCTCAGTAAAGCACACGAAATGGCGAATCAGCTGGAGAGCTTCACAGAGACAAGTTCAAATTGGTGGATTCACAGCTGACAGAACGGTAGCCAAAGAGGGCCCAGTGGAAGCAGCATCTCCTGCGAGATTTCACAGGCTCTGCCCTCTTTGGCATTTTCATCAACCACTTGGATGAAACCCTACAGGGGACACTCATCCAATCTCAATTGCTGGGATGCTCAGCCAAAACCAACCAGATGAAATGAACAGTCCTGCACGCTTAGGTTCAAAACAATCCCATCAGAGCTAGAATAGATCTGGCTTGATGGGCATCGATGTTGCCAAACTGCAGACCAATGGCCAAGCTTGTGGAGTTGACTGACAGATGATCCCCCACCTCCAGGGTGCCCTTCTTGGAGAGGATTCCCCAACAGACAGGCCCCTGATCGTGTCCTTTGGTTTTGAAGGTGTAAAGCCTTGAACCCTAGGGCTCACTACAGGAATGGTCACATGCCCCTTCGGTCACTGACCTAGGGCCTGCCTGGGTTCTGTCTCATGACAACTTCAAGTGATTGCTTGTGTTCCTGTTATCTACTGTGGGTAACAAATCACCCTGGAGATTCAGTGGCTTGAGACAATAATGTGTTATTCTGCCTCATGGTTCTGCACATTGACTAGGCTCCGCTGGCTAGTCCTTACCTGGGGTTCCTCAGAATGTCTGAGTCAATGTTGGTAGAAGCTACAGCCATGAAAGCTCTTCCCAGTTTGATGCCCAAGTGGCCCGCTCACATGGCTGGCAGCTGGTGCTGGCTGGCATTTGGGAGCTCACCTGGGACTGTCAACTGGAGTCCCTCCACGGGGCCTCTCCATGTGGCTTGGGCATCTTAAAACATGGCAACCAGGTGCCTGGAGTGAGCGTTCGAAGAGCTGAGTTCCCAGAGCCCCAGGTGGAAGCTGTGAGGCTGCATATGACCTAGCTTCAGAAGTCCCAGAACATCACTTCTGCTGCATTGTATGGGTGGAATGAGTCACCAAGACCAGTCCAGATTCAAGGGGAGGAGCATGAGATGCTAGGCTGGCACAGGCCCACCAGTGAAGAGCAGGTGGGCTGGCAGATACTGTTGTAGCCATCTTTGAACAGTATAATGGGCCACAGGTTTGAAAACATGAAGCACCACAATGAAAAGGATTGCAATTGGCAAGTGTACAGTGCTACTGTATGTCACACCCTGCTAACCCCAGACCTAGACCCTTCAAGTCCAATGTGCACCAACTGGCACTCTGCCCCAGCATGTTCAACATCTGGTCTCCCCTTCCCATCTCCTTCCAGAAACCCACTTGCTTCCCGACACTTGACCCCCAGCCGGTCCTGTCTCACTGCCATCTCCACCCTGGCATGCCACGTCAACAGGAATTAACAGCCTCACCATGCTGGACACACAGAGAACCAACCACCACTCCGCCGAATGCAAGAACCCAATATTACAACAACAACAACAACAACAAAGTATGGTTCTTTTCGCAAATATTCAAAGAAAAATTCAGGGAAATCATATTTGTTTTGGATTATTGTGTGAGTTTGCAAGCTGAAGAATTCAATGGTCATAAAGCTCCTGTACTTGTTCCAAGTGTCAGTGCATTTGCCTTTTAAAAAAGCAGGAGCAGATGCTGAGGGAAGGGTGGACGGAAGGCCTTCAGCACCTGTACTAACAGATCACGTCTGACCTCCTCTCTACCATGGCTCCCCGCTACCCTACCGGCTGTCCCTCTGCCGTTGAAGGCACCTGTCTGTGACATCATAGCCTGTTGCCTTGGAAACTGATGCTGTCATTGACTCCCACTTCAGGTAATAGAATTTCTTTGTATTTACAATTTCCTGAGAGAACATCAGTGTGGATCTTCCCATGTATGATGTTGAGTGCGACACTTAGCAGTTCCCTGAGTAGTCATTAGGTTCCATGTCCCGGATTGCCTCACAAGAATAATAGAAAGAACCTGCCTTTACTTTGGCCAAGCCGGGTCTTAGTTTCCCCATCTGTAAAATGGAAATGAGAAGGCTTAGCCCTTCAGGTTACTATGAGACGTACTTGAGGGTCAGGTGTTGCAGAGTCTGGGGCAATGCAGGAGCTCAGCAGGCAGGCCTTCTCTTCTCCAAGCCCCCCAGAGCTGTCTTAAAGAGCATGCCTGGCCCATCTCAGTAGGAGCTCTGGCAGGTACTGGGGAGCTGGGATAGCAGCTGGAAATTCTGAGCTCCTGAGAGAGCCATGCTGATATCAACTCTGCTGCACCCTGGTCCCCTCCCTCTCTTTCTCTCTTCTTTCTCTGTCCTCACTCTCCAATTCATTCTGCCAAGTGCTTCTGGCCAGAAAGGGCCACACGAAGCAGGCAAAGGACATCCTCGGCCCCGCTCCACCTCCCCATCTTCCTCTGTAACTTTCCACCCTCCTTTTCTTCCTTCCCTCTCTCCTTCCTTCCTTCCTTTCTTCCAACACCCCACAGTCCAGAGCCTGACCCGCCTTTAGTCCAAAAAGATCTCTCTCCCACCGTCTTGGGCACTCACCTTCTAGCCCCAGGGGCCCCATCCAAGAAGACTCCAGAAGCCCTGGATGCTCAAGGCAGGCTCTGAAGATTGCATAGGGGCTTCCCTCCAGCCTCTTGATGGGTCCCCACCGCAGACTGCTAGAGAAATGTGCTGGTTTTCTCTGGAAACATCTTGCTCCTTCCAGTTCTCAAGTCTAGAGTGACCTCCTCCACCCTCTCCCTTCTGTGCCAGCTTGGCCCCCTCCGCGCACCACACTCATTACTCCCAGAAGACACTTCCCTTCTGGGAGACCCTGGCCTGTCCTTGTTTTCTGGACACTTCTCTCTGAATTTGCTTCCTCCATTAAGGAGGCAGGTGAGTCATCTACACCAGTTCACATCTCCTGAGAGATTTAATAGCTTTTAAGCAAAAGCAATCATCTGAGAGGCCACAGGCCGAGGGGCAAGCTACTCAAGCCTTTCAACCCAATGTCTGGAAGCTTGCAGGGTGAAGGGAACTAGGAAACCAGGTGGTCCCAGGGGCGTGAGAGGTGGACCAGCCCACCCACCAAGGGCGCTTCTGCTTCCCTCTTGGCCAGATCTGAGGCAAGGGTGCAAGTCCTGCTGAGAAATCAGCCCAGTATGATCCTTGGGTAGACCATCTGGGTTCATTTATGCCAAGTCAAAGCTACAATCTGCCACCCCAATTCCCATGAATCATCCCAGCACTTCTGAGAAGGACACAAATCTCTTCCAAGGTGATTGGGGGAAAAAAATTTTAACAGCAAAATGTATGCTATTTAAAAACAGAAGGGTCCCTGATGTAATTTAGATCTGTCGTCTGTGCAAAATGAGGCAAAATAAAAAAGGAACGTGCTTTGGTGCTGGATGGCTCATCAGAACAAGGAGGGAGAGGCTGGAGGGGTCTTGCTCACCAATGGTATGGAATAATATCCTACACCTTAAAATAAGAATCATGGGCATTCCTGAAGGGTCAGGGCAAGGTCCTGACTTTAGAGAGTAAATCCTTTCACAATGGGAATGAGAAAGGAATCCTACATGTTGGTTAGTGCCCCCACCATCCTGCACACACCATCAGCCTGTCACAGCTCAGCTCACCTGAAGCCAAGGTCTGAGGGACAGCTGGTCATTGTCAGAGGGGAGAGATGCCAGGGGCCCAGGAGCCTAGGCTACAGGGTGTCTCTGGAGTATGTCCATGCCTGGGGGACAGCCCTGAAGCCTCCAGTGTGGTGACATGGCCGGTGGGGACCAGGGAGACCAAGTTTCAGGCAGGAGGGCAGTGGGAGCCTGCCAGCCGAAGCACCCCTTTAGACATGGCATACATTCCCCAATTACAGAAGTGGAGCAGGGAGACCTCCCAGACAGCACAAGGCCTTTGGTGACACTTCTTCCTCCCACCTGCCCCATTTTAACAGTCTCACTTCCTGTGTGACCAATGTTCTCCTGGATACAGGGTCTGGGAGGGGCTCCTCTGCTCTTAGTGGCCCCAAATTCTGACCCCCCCCAACCTCTGTGCCCCACACAACTGCCCCAAAAGCAGGGAGAAAGGGGGAGACCCAGAGGGCTGGACCCCAAGGACACGACAAATAGCCAAGCTGCCCTGCCTCCCAGTTTCCCCAGTTTCATGGTGCCCACCTGGGGCCTCTGCCTCCTATAGAGGAACGGGTTTCTGTTTGCATTCGAACTTTTCGCACCCAGAAAGTCCTCAGCGAAAGAGACCAGGAGCCCTCCAGAACAATCACAGAGCCAGGCCTCTCTCCCTCCTCACCTATGGCTTGGGAGTGGTTGCTTGCTTCTGAATTTTGTCTTCTTGTGTTATTACAATCTAGCCTTAGAGTACTTTTGGTTTCTGGATTTCACGTTTTTTTCTTGTCCGTTTGTGTTTACCCTTTTATTCCACCATTATTTTTATCCCTATCTTTTATCGTTACTTGAGCCATTTTTCACTTTTCACACATTCTTTTAAGCAATTCAATGCCCTGGTTGTTACCACTTTATGATCATTTTTCTAATGTCTCTAGATTCTTAATTCTAACACTTTTCCTTAATTTTTAAAATCGTTCTGCCTTTCAAAGCTTATTGATTTTTGTTCCCTTTATCCAGCCACGGAACAGCAGGTGCAAATGTTGGGAGGCAGGAGGAAGCACGTGGGGGGTGCCAGGAGGAGAGGAGGCAGCCAGGGTGGGGGGTGCCCTGCAAGTGGCCCAGGCAAACAGAAGTAAATAAAAAACAGCACCAAGAACTTGCTGTTGAAGAAGTGCTTCAGCCCTAATTATTCTAGCAGCCTCTGTGTAGAATAATGTGGACAATTTTTGACCTGTGATCAGAGAGCCCAGCCTCCATGACCTGAAAAGTAACTCTCAGGTATCTCTGTCTCCATTTCATAAAGGCAGCCAGTTTCTGGTCCAAGGCGCCGCTCTCTAAACGCTGGAAGAAGGAGGGAAGGACAGGAAGGTAGAGAGAAAAGGAGGAGGATTTTCCGAGCTTTTGCCCCTGTCCCAGGCCTGCGGCGGAGTTGTGGTGGTGCAGCAGGGACACTGCCACCTGCTCTCCAAACCCGCACCCTCTTCTCAGCAGGTGTCTGGGTGGGACCACTGGAGAGAGGAAGGGACGCATCACCCCGGGGCTGAGGGAGATAGGAATGGGGCTGCTGTCTCTTTCATCGGCATGGGTCCCCAAGTGATGAGAGGGGACAGAGTTCCTGATGGCTTCATTGGCCTGTGATATGAGGAAGAAATAAACTCTCTCTTGTTGGATGACACACTTGGGATTCGTTGTTACAGCAATTAGCTGACACTGGCCAGATCGGAAATTGGCACCAGGGGTGTCCATCTGTCCTCTGAGCTGGGCCCATCCCAGCAAGACGCAGAGTAGGAGATGGGGGTGGCAAGACCAGGGTAGGGAAGGAGGCCACCGTCCTCCGGGCTGCCTGTCACAGGGAAGCACCACACAAGGGCAGAGATGAGAGGCACAGGGCTGCGGGAAAACTGTGGACAGCCACCTTGCCCACAACGAGAAGCTGTAAGGGCAGTGTGTCTCTGCAGCTTCCCATGGGTGCAAAGTGGAGACCCGGCTTCTCCAAGCAGGCCCCCACACTCTAGCCTTGAAGGAGAAGGGAAAGAAGAGGCACAGGGAAGAAAGGAAGCATTGATTGAGTGCCTACTACATACCCAGCACTGTAGTGGGCGCCAGACATATGTCATCTTATACTGAAATCCCGATAAGGAGGTATTACTCATCCCATTTTGTGGAGGTCGAGGTGACTGCCCAAGGCCCACACCTCAAGAACAGCCCAGTGAAGGTGGGCACCTGCTCTCTGAGACCACCCAAGGAACACCATTCTATGCCCCTCATGGTGTTGGGGGAGGTCAGTGAGAGGGCATGACCGCTGGCTGACACATGAGCTGGCCTTGGGCAGTGGAGGCCCCTCACCCCCCCTCCCCTGTCCTTGGAACGTACACTCTGCCCATGTCCCCACAGTGGGAGCCATTTTCAAGGACACAGCCTTGAGAGAGCAATGTGGTGTTGAGGCCATCTGGAGGGTATACATGACTGAACCCTGTTAAGGCCTCTGTATAGACTTTTAAGATTCTGGTAGAGATCTATGTGTCTTGTGACACACAGTGTGTCTTCTGTATGAGACAAGCCTCATACAGAAGTTCCCTTATTAAACCTGCCACCTACTGATCTGGAGTAGTCTGCCTCTTTCTTTGGTCTCTCTTTGCCCTCCAAACGGGGCGAAGTTTGGGAACCAACACTTGGGAAATGGGGAGTCACCAGTGGAGTGCACACCCTGCCTACCCCCGCCAGCTTGTGCAAGGCACTAATGCACAAACAGGAGGTTCCAGCCCTGAGGCACAGAGAGAAGAGACACGCACCAAATGGAAAACCCCGATGTGTTGCCAAAAAGTAAGACAGAGGGGCGCCTGGGTGGCTCAGATAGTTAAGCATCTGCCTTCGGCT
>NW_027397063.1:116894196-117065702 GCF_003265705.2 Callorhinus ursinus
CTCTCTCTCTCATGAATAAATAAATAAAATCTTAAAAAAAAAATTAAGACAGAGATGTGTTGATGCCTACCCAACTCCCATTTCTCTGTATTCAATGAGGAGTTCACCCCTACATCTAGCAAAACTCCCACCTGGCAAAGCATTCTCCTGTCTGGTACCCCATGTACAGATCATTTCTATCCTCCTCAGATGACCACTTCTACTCATAAACTGACCACTAGCTATCTCATGGTAGTCTGAAGATTGAATCTGCCCCCACTTCTCACCTCTACCCCGTTTCCAGCCAGGATGCCTGCTCCCCTCTGCCCCTCAGCCTCTGATCAGCTCCCTGCTCACCCTAAAACACAGTCCTGTCAGAGGGGAGGCCAGATGCCAGAGGGCTCTCAGGGAACCACAGCACTGTGCTCAGCAGCATGGTCAGGCCATGCTCAGGTCACCTATCACAAGCCAAGGGAATCCCCCCCCACCCCTACCTGGCTGTCTGCCTGTCAGGCTCTTAAACATAGTACTAGGGACTTCCAACCTCATTACCCGGGAACCAGACATAGGTTTCACTTCCTGTGGAGTGACAAGTCAAAGGAAGGGGAAAGAGAAATCTATAGCCATGGCCCTGTAATCACCCAGGCGTGTGAGATAACCACCTGCAGGCATATCCTGGTACCTGGTTATGTCTTCCCTCTCTATGCCCTTCCTCATGGCTCTTAGAAGAGTCGGGGGAATGGATAACCCCGTATTCTTGGGTGAGCCAGGAATGGGGCAGGGAGGGGAAACACTGGAGAGCCACCTGTTTGAGAAGTAGGTGGTTGGGAGCCCAGGCACAAGATCTTGAGAGGTGTCTGTGAACCTAGCTAGACATGCAGGAGCTCCTCCACCTGTCACTGCACCTTCTTGCTCTGGGCCAGGTCGGGGGTTGGACTTGATCCGCCTCTATAGGGATAATCACTCAGGCAGCCTTGGGCCAAGGAACTGACACGATCCACTAGAATCAATCACGTCCGCTGTGACTGGAGGGGCATCTTGCATTCCCAGAGCATGTCTCAGGTCCAGAGCTAAGCACTTCATACACACTGGCTCCAGTTCCTACTCCACAACCTCTTACTGAAGAACCCAGAGGGGAGGAGGCCGAAGCCTGCACCCCCACCGGACTAGGGATGAAGATGAGTGGTTTTCCATGCTCACCAGCAGGGAAATGTGAGCCAGTTCTCTGACCCCCAGCACCACATCTCTCCCACAGAGGCAACCTTTCAGTGTAAGGCCAGAGAGGGACTCTGCGCATCCCCTCCACCATGACAGAGAAACAGGGCCACCCAGCAACAACTGAAGCCACCACACCACACACCTCCTTCCGCCACACCGGCCACAGGCTGGGGAGCCAGGTGCTAAGAGCATCAGGGTGGCTGGCCCTTTAAGGGATGAAGGAGCTGCATTAACTCTAGAATTGGAGATTTATTGATATTGCTGTATCCAGAACAAGTACTAGGAGTGTGCTCTCCAGTTGCCTGCAATTTCTAGGGCCACAAAACGGGCATATCAGCAGACGGAGTGAGGCCTTCAAACATTATTTTTAAACTTTATTTTTTTATTTACAAAAACAGGTAGCCAGGAACAAGCCAGAGTTGAAAGACTTTATTTTGGGGACGCCTGGGTGGCTCAGTCAGTTAAGCGTCTGCCTTCAGCGCAGGTCATGATCCCAGGGTCCTGGGATCGAGCCCCAAGTCAGGCTCTCTGCTCAGTGGGGAGTCTGCTTCTCCCTCTCCCTCTGTGATCTCTCTCTCTCTTGCTCTTGCTCAAATAAATAAATAAAATCTTTCAAAAAAAATAAAGACTTTATTTTTTTTTTAAATATTTATCCTGGTTACTGAGGGTTTTGGTGCTCCCTTAAATTGTGCACCCAAGGTGAGTGCCTCACTCTTCACAACCTGGAACTCTGGTCCAATGACAAGTCCTGGAGATGTGGTGGGAAGGGAACAATGGGCCACAGGCCCTTTCCTTGCTAGTCCGGGGCTGTTGGGACTTCATCCAGACCTGCTCCCCTGGGGGTTCATGACCTGGGAGGCCCTGCTGCCCAGGCCAGGGATTCTGGGTCAGTGATGCGTGATGGCAGGCTGCTGAACATCACCCCAGCACTCAAGCCTGTGTACGTGCACCAACTTTTCAGAGACTTGGAGCCCTGGCCCTCCATCTACTGGAGTAGGTGAGACAGAGCCACACACCAGTAATCCACGGGCCAGACAAGGCACTGGCAGGCAGGGTAAAGGCAGGGACCTGGAGGAGGTGGCCTGGAGATCTGTTTAGATGCAAAGACGGACACGGGAGAAATAATGATGATAATGACTATTACATGCTTTCAGTGGGCTCTCACTGATGATGCTCAACAATCTTACAGGTAGGTGGTGCCATCCCCAATGATCAGATGAATAAACTGAGGCAAGGAGAGTGTGAGGAGTTTGCCCAAGGCCAGGGATGGAGTTCAAATTCAGATCTGTCTAACTCAAGTGCTCTACCAAACTGCTTCAGGAAAAGATATCAGCTCTATCTGACCCGGAAACAGTTCTGGAAAATCTGGGCGGCAGGAGATGAAGAACCAGGTGCAGAAGATATGGTGTCTGACTCCTTCACTTACCTTTGGCAAGTACTTAATTCTGCTGAGTCTCCATTTCCAAAACTCTATCCTGATAAATAAATATGGTAAAATATTAACAATTGTTAAATCTGGGTGGTGGGCCATACATGCTCATTACACTATGACTTTTTTGTACTTTTAGAAATATTCATAATAAATTGGAAAAAAATGTTCCCAGGTCAAAAGTGATATATGATCCCATCAGAAAAAGTCCCTGGAATCAAAACAGCTGACTAAAAATAGCCCCATCAAACAGCTGCACCAACCCTCTCATGGCATTGTGAGAATATAAATTGGTTCAGCCTTTTCGGAGGGTAACCTGCAATATCCATCAAACTTTTAAACAAGCCATATATTTTAAAAAAACTTTTTTTCACACAGGAAAGTTGCTTGAATAGAACAAAGAACCCCCATATACCTTTTATCCTGATTCACCAATTTTTAACATTTTGCCAAATTTTTTTTCATTCTCTTTCTACACATATTTATAGTACAATAGGATATAACATATTTCATACACATTATTGTGTTACACATACCTTTATTATAGTATATACACACACGTTGGTTGTTTTGCTTATTTATTTTCCTCCATGAACCCTCTGAGAGTAGGGTACATACATCAAGACAGCAAGGGTATTCCCTTACTTGGCCACAACATGGTTATCAAACTTGGAATATTTAACTTTGTTATAATACTTTCATCTAATGAAACCCTCTCCCCTAATGTTGGAGCCCACTGTCAATTGTCAATTATCCAAACACTGTCCTTTAGAACAACTTCTTTTTTTCAGTACAGGATCTAGTAAAGGATCATTACTTGTTGTGTCTCCTTAGTTTTGTTTAAATCTGGAATGGTTCCTTTAAAAAAAATGCTCAAACAAAGGTTTGTTGGGGCACCTGAGTGGCTCAGTAGGTTAAGCAACTGCCTTCGGCTCAGGTCATGATCTCGGGATCCTGGGATCGAGCCCCGAATCTGGCTCCCTGCTCAGTGGAGACTCCACTTCTCCCTCTGCCCCTCACCCTGCTCAGGCTCTCTCTCTCTCAAATAAATAAATAAAATCTTTAAAAAAAAAAAAAAAAAAAAAAGAGGCTTCTTCCCTGACTCAGAAGTTGAGAGGCTGGGACTCTTGACCAAGGTGGATCTGAATTTGGTTGCTATGAGGCAGGGCCTGGAGATACTGCATTTCCAAGGAGCTTGCAAGTGAAGCCCACAGACCACACATAGAGCATGAGACCAAAGAAAACAGCTGGTGAAAAGCTGGTCCAGAGCATTGCAAGAAGCATCTTGCTTTCCCTGTCAGCAATGTCAAATGGACCTCAGGACTCAGGAATCATGTCAGCAATGTCAGCTGGGCCCCAGGACTCAGGACGAAACAGTGATGCTGAACCCTCCCTCACAGGAACAGATCCTGGGCTTTCTGGAGCCAGAAGGTCCAAGACAAAGAGGCATACATCACAGAAACAGACCTCTCTGCCAGGTCCCCACACCAGATGATGCCGGCTTTGGGCAGGGCAAGTCTGGATGGAAGGAAGACCTGTGCCCTGCCTCCTCTACCACTGCAAACTCTTTTTCCTTCACAAGTTACCCCCTCCTTTAGGAAGCCACCCTGGTTACCCTAAAGTACTCCAAACTCTCCATCCTCTGACTTCCTATAGCACTGACTTCCTGGGTGTACCCCTGAGCACTCACCTGACCATAACTGCTATTCCAGGCACCTGCCTTTCCCTTCTAGGTACCTGCCTTTCCTCTCCCATTGCCACACTTCTGCTTCTGCTACTTCTCCCATGATGTACTCCCCACCACTCTCCATCTCCATATAGTCAAGGCCCAGTTTACCCCTAAGATTCCCCTAGAAACAGGCCTTACAATGGCAGCTCCTCATCTGAACTGTCCTTGGGTCTCTCCACCCAGCACCGGGAGCCCCAGTCTTGTCTCCACAACCAGATCTTCAGGGCCTCCTCTGCTGTCATTGCTTTTGTTTGACCCGAGTTCCTGGCTTTATGCTGTGGGGGCACCAGCATCAGCCTCTCCCTGAGTGACCTACGAAGTGTAACAGAGACCCAGTCCGTCCATTTGTCCATCTATCCCTCCACATTTACCAAGTGCCTACTCTGTGCCAGGCCCTGGGCTGGATTCTGAGGGACCCCACAGCCAGATGGGACACAGCACCGACTGCAGCTTTGCTCGTGGGCACAAGAGGGGCTTGTGAGAAGTGATGTGAGGTCTAGCTGAGCACACCAATCCTTGATGGCACCACAACAGGCCTCTGCATCCTTGTCACGTGTCACCTCCCCCGCGATTACTGTGATCACTGATCATCACGCAAATCATGGCAAGCATGGCTGAAGCACGCACATCATCCCCAGTGTTGCAAAGCCTGTGGAATCCTGAGTCTGTCATCAAAAGTTCAGAAATGAACCTAAGGCATCTTCCTCAGCATGAATGCAGCACAAACCAGAAGGGCTGTGAAACCCCTCAGGAACTGGAGCAGCAGGAGTGAGGTGAGGAACAGCCTGGGGTGCCCAGCCCTGAGAGTCTGGCCTGAGCCTATGTGTGCTTCCCTGTGTGGGTTCAGA
Source organism: Callorhinus ursinus (assembly GCF_003265705.2). NCBI lineage: Eukaryota > Metazoa > Chordata > Mammalia > Carnivora > Otariidae > Callorhinus > Callorhinus ursinus. The sequence goes on from NW_027397063.1 coordinate 116,899,400, forward strand.
CCACCCTTCCTAGGAGAATCACACCTTTCTTCATGAAAAGAAAACCCGAAACCAAAAGATACCTATAATAAGAACCACGCTGGGGAAGCAGAACCCTTGGGGATGTCTACCTGATTTCTGCTGTCACCACAGAGACGCAGCTCCCCCTGCCATGCTGGGCAGGGGTGGGGGCACAAGTCCTTCCTTCATACATACACAGGAGTATGGTGGAGACGGGGTTAGAACTTGGGGATGACGCATGGGAAATAAACACTGGGAACACAATCCTAGATCATCCAAGGTATGGTTTCCTATGGAGGCTCACACAGGCCCATAGCAACAGCCCACCTTCCAAGGTCCTGGCCCTTGTCTGGGGATGTACTTCATCCCTGATAACTGATAACCATCCTTGTGGAGAAGATCATGGTCCATCCCTACCCCTACCCCAGGAATAAGACCCAGCAGGTAACAACCTAGGGTCTTCTCAGCACAACACCGCAACCCAGTCAGGGGTGGCATTCCCCTGTTACCTCCAAACAACCATCCAAGTCAAAAATGGGCCCAGAACAGACAACCCAACAACAAAAGTGGACAAAAGATCTGAACATCCATTTCATCAAAGAATATATATGAACAGCTGAGAGGCAAATGAGAAGCGCATCATTAGTCATTAGAGAAATGTACATGGAAACCAAAATCAGATGCCATTATATCACCACAAGAATGGTTAAAATTTAGAAGACTGACAATATCAGCTGTCAGTAAGGACATGGAGTACCTGGGACTCTCATACATTGCTGGTAGAAATGCAAGGTGGTGCAGCTACTCTAGAAAACAAATTGGCAGTCCCATAAAGTCAGACCTACACTTACCATATTCTCCAGCAAATCCACTCTTGGGTACTTACCCAAGGGAAATGTAAACCTATGTTTCATTTTGTGTTCACAGGAAGACATGTACTCACAGTAGCTTTATTTATAAAAGCCCAAAATGAGAAACTAGGAAAAAACGTCCATCAACTGTTGGATGGATGAACCAACCGTGATGTATCTGTGATGGAATACTACTCAGCAATAAAAAGGAAGGAACCAGTGATAGGGGCAACAACATGGATCAATCTCAAATGCATGACCCTAAGTGAAAGAAGGCAAACATACGCTCTGATTCCATTTATACGAACTTCTACAAAAGGCATAACTAGAGATCCAGAAATCAGCTCAGTTGTTGCCAGAGGCCAGGGGCGGGGGTTGGGGAATGACAGTGAAGGGATGTGAGGGTATTGAAAATGTTCCGGGGCGCCTGGGTGGCTCAGTCGGTTAAGTGGCTGCCTTCGGCTCAGGTCATGATCTCGGGGTCCTGGGATCGAGCCCCGCATCGGGCTCCCTGCTCGGCAGAGAGCCTGCTTCTCCCTCTCCTTCTGTCTGCCGCTCTGCCTACTTGTGCTCTCTCTATCTCTGTTAAATAAATAAATAAAAATCTTAAAAAAAAAAGAAAATGTTCCATATTGTGTTGGTACGGTGGCTACACAACCACATTCATTTGTCAAGTCTCAAGGGATTTATACAATTAAAACCGGTGAATTTTATTATGCATAAATTATATCTCAAGAAAATTTATTTCTTTAAAAAAATGGACACAGATGGGGATTAAGGCGTGCACTTGTTGTGATGAGCACCAGGTGATGCATGAAGTGTTGAATCACTATGTTGTACACCTTAAGCTAATATTACACTGTATGTTAACTGACTGGAATTCAAATAAAAATTTTTTAAAAAATTAAAATTAAAAAGTGGACCAACAGACTCCAGTAACGATTTTCAAATCTGGTACCCTCAGCGCTGGCATCCAGAAAGCCCAAGCTGACACAGCCAGGCTCGTTCAGGTAATGAAATACTTCACGCCTACTGGTAAATCACCACTGCCTGAGGCTTCTGGTTACCCTTGTGCCCCAGGACCCAACAACTAAAGGTTAATCCCAGCCAGCGGGGGTCCTCCTGGATCAGCCAAGATGGACACCCTTCCCAACGGGTGAGTGCCACACTAGGTAAAAGTTAGATGGAGAGACAGATGGTGCAAAGCAGCGCTCTGACTCAGCTGAGAACTGGTTACTTTGCTGCAGGCTTATTTTGCTTCCGTCATGTATTCTGAACAGGGGCGAAAACTGATTCTTGGGGGACACAGGAGAACAAAAACACTTAGCTATTACAATGGTTTGGGGTCCTTCCAAAAGCCCCAGTATATAAACACATACACAGTATGTCTGTAGTATTAACATTTCACAGGGTCTGGAGTGCTTAAGAAGAAAATGTCTGCAAAGACTCCTTAGAGCAGCAGCAACGAGAATCGGGCTGAGAGACAGTGGACTAGATGCAGATCTCCACGGGAGAAAGTGACGCCCCAGGGCAGCGCCTCAGCCCAGGTGTGGAATTGCCACCTGCTAAGATGACCTCTGCGGTGGGTCCCAGTCATCGGCATAGTCAGGTGGCATACTTGGGTGTATACGCAGGTGGATGCACACACTTAGGGTGTGGAGGAGGGAGGAGCCACAGGAGCACCCGTGATCCTTTTCTCTATAGGACACCTCTTCATGGGAAAGCCAGTCAGTGACTCACTGGCCTCCTCTGAAAGCCCTGAAGCCAGCTCAACTCAGCAAACTTTCCCCGGGACCCCCGGGGCCAGCACCCAGCTTAGCCCAGGCCATTGAGACGGCTGCAGTCAAAACTCCACACTGCAGTCCACAGGGACTCAAGTAGAAATCCAAGCCCTCCTCCCCTTTCCTCCCTGACGTCTGAGCTTTCTGGAGCCCATGATGGAAGAACCGCGCAAGGCACGTTCAGGGTTTTCTGCTGTGTTAAATAATAAAGACAACTTCCAGAGGAGAAGAAAATCAGCCCTGTAGATGAGTGCCCCACTATTGTCAAGCTCAGCCGAGCCCGAGCCTCCTTGGGAATGGCTTGCTTTGTACGCTTATACATTATGACAATGCTATAATTGTTCTTTCAGTCTCTTCCCGATATTTAATAACAACATGAAGTGGGAGTCGCAAAGGTCAGCCCTACCGTAGAATAAGCTCTGTTCTCATTGTCCTTTTCTGAATAGTGTCTTCCATTTGCCAGGCTGTTCCAGGCCCGTGAGCCCTGGTGGCGGAGGCCTGGAGCTGTTACAGAAACAGCACCACCTCCTCAGGGTGGAATACTCTAATTTGCTAAATGGTCCAGTGTCACTGTCTGTCTGTATCATGCGCGTAAGTACACGCACAGACACACACACTCTGGGCTTTCTTGCACTCTGCCCATGCTGCCCTCCACTACAAGCCCAAGAACAGAAAGGATATCAACTGCCAGGAGTAGAGAAACTAGGAGATACACACACTTGGCATATTCATGTGGGCACTTACTCTCTCCTTAAGTGAGTACTGAAATGTCCTAGGACTGCAGATGAATAGAGTCGCATAAGTATGCTAAAAAGAACTTTCTTTAAATCGATTCTGAAAGCTTACCCCCAGGTAGCAAACGGGGGTCACTCTTTGCAGGACACAGCACATGACAGTGGACCAGGAAGCCGCGGTGCCCTGAGCCCTGGTCCGGCCCTGGCACGTTCCAGGTGGCTGAGCCTCCTTGGGGTGGTCATTTTACTTCTCTGAGCCTCAGCTGCCAGATCTGTAAAATGGACCTAATTCACAGCCTGTCTGAAGAAGACAGGACTCCCTCCGATGCTGAGATCTGGGATTCTCTCTCTGAAGACAGGTATCAGAGGAGAGTTTTCAGGGGCCAACCGGTTATTGGGGGCATTTCAGTGCAAGGGTCGCCTGGAAGGCGAGTGCTCAGATAAGGCGAGGAGGAAGTGCATTGTAATTCCGAACCTGTGTGCTGTTGTGAGTAAACGTGTTTCATGTCTGGGCAGGGTTCGGTTTGGTAACTCACACTATAAAAGAGGGCAATGTAACCCTGGCGGTCCTTGTAGGAGAGCAGCTTTGTACCCAATCCCGAGGGTATGATAGTTGCTAAGGAACCATTGAGATGCAAATGAATTGGCAAATACTTAGCAGCAAGATATCAGAAAAGGGTGGGGAGGGGACGCTTTGAACAAGTTAGTCAGGTGAGTGAAAGGAAAATTACTTTCCTCTGATTGGAAAAAGAAAACCACGGGTTTTCATGTCGAGCAGCGGCATTGTGCTCCTGTGTAAAAAAAAAAAAAAAAAAAAAAAAAAATTAAACTGTTCTTTTTCTGCTTGGCTGGGAGTAGAGGAAAGTTGGAGCCAAGAGCAGGGAACTTGGAAGGGCAAATGGAGTCTTCCTCTGATGTATTCTAAGCAGATTCCTCAAAAGAGGAAGAGACATCTAACGTACGAAGGAAGACATGTACAAAGGACTCTGAAGACCAGCCATCTTTATACAAGTCTCAGAGCCTTGACAAAAAGTACACAGAACACAATGGATAAATATTCTACTGATGTAAAACGGAAATTCCAAGTGAGACTAAGCCAGGATTGATAATGCCGAGAAATGAAGGGAAATGAGCCATCCCGTTGTTCCTAGGAGTTTGCATTTCTTTCATTCTTGCTCTCCACTGGGTATCGAATTTAAATGCAACGATTACATTAAGATGTTCTGATATCTATGTCGCAACCCAGAGAGCCACAGTGAGAGGTAGGGCCCCTCGCACAGTGTTTTTTCATCTTGCCCCAAATAGGAGCCCTTCTTCAAAGCCTGGTTGAGATAACTTTGCCTTAAAATCACTTTGCCTTTAGCCAAACACCCCTGCTATTTGTCTGCTCAGGAGTTGGAGTTTGATCATGATGCTCAGGAATAGAAGTAACAACCTCATCAAGAAAGAAGCAATTTGCGCAGCCATCCTGGGTTGTTAATTTTCTCCATGACCTTCGGTTTCCCCAGCTTTTCCCAGGTCTTCCATCGGGACTACCACAGACACAGCAGCCCCCATCTACACCCCCTCTCCGACCTGCAGGCCCCGTCCTTTCCTTTACTGTTCTCCATTATGTTCCATGATTCAGTTATGCGGGAAGGTTGACTGGGTGTGGTATACCAGCACCAACTCCTGCTTCTTGTAACGGCACCCTGACTTTTTGTGGGGAGCTGGTCCTCATTTCAGGCCAGATGTTTTCAGGTGGGTCTGGGCTAATCTCTCCCTCCAGCTCCAGAGATGGGTCAAGCGTGCCTCGAGCCTGGCCAATAAGTGCATTCCATCATCCCGGTGACAGTCTGATTCACAAGAGGGGCTTAGGACCCAAGGAACACCAAGGAGACCAAAGTTCCAGGGCTTTTGCTAGGAGGAGCACTTCTGGGAGTGAGTATTTCTCTTTCTGTGGAAGTTTCCAGAGAATGTGACTTTGCGCTGCCAGTGGCCACATGACAGTCTTGCAGAGGCCTGTCTGAGGATGAAGTCAACATAAATGACTCTGTTCACTGTCCCTTCAGATCCATTCTCTACCTTTCTTTGCCCTCTCCTGAGCCTCAGGAGACTGACCTTTCTGAACCAGGCTTCCATGACCACTGCCTTCTTGCTGAGTTCATCCCAAGTGCTAGCAGGAAGAGAGAACGAGGAGGTAAAGGAGTTCAGGGAATACAATGCCCCTTCTCAGGCCCTGCATGGTTTGGGCAGCGGCTGCCTTCCTCTCTCTATGTCTACAGCTCCTGTCAAGGAACCCTCTCCCATGCTACAGCTCCTGCCAGGTCCCAGTAGCATCACTCCCTTCCCTCGCCCTGTGGGCCATGGGGAGTCATGGTTTCCCACTGTTGCCAGCTCCTGGCTGCCTGTCCATCCTCAGTGAGTCCCTTAACCCTATTCATAACTGCAGAGTCTCTTCACTAAACTCTCCTCAATCAACCCTTGGAGAGTGCAGTCTGTTTTCTGCCAAGACCCTGGCTGACACAGACACAGAGTTAAGGAACAAGAAAAGGGAGACTGAGTCCTTAGACAGCACTGGTGGCCCTAGATGTCCTCATAGCCAAAGTCCACTGTCCAGTAATAACAAGTGCCAGTCATCACCTCTTACCCTTTGCTTTCCTGCAGCTTGAGCTGAACATCTGCCTCTGCAACCAAAGATATGGCTAATAAAATAGACCAAGCCCTTGATGGAGAGCTCCAGATGTCCACCTTCATGAGACACAGAGGAAGAAAAATTCAGCCTTGCTTTCTCATTCCGACCCACTCCCATCTCTATCTGACACATTTCTATCCATCCTCCAAAGAGTTTCACCCTGGATCTCTCTATTGTCTCTCTCTTTCTCCCATACACACATGCACACACATGCACATACACACACTCCTCCCCACTGGAAGTATGACCTCACCTGGTCTCTCCTAGCAGCTGACATGTAACCGTTATACCGCATCAATCAGACTCCATCACATGTCCTGTTACAGCCTGTAGGCTGCATGGCTCTCTCTCCCCCACCAGTCTGTTAATAAGTGGCTCCTTGAAGGAATGACTATGTCTTCTTTACCTTCATGTTTTCAGCTTCAAGGACAATGCTTCCCGTGTAGATGTTCAATAAATGTGTTCTGCTTGAGTATTCATGAAACTGATGGCTCCTAAGCAAAGCTGTCAGTTCTGTCTCTTTGCTCCCACTCCTCATTTCCCTCTTGTAGAATCTGGCCTCTCAGGTCTGGGAGTGGCTCAGCCTTCACTTGGGAGACCTGGGATGGGGCTGGTCATCCCTCAAGGCAGCCTCTTCCATCTTGGTTCAGCTTGGCTGGAAAGAACTTCATAATCAAGCCAAAATCTGTCTCGCATGCAGAGTAAAGCTAAGCCTGTTTGGCAAGACCAGCCTTTACATGCTCACAGAGACAGGCCTTCCCTTCCCCATCCTCTCCCTCATTTCAAGTTGTCCAAGCCTGCATGCACCTTGTTTATCCCTTCATAGCACTTTCCTAAAATTATATTCTACGTCATTTGTCGTCTTCATGACTCTCCCCGCAAGAGCTGGGACACTTTCTGTTCTGGGCATAGAGCCTAGCACATAGTAGGAGGCTAAGAAATACGTGTTAGATGTTGAATGAATGACATACCATATCTCCTCCCCCTCCCCAGCTTCTCCCTAAGTCCTCTCCAGTCTTCTCTAAACCATCCTTTCTACTACTTCTGCCAGGATATTTTGGCTTTCAATTGTTGCATAACAGACAAACCCCAAACTTGATGGTCTTAAACAGTGACAACATCTATTTTGTTAACAAATCCGTGATTTGGACAGGGCTCGGGGAAGAAAGCCTGTCTCTTCCCACTGGGAGTCAGCAGGGATGGCTGAAAGGATGGGGGCTATAACTGTCTGAAACCCCCTCACTCCGAAGCCTGGCATTTGATGCTGGCAGTGGGCTGGGATCAGAGCTGGGGCTGTGGCACCAGAACATCTACACAATGACCTCTCCAGGCCACTTGGGTTTCCTCACAATATGGTGGCTGGGTCACAAAGGCAAGCACGCCAGGAAAGAGAGAGCCAGGCAGAAGCTGGGATCCTCTATGATCTCACGTCCAACGTCATGTTATGCAGGATCTCTTCTGCCATATTCTTTTCATTAGAGTAAGTAAGAAGGCCCACCCATATTTAAGGGGAGAGGAGCTGGACTTCATATTTGACAAGGAGGGCATCAAAAAATTTGCAGAGATATTTTAAACTACTACACAATACATGACCTCAGGTTTTCACACAACACACACTTACTGATACTACCTATGTGTCACATGCTAGGAATATCATGACCATTAAGATAGAGCCCCAGCCTCCAAAGGCTCACAGCGCTGTGGGGTGTCCAGCAAAAGCAACAGGCAATTACAGACTAGTGGGGAATGAGCTCCCACAGAGGGAGGCAGAGGCAGCTATGGTAGGGACCAGGAGGCCACCTAATCCAGCCTGGGGCTGGAAGGAAGGCTTCCAGGGGAAGGTGACCACTCTGGTGAATTCTAAAAACGAGTTAGGGTTCGCCAAGAAAAGATCAGTGAGAAATGCATCAAAAGCGGAACAGGCAGGTGCAGACCCAGAGGCACACAGTGGCAGAAGCTCAGTTGGCCTCTGCACAGATGGGGACAAAAAGAAGAAGAGACGGTGCCCAGGTGTGCGTACCTGTGTAGTGTGTGTGCATGTGTTCCCATGTGGAGCAGGGGAAAATGAAGCAGCAGGCGATGCTGCTGGCCAGAGGGACAGGAGGAAAGAAGGACCTGGACTGTGAAGGGTCTTGCATTGGTCGGGACGATGCTGGAAGAGATTCACACACGTAGTAGCCAGGATGAACCAAAATACCAATGTGTGGTCTGACACCCAAAGTCTGGTCTGACCTCTGCCCAACACGGGACCCTGGGCATCTGCCAAAACTCGATGGATTTTCCGATGAGACTGAGGCCCTCTTCCTTGCCCTGAAAGAGTCTGTGCTCCTCCATCCAGCCCCTTAGGATGCATTGCCAAAGGGGCTGAAAGCATCCCTGGATGGCTCCCCTTCCACCTTCCCCAATGAGGCTCCTCCTCCCCTTCCCCCCTCCTCCAAGCTCACCACCCAGTTCCAGCTCAGCATCAATGAGAAAGCCAAGGGCAAAGGTTCTACCTTGATATGTTAGAAAAACAGCAAGAGGAAAACAAGAGAATAATTAACTGCAGGGCCCGGCTGCCTCTCACAGATAAGGCATTTTCTCTGCTGCCACTGTGGACGGGGCTGCCTGCAATTTTCCCAGTCCTCCTGCTCAGCCCTTTCCACAGTCACGGCCCCAAGGGGGACCAGCCACTGTCCAATGAGACTAGGACACTGAGGGGTTGCTCTCCTCCCCATCCTCCCACACATCCTTCCATGCTCAAAGCTGCTGCTAAATCCCAGTGTCCTCTGATGTCATGGTGTCTGCACCTGGCCAGATGGGTGGGAGCAGCCAGGACTCGAGAAGCAACACAGCCCCAGGCAGGACAGGACCCAGAGGACAGAAGCTGGGGAGGTCCCCAAAGGTGAGCACCTGCAGCTCTCCCTTCCCCTGGAGCTCCAGGAGACCCACAGTGACCCACAGTGACCTTGCTCCCCACACCCCTCCAACTCCCACCACTAAAAGCCAGGCACAGATGCCAAACTGCAACCACCTAAGCAAAACAGTTCATCAGAGACAAGAGCCAGATGGACATGCAGCAGAAAGAAAACCAATAATGACCACAGTGGGGGGGTCTGATTGCGGGGGAGCACATGGGAAAGGCAAAGAGCATGCAAGAAAAGGCAAACTGGAAGGGAAAAGGTTTTCTTCCAGCTGGGGGCACAGGTGGGGCAGTTCCAGAGAGATAAGGAGAGCCTGGCCACAGGAACCTGAATGTGGAGACCCTTGCACTGTCTGGGACCCTTGACAGCACTTGGCAGGACAGTAAACAACTGCTGCATAAGAGATGCTCCCTGAATTAATTCCTGAATAAGCAACATTAATGGGAAAGGTGCTGAACTGGGAGGCAGAGGCCTGGGGAGTTGTCCCACTTGTCAAAACATCAGTTTGCATCTTAGCTCTTTTTTTTTTTTAAGATTTTATTTATTTATTTGACAGAGACACAGCGAGAGAGGAAACACAAGCAGGGGGAGTGGGAGAGGGAGAAGCAGGCTTCCCATTGAGCAGGGAGCCGGATGCGGGGCTCCATCCCAGGACCCTGGGATCATGACCTGAGCCAAAGGCAGACGCTTAACAACTAAGCCACCCAGGCGCCCCTGAATCTTAGCTCTTAACCAACCTCTCAGAGCCTCGGCTTCGTTACCTGTAAAATGGAACAATGAGTGCTTGGATATTAAGGGTATACACAGGGACCAGCATGTGGCAAAGGCTCAATGGGCAGAATGAGCTTAGTTCAGTCCTGGTTCTAGTGCCACCAGGCTATAGGAGTTCTGGAAAGTGTCTTCCCTTCAAGTCCGACCCCTTGTCTCAGCTCCCGAGAGCTCCCGAGAGCCCCCAAAGGCCAGTGCTAGGCTACAGCCTGGGGTTCCTGCTCCCCTCACTTGCCCCCTCCCCTCCTGGCCACCTGCCTTTGCCCATTTCTCTGCTCATTATCACCTCCACTGGGGGATGGAGAAGCAGAGCAAGGAGGTTAAATTCAAATCAGTCACTTTGTCACTTGCTGTCAGGAAGCGGGAGGAGAGAGAGGAGAGACTCAGGGCCTCAGGTGCAATCTGCAGGCAGAAATGAGTCCTGGTAATTCTCGAGAAATTTCCTGTACGTGTCCACATTGGCCCAGTTCTGCTACAGAGAACTCCAGGGGAACCTTCCAGGAGGGGACAGTGCAGCCTCCCGAGGCAGCTGCTAATGGTGTATCTGAGCTGCTGGGATTTCACCTGATCTGGAGGAATATTTCTCTGGGTGATGCAAGGGGAAACAGGTCATTCTTACTCTCACTCTTTTTCCCGTTTAGCAAATGGCTTGTCCGGAAGCCCTCATCATCAGCAGAGTCTTAAAGTATGGTGAAGGGCTCCCAGTTCTTCAGTTCTGGGCACTCTCCCACAGAGCTGGGCAACATTCCATGCTGGCTGGGCAGTGAGCGAGCGAGATGCCTTTTCTCGGCTGTGGAAATGAAGCCTTCTCGTTCACCAAGTTAGAGGCAAACTGACAAGCCAGGTGCACTGAGAGACACCTGGCAGATGATACTACGTGGGACGAGCGCGGACTGGGCTCCAGCACTGCCTGCGCCACCCACATGGGCCTGGGCCTGCTGCTGGCCACTGGGAGGTCCCTAGAACAGGGCCTGCCTCCTGGAGGGCATGAGGCTGAGGCCCTTCTTGATGCTAGCCAAGCTTGCCCTCGCTCATCTCTGATGCCCAAAAACAGGGTCTTGAGCTGCCCCTGCAGAAACCCCACCAGCCTATGAGCAGTCACACCCACCCACAATTAGCCAGGGGGTCACCATGCCCCACCATGCCCCAGACAGTTCTCTAATGGTTTACACCCCTACTTCTCGCACTGCTTCTACCCCGGGGTTTGCCCCCACCCCACGCCCCCGCTACCCTCTCCCCCATGATGACCCCTCCTCTAGTCTGAGTCAATAACCAGAAGACCGAGGCACAAAGAGAGAGAGGGAGCTAGCACCGGTGCATCTGGCTGCTGGCTGTGGCTCAGGTCCGGTGCGTCTGGCTGCTGGCTGTGGCTCAGGTCCGGTGCGTCTGGCTGCTGGCTGTGGCTCAGGTCCGGTGGAAAGCAGTTTTCCATTAGCAAAGAACCAACCCTTGCCCTATCCTCCAGACCTCCCTGGCAAGTGTGTTCCCATTTCTCTAATCCCCAGAGGAGTGATCAACAAAAGCCAGCGAAGTAGCTCAGACATCAGGTGTCAGGGGTCTCTGACGGAGCAGGTGGCCCTGGCGGGGCCAGGCAACGCCCCCTCTCCCAGCACACTCAAACACACTCTGACTGAGAGCCCCAACTGTTGCTGAAATGGAAGTGGAAGCCACAGAAGGAGCTGAGGAATTTCTCATGTACTATTTTGCTTTTAAATATGAAATCTCTCCCACGGTGTAACTTTATTACTCTAGTAATTTCCTCAGAAGGGCAGGCATCCAATGCTCTGTTTCCCCACCACCTTTGGAGACACGGAAATCTGATAGAAATATTCATGTTGCTTAAGTGGCTAGTGCAGAAGAGGGAGACATAAAGGGAGCTCTTCCAAGGAATGCAGACTCCTGAAATCCAGGTGGAGGGATGTGCTCTAGACTGTCAGGTGGAGGCAGGTAAGGGTCCCATGTGCCCTCTCCACCACCCCCAGGATGCATGGGGTGCCCAGGCCCATCTCCTTTGGGGACACTTGCCTGTAATCATCTCTTACTTGGGAGAGCTGGCCAGGGCAGGGAGAGGAGGAAAGATACTCCAGTCCTTCTACTAGATTCTTGATCACAAGGTATGCTGTGGTGCAGGTCTCCAACAGTGTGTGTGTGTGTGTGTGTGTGTGTGTGTGTGTGTGTGTGTGTGTGTGTGTGTGTGTGTAGGGTGGGAGTAAGGGTAGGAGGTGGGAAAAAGGGCAGGAAGGGAGCTACGTAGAGACTGGTGTTTGAGCTGAAGCATTGAGATGATCTGAACACTTCACTCATCTCTTCTCCCATGACCATGCAAACACGGAGTGCTCAGTAATCAATGAGGTACCCAACGGCCAGTGGCTGATGAGCAACTGGAATTCTTCCTGCCCATGGATTCAGGCTGATCCGAACCTTTCTTCATGCAAAACACTCAGAAGTGGTGTAGGAAGGTGGATGGTTATGAACACAGACTCCAGAACCTGACCACCTAGGTTCAAATGCACTGCCACTTAACTATCTACATGACCTTAGCCAATAACTTATCCACTCTGTACCTCAGTCTTCTCACCTTGAGAAAAATGGGAGTAGGGTTGATAACAACACCTGACAGATACAGTTGTTGTACTAATTAAGTGAATTAACTTATGTAAAGCACCTAGAACAACACCTCGTGTAAAGTTGGCTATTATCGGCTGTTCCCAAATATACTGGTGTCAGGCTGCCTGCATCTGAATCACTGGTGCCCTTTGTTAAAAATGCAGATGTCCAGGCCATTCTGACTCAGCAAGTGCAAAAGGGAGCAAGACTACCCAGGATTTCTAACCACAGCTTAGCTGAGAACCTCCCCCTGAGCAGTGTTTCCAAGAAGCACCTACATCAGGATCTTTAGGGAGACCAGAAGCAAATTCTCAGGGTCCATCCAGACCCGCTGAACCTTTGGGGTGAGCACCCAGGAGTCTAGAACAAATTGCCTAGGTGCCACGAGGCTTCCTGAAACCTGAGAACCACTGCCCCAATTGATACTCCCCTCTTCTGGCTTTTAAAATTGTTTCCACCCTTTGCTCACATTGGCACCTGCTATGCTCCTGAACCTGAGTGTTATTAGGAACTCTTAGAGACTAGCTACACATGAGACAGTGGATTGTTTTGATTCAATAATAAAAAAATATCTTTGACTTTAACAGCACCTTAATTTTTAAACTAGTAGAGGTATATCCTCATAACATATATAACTTGTCCAGCTTCTAAGGTTGGAACAGGTGAGCATCACAACCCAGAGAAAGACACTCAGCCAGGGGGACTGGTGATTTCCCCAAACCACAGAATTGGGAGATGAAAAATCCAGATGGAGGACTCTGGCTTCACAATCCAGCCATCTGTCTCCACCTCATGTGGACCTCAGCCCCATCCTCATGGTCAGACCCCATTCCCGACCCTGCACCTCCTTCCACTACCCCAAGTTCACTAAATTCAGTCAACCAACTAGAAAATAGGTAGTTTCTGATAAATGGGGTGAGGGTGGGTGCACACACTAGATCCAGAGGAAGGGGTCGTGGTGCTGTCGCGCACTCCCTGGCACCATGCTTCCTCTCCGGTCCAATCTGCTTTATCAAAGATTACTTGTAGATGGGTAAAATTGCAAAGGATGCCATATCATGTCTCTGCCTCATGGGCTTTTCCCAAAGCACGTCTTGGTAATTAGGATCCATACTGGTGAGGGGCCAGGGCAGGGGCTCTGAGATCTAGGTCTGGGTCTGCAGAGGTCAACAAAAGGTGGGAGGGACTGGGGCAAGATACTCTGTGGCCCAGCAGGGCTTCCTCATGCTCCTGGGCACCGTTGGTGGCGACTCTGCTCTGCCAACCCAGAAGGTTCAAGCTGGGGCTGGGTCCAACCTCCACAGCTATTTACCCTGCCAAGAATTTTCTCAAGTGACTACCCAGAGCTGCGTTGCCCTACCCCACCAGCATTTCCCTTCGCTGGCTTAAAGGGGGGTCCCTCCACAAAGACTGAGTAATAGCCACCTTTCCGCAATGCACAGAAAATAAAATCACCTAACAGAATTTCCTCAAATTTACTTTTCTCTCCCAGACATTTTTTTTTTAAATCTTTGGCGCCTGCTACTGCTGGTAGGCTCATGCACACTCACGGATGCCCAAAACAGATGCACACACAGCAAAGAAATATTAACATAAAATGCAGAAACAGCCAATCAGTGCCTAGCCTGGCAGCCTGTGGTAGACACAGGGCCTGAGGTTGGGGGTTTTTCACCGTGAACTTCTAATGGAGATTTAAGTGTGTACCGTGTAGCTCAGTGCCCTTGCATTTTAAGGTGGGGTATGCCACGAAGGGGCACAGTAACTCAGGTGTGGATCCATGCATCAGCAACCCCTCCTGAGAACCCACTCTTTGTCAAGCCCCAAGAAATCTACCACCGAATCAAATACAAGAGCGTGTTCGAGGACAGCAAGCCCAGGACTTCACTCTAGGCCACACCTAAGAGCAGGTCTCCTGGGCGTGCTCTGGTCAGCCAGCGTCCAGACACTGAGGCCATCTGCAGGTATATGGTCATTCGTGGATGCCAGGGGTGCGGATGCGAGGATGCTAGGAGCTTTCAGTGATGCCAGATGGCTGCCGCCCAGAAAGGCCAATACACTTAGTCCACTCTGAGGGCAGGGTGTCTGCTGCCAGCCCAACATGTCCCACTGCTGCGGAAACACCTCGAAAGACGCCCAGGCCTCCAGACCCTGTTTTGAAGAGCACAGGCCAAAGGGCAGCTCAGACAATGCAGATGGTGGCCTTCCCCCGTAGACCCCAGCAGCCTGTTCTCAACAAGCTCCCAGACCCAGTGTGAAAAAACATGGGCTTGAAGAGGCAGGTGTTTGGAGACTAAGAGGCCTGGTTGTGTGTCCGGAAGGCCGGAGGATAGAAGCATCCTTCCCCCCCAGCCTGCCCTGTTCTCCTCTGAAAATAGACTTTAAAAGCCCCAGAGAGCCTTTTCCCTGCAGTCGCATCTCTCTCCCCACAAAGCCAAACCACTGGCTAGAAACCGGGAAGGGGAGGGAAAAGGAGGGAAGGGGGGCTCTCTTTCAGTGTGGGTTTCCCACACCCCATGCCAACCAGCCCCTTCCTTTCTCCCGCCTCGGCAGAGGGTCTCACAGGGGTCTGCCTGTCTGGCCAAGGGTCCCCAACTGGCCCATGGCTTCCACTGTGCCTTTGTTCCTGCCCTGGCCGGGGCTGAGAACTACCTGATCTTGCAGCTGCCGGCCCTGGGCCACAAGTCCCCCCGCGCAATTCCACCAGAGCTCCCCCCACCTCCTCGCTAAGGGAAAGAAGACAGACACGGTAAGTGGCCAAGGAGCAAAGAGGGGCGCCCCTAGCCAGAGCAGAGTTTGGGAGGGACCTGCTGTCTGAGTAAGCAGCTCATTGATCCACTTTTCTGATAATTATTCCTCACTCATCACAAACCCAATGATGCTGGCCCCAGTCCAGCCAGGCAGGCGGGAAGGCAGCTCCGTGTGTGAAGAGGAGAAAATGAACCTGCCTGCGCTCGTTGGAGAAGAGATGGGAGTGAATGGTGTGTACTATCCCTGCGCACTGAGCAGGGACGATGGGGCTGCTTTAATATTCTGCTGAATGTGGCGTTTCTTTTAACCCTTGCTGGAGAGATTTCCAGCCGAGACTCAGGCTCCTCTTGCCAAGCTACTGGCAAAGTTTCTGGGGCTGTGCCGAGAGAAGGGACACAAGTCCCACAACGTAAGCCACTCCAGGCGACCTAGTGACAGGGCCCGTATACAGGGCTGGGTGCCGGCACAAGGGCACCCTCCCTCGGGCAGCTCCAGCCCAGCAGACGGGGAGAGCTCACCAAGAAGAGGTCAGGAAGGAAACTGCCGGCATCCAGACGCCTGGTGTGTTCCCACGCGCTTGCTCTCCAAACAATTTTGCTCGCATGCACGTGCCCCCCTTCATCGATGGAGACCCAGTGCCAAGACCAGGCTCCCAAAGTGGGCACCCATCTGCTCTCCGGGGCCCAGCCCCTGGCCCTCTGGCGCGCGAGAGAAGAGCGGCGGGTAGGACGCGCCGCCCAGCGCTGCCAAGTCCAGCCTCGCCTGGCCCTTTGCTCTTGCTCGCTCACCCAGGTTGTCCTGCCTGGTTTGGAAGTGTACAGCGCCGTGCTCGTCCGAGCTCAACTGCTCCCGCCCTCGCCCCTCTGTAAGTCAAACCCGGCCGACCAGCTCTGCTCCCGGGTGTCCGTCGCCCGCGCTCCCCACAGCTCTCGTCCTCGCACGTCCCAAAATGCAACCCCTCCGCACAAAGACCAGCAGCCAGGAAGGGCAGCGGGAGGCAGACAAAAAACCCATCTTCAGAAAAGCAAGTGAGGGCTTTCTAGGCATTAATCGTCCCACCCCCGCGCCGCCACCAGAACGAACGCGGGACAGAGCGGTCTTCCCTACCCCGGGAAGGAATCAGCCCCGCCCCGGGGACCCCGACTGCCCCAGCGCCGCTGGAGAAAGGCAGCGCTTTCCGGAGGGGTCAGGGGCGCTGGACCACGGCGTCCGGGGTGGGGGCGTTTCCCACCGGGCAACCGGTAACAGCTTGGCGAGGGACGGGGCAGCCCGGCCGAATGAGCCTCCAGTTCGGAAGGCGGCGCGGGCGCCAGGGGCCGCGTCCCTCCCGCGCGGAGTCCCTCCCCGGAGTTTCAGCGCTCCGGCCACCGGGAAGCGCGGCTGCGAGCCCGGCCGCGGCGGCGCAGCAGCCCCCGACAGTTGCTGCCACCCCGGCAACTCCGCTCGGTTCCCGGGCTCAGCCGCGTTCCCAGGAGGGGTGGCAGCCCGCGCTCGGCGGCAGGGAGCGGGAGCGGGGGAGGGGAGCGGGGCAGGGATTTCCCACAGGGATTCGCGGGCGCCGCCGAGCGCGGGTGACCCCGCTGGGCCAGGCTTGGTGCCCGCGGGGCGCGCTTGCCCGGCCACGGCCCGAGGCTCAGCCAAGGCTAAGTAGCAGGGGGAGTGTCGCTGCCCGTCGCCTCCCACCCGGCGAGTCTCCCTTCCCAAGCGAAGGCGATGCTGGGCGAATTTCGGCCGGACCGACCACCCACCCACCGCATCTCCGTTCCCAGGCTCAAGAGGCGATAAAGGTGTCTGCCTCGCCCCGACTTGACCCAGGAAAGGTGCAGCTCCACAGGCTCCGGGACCACCGAGGTACGGCAATGAACTCAGCCCCTCTCCGGCGGCCACTTTCGGGGCACCGGGGCAGAGCTCCTCTGGCCCCCGCGCTCAGCGCTAGCCCGCCGAGCCCAGAGTCCCGGAGCCCGCCGAGCCCGAGCTGAGGAAAAGGAGAGGTGGCGCACGGCCACCTAAGCGCATCCGTGGCCAGGACAGGAGGGGAGCCGATAGGCGCCCGCACTCCAGGGGCCGGAGAGCCCGAGCCGTCCCTTCGTCCCCAACGCCCGGCGCCCCCGGAGCTAAGGAGCCTGCACCGCAATGCAGCGGGCTCGGCGCTCCCGGCGCCAAGCCGAGGCTGCGGGAGACCCGGGCTGCCCGGGAGCGCCGGGGCGCGGGGGCCAGGGGCTCCGCGAACCGCCTGCGGGCGCTGAGAGCCAGCCGGGGGCGCGCCAGGGGTGCCGCCCCAGCCTCGCGCTCGGCCGCGGCCGGGGCTCCCCCACTGCCGTGCCCTCTGGTCGCGGGAGACGAGCGGCGCGAAGCAGCCCGAGCAGCCCCCGGGGATACAGCCGCCAGCCGCCAACTTGCTCTGCGTAGGCTACGTTACCTTCCATAGCGGCCACTGCGGATGCCAGGAGGAGCAGCAGCAGGCAATCCGGGGCCATCGCCGGCCGGCGGCCCCCAGGCCGAGCCCAAGCCGAGGCGGCCGCGCGGGGAGGGCGCCGCGTCCCGGGGCGCCGCTGCACTCCCCGCCGGTGGCTTCTCCGTATCCTTTCGCGCTCTCGCTGGGACCGGACTCCCCGGAGCGCGGCGTGGGCGTGGGCGGGAGTGTGCGCGCGTGGGGCGGTGCGGGCGCGCGTGGGTGTGGGTGTGCATGTGTGTGTGTGTGTTTATGGGAGAGGTGGGTGTGTGCGTGCGCGTGTATGTGAGAGAGCGGGCGAGGGAGTGTGAGCTGGGGAGAGCGCGCGAGCGCGTGTGCGTCCTGGTGTCACATTGCGAGCTACAGCGGAGCCTACGAGAGGACGGAGCCGGCCAGACTGACGGGGGAGGGAGCGGGATCCCCCACCATCAGCGCTCTCTCCACCCCTAACACCTCCTGTCCAATCAAGGAATCAAACCTGCAAAATTCCCCCGTCCAATCAGGCGCGAGCACCTCCTTACACTGGCTTTGTTAGTTTAAGAAAAACTTTTGCTTGCAAGGCTGTGCGGGAGGGCTTGGAAGGCGCTAGGAGGGGTCCGGGCTCCCCCTCGTGGTGCTCTCGGAGAAGCGCACCGGCCCGCCCAGCTCCCCGTGCCCGGACCTAGGGGGCCTAGAGAAGGAGCCAGTTCAGGCCCATACCCTTCCTTATAGCCCACCAGGACTGGGTGAGCTTTAAATAATCATTTTTTTTTCTTATTTCATCTTAGCGACATGCACCCTGACAACCCATTATAGTGCAACGCGAAGGCACACCCTATCCCTCCTATCCATAGCGCTTCCCCTTCTCATACGGTATGGCTTTTACAAATCATTTATGTTTATTGGTGGGTCTCTCCTTATTAGAACAAAGAGGGTCTCCATTCTTGGGATTCGTGTGTGTTTTGTTCACTACAGAAAGCCCAGTGCCTAGAACAATGCCAGGCCCATAGAAGGGGATGGCATATACCTGTTGAATGAATGAATGAATGAATGAATGATTGAGGTTCAGAGAATGTGTGGAGGGCTGCTCCAGTGTGTGCAGGGCACTGGATATGCTTCATGTCCAACTCCCTGCTGCTCTAATCCTTTACAAGTCTCTGGCTGTCTTTAGTTTTCACTTCTGAATGCATTCCGTGAGCATCCACAGACAGCTTGACCCCAGAAGTCAGTTCCAGTGAGAGACACCGGTGGCCCCACAGGACTGGAAGGAGGGACAGCATAGGATTTTGCAAGGTGAGGCACACAGAAAGGCCCCCTAATTGTGGGTGAGACCTTGAGCATGGATTGGAAGGACTTGAATAGGCAGCAATGAGGGGACAGGGCCTTGGAGGTAGGAGTGATTCTCCCAGGTCCCAGCTCCCACAGCTCTGCTTTCTCTTCCTGTCTCTGGACATAGCCAGTGTTCTAGATCAAGGACCTGCCTTGAGGCTGTAATGTTGTGCTGGAGAGGTGTCTTCACCGCATCACTCCCACCCCAGACCTGATGATGGCCTGGTCCTACAGGGTCAGGGAGGACCTGTTAGATACCCCTTCTAACAGCCACAAAGGCGGCTCTCTCTGCCCCACCAAGCCCTCCCCAGAGTCGTCAATGTGGTGACCTCTTGCGCACTCTCTGTCCTCCTCCTCAAGCTCTGCTAAATCCTTTTCCCACCTGTGTGTGTGGCCTCTCCTTTGCTTGGGCTGTTACCCCCTCAGTCACAGCCAGACTCCTCTCCCTGTTGGGACACTGCTTTGCTTTCCCCGCCCTCATGCTCTCACTCACACTGCTTCCCTCTCCCCCCACCCTCCATTCCACCCTGCCGCTGCCCCTGAAAGGTGGGACCCCCATCCACCTCCATTCCCTCATCATCCACCGAACGCCATGCAAGCTGCCCTCTGCCCTGCCACGCACCACCAACATCGCTGGAGTAGTCACCGTGGGAATGACCCGGCCCCGGTTACCCATCACCCCCTGGATCCCCAGCACCCTCCCGCATCAGTGACCAGCCTCCCTTCCCGTGGTCCCCTTGTTCTTCCTGTCTTACCACTTCTTACTGTTCCCTCTTCAACCCTCAGAAGAAGCCCCCTCACCAGCTCTGTCCCTGCAACCTCTGCTCTCTAGGTCCATGGACAACTCCTTGGCAGCCTCACCTGCTCTATTACCAGCCCTCCCCTCGCTCACGGACAGATGGATGAGTCTGACTCTTCTCTCCTTAACTCTGTAACAGACTTCTGAGAAGCGCGTCCGGCAGAGTCCACCTCTGCCCCATCTTCCTTCCAGTGCCCTCGTCCCAAACCCGTGAGCTTGTCCCAGTTCCTGCCATGCTCCTTCCCCTGGACAACTGGAGAGTCTGAACAGTGGCCTGGCTTCTATCCCTCCCCCTCTAATCTTTCTGCACTCTGCTGCCGTACTAATCTTTCTCAAGCCAAACTTGATCTTATCTCTTTCCAGCACAGAAAACTAGTGGCTCCTCACTGTCTGCGAAAGAAAGACCAACCCCTCTGGCAGGGCATCCAGACTTTTCTATGGGCTCCCTGAAACCTGCCTTCTGGGCCTGGGCTGCTCAGCCAGCCGGATCCCCTCACTACCCCCATCCCCACCCCCGGCCTCCCCTTTCCCTGCACCTGGCTAGTCACACACTCACCTACTTACTCAACAAATATTTATTGAGTGCCGGGCAATGAGCCAGGCAGGCCCTCGCCACACTGTGGGGCCACAGCAGCCACAGGCGGGCCCTGCTCTGACGGAGCTTACAGTGCAGCGGGAGAGAGTGACAAAGACGCCGTAGCTTGTCAGAGGGAGACTAAAGCAAGGCAACAGTTAAAGGGTGATGGTGCAGTTAAACACGAGGGGAATGGCTTCTGTTTATGCGCCTTCTGCGTACACGCACTGCACTGGACATTTACGTGCAACCCTGAAATGAAGTGAGGTGAGCTTCCTGCCCTCCGCTTCTTTCTAAACCCCACCTCTGCCTGGAAGTCTTGACGTCCCTCAGCAGGTCACACCTACGGTCTCATGCTACATCTCTTTCGACGGTACTGAGTGGCTCTTCCTGACCTGGCTGAAGACAGAACTGACCACTGTCCAAATGTAAAACGTCACTCCTCAGAGGACCCCGGCAGCCCGTGAGTACGGGAATCCCAAAAAGAACTCTGCCAGGGTCTTTCACCTGTACCAGGCAAATTACACAAGAATCTCTGACTTAATGTCTTCTAGTCCCCCAAGCTTCACCCCTGAGGATTTTAAGTCAGTAGGGATGCCCACAAATATGATTTTATGGCTCCCACCCCAATTGATTCTGCTGCACAACGAGGCTTGAGAGTCCCTGTTCTTGTCCAGGTGTTTAAAACTGTGTTCTCGGTCGTCTCAGGGGACAGCCAGGTGGGGAAGTACCCGGTGATCAGGGGATGGGGCCCCAGACCTCACCTCTGTTGTGGCAGCTTTTTGTTTTAGGGGCATCAAAACCAGGTTTTGTTGGAAGAAAGGGTTCTGTGGCAAGAAGAGGAGGAGGTAGGGGGGAAGGAAGAGGGGTTAAAGGAGAGGGTGGGATTGGGGTGGAGTTGGGGCACATCAGATCATAAGGGGCGAGGAAAACAGCAATGATGACTTTGAGAGCATGCTGATGGCTCAGATAAGAATAGCATCAGTTTAGGGCTTTTGTTAATTTCTCTAATAACCCAGGGGATTGACTTTTCTTGAGCAAGTTAAATATTAATTTATCTGTGCAGCAAATTGATCTTTCTCTTGAAATGGGTTGTGATTTGCAAATATCCCTGAAAGCACCATTGGTTGGGCAATCCAAGACTGGCTGCCTTTTTTCCCCAAAGCATCTCCTTGGCTACTGTGTTTTTCTCTGTGATGTCAAATGCTCACTTGTTTTCTTGATTAATCACCCAGCTCTTTGATATCACTAAATCACTCCTTCAAAGCTACAGATACTCACCTCTGAGCCAGCAACTAAGGGGTCCCAGGAACCCAAGGGTGATTTGACCCTTCTTCTAGGGCTCAGAAACTCTTCTGCTTAGAAGGTTTGGGGCAGCCACCCAATTCACCCCCACCTCTAAAGAGTCTGTCTAAAAGGTTGAAAAACATTTCTAGTGAATGCAATTGTACAACTTCCCCTGATAATCTTATATGTTATAAAGCTATCCTATAGAAAGGACCTGCTAACCATTAACTTACATCCCCTTTGTTGTAGTTTGAGCCTGTTTTCCTCCTTCTACCTAGTTGTGGAGAGCGCAGAAAAATAGTAGCCATCCTGAGGATGATGATACAGCTATCTTGTACATGAGAAGACATTAAGTTGCTCCCTTATCCCATCTTTTTCTTTTTAAATATTACTTAACTGCATAAATGAAAGGTTTAGTTATACACTCCATGACCCAAGCTACCTTTAATTTGATTTTTAAGCTGCAAGATACATTGTCCTCAATTCTTTTTGGAGAAGCAGGTGAACCACTTACGAGTCATTTAAAACATTTTAACAATGGGTAATAGACAAATAATAAAAAGCTCCCTCTCTCTGTTGTTCTTTCAACATGTGTTGTGCAGCAGTTCTGTGATGGTAGCCTGCAAGGTGCTGGGGACCTGGAGATGTATGTGACCCAGCATCTCCCTTTAAGGATCTCACGGTCTCCCTGGGGAGACAGACATTGAAATGCATTGTGAGACTTTCTGTACAAAATGGCCTCTGGCTAGAGACTTCCAACAAGCCTTTCCTTGCTTCTTAGGAACATATCCCAGCAAACACAGACAAATATGAAGACTCACACTAACGAAGTGAATGAACACTGAAAGACAACCTAATTGCCAGGATGTGGAAGGAACTGACAATACTTATAAGGCACATGAAGCCGGATGGAGAACAACCTATCAAGCACATGTATAACATACGCCAAGTTCTCCTCTATAAAGAGAACCTGCTTTAAAGAAATAGATAGAAAGGTATGTCATAATTCCCTCTCTCTCAATACCTGACTCAGACACCCAAGGTCTCTACTAACCGGGGAATGGAGTAAATATTCTTAATTTTGTTGTTTCAGCTTCACACCAAACGAAGAA
The DNA here is from genome assembly GCF_003265705.2 of Callorhinus ursinus. NCBI lineage: Eukaryota > Metazoa > Chordata > Mammalia > Carnivora > Otariidae > Callorhinus > Callorhinus ursinus. The sequence continues at coordinate 116,921,998 of NW_027397063.1, forward strand.
CTGTTTTCCCTAGCCAACTTCCTCCCTTCCCCAAGGTCTTCTTATACCCAAAAATGAGCATGGCAACTGGGCAGACAGATGGGCTGGTGAAAACACAATGTATTCAGGATATGAAGAATGGTCAAAAGACTGGAACAGGCATAGTAATAACTATGGAAGCTGTGCGGCCTTCTGAGCATTGTTTTTCCTATGACACATCAGAGCACTGGAGAATCAGGAGGGTGGTTAGGGAAAGATGCCACCTAGTAGAGCAGACATACATTCGATGAAGCCTGTTGGCAACTGGCAATTGAAGATTGGTTGGTTGTAGACCAGTGTAGGTCTAAACAGATGATTCAACCATCAAGCAAGAGAGAGATGGAGGGCCCAAGGCCAGTCTACTCATCCTGCCTAGCAAAAAAGAGCAAGAGCTAATGAGTCTCAAGGAAGAGTAAAGAAGAGTCAAGACATCCGTGGTCTGTTAGAATACTTCAGAATAAAGAGCAGGAACAGCACCTCCAAGACCCAGAGAGGAGCATCCCTTTGAAAATGATACTCTGTACAGTCAAGAGACATTTTCAGGAAGCTTCTTGGCATGCTTGAAGACAACTCCATGTAAAAGGAGCAAGCTTACAAGAAAACAGGTTAAGCAGAAAAGACAACGGAATGAGAGAAGGGAAGGGAAAGAGAGAAGCATTTTCAGGAAACAAAATCACGCAGTGTCAGGATCTACCTTCACATTGGTGTAGCAGTAAAGAGCAGATGTGTTGCTGTTGAGCAATGAATGAATGATGTAGAAAACAGACTGGAGAATTTTTCCAAGAATGAATACAAAATGGACAGAAAAAAGAAAAACATCGAGAGAGAATACAGAGAGCACATGGAAGACAGAAAATAGAGAACCAACACATATAAAATTGTGTCCATACTTGCAAAAGGCTGAGGACTTGAAAGAGTCCCTGGGAGCATTCCTAAAAGAGATACCGGTACAAATGCCATGAAAGTCTTGGCAGGCTATGGAGAAATAAAACTCATCTCAGCTCAATAAAAACCAGATACCATATGGATGTTTTAAAGAAATCTTACATCTATGTATGGACACACATGGACAAATAGATTACCTACAGTAGAATAAAGATAGTTAACTTCATGACGCTAAGTTCTAAAAGAAAATGGAACCAGAGCCATAGAGCTTTATGAGGGAAAATTTGTGACACACAAAAAATATATTTCCAGCAGACTGAAAGCAATAAATGTTTTTGGTTACATTTTCAGGTCCCAGAAAACTTGCAACCATTCAGAAAAAATTTACTTGAAAATATATTCAAATAACAGATGAGGTTTGGTGACAAGCAATAAAATCAATTAAAATCGAAGTCTAAATGTTTGCAAACCGCTTATAAATTGAATTGAAATGTCAAAAATAGTCTCAATAAAGAATATACATGTTGTTAAAATTCTAATTACAAAAACCTAAATGTAATAACTCGAACTATATTAATTAAGAACAAAGAGAAGAGCCATTTAAGGAGGGGTAGCACAGCTATGTGAAATTCCTTGTTCACATGGGTGGGTTCAGAAAAGGTGTTTTTTTTTTTTTAAATGCTCAAATCTTACAAATACTGAAATTGTTTTAAAATAATTAAAGTTGGGGGTGCCTGTGTGGCTCAGTAAGTTAAGCGTCTGCCTTTGGCTCAGGTCATGATCCCAAGGTCCTGGGATCGAGCCCCACGTCAGGCTCCCTGCTTGGTGGGGAGTCTGCTTCTCCCTCTCCCTCTGCCTTGCCGTTCCCCCTGCTTGTTCTCTCTCTCCAATAATTGAATAAAATCCTTTTAAAAATAAAGTTGTTTTAAAATCAATTTAAATAGTTAAAAGTTTTCACAAATGCACTTTAAAGAAATATATATGCTTTTGAAAATACTGAAAGGATAAAAGCAAAATACACCCCTATGTTTTTTAAAAAACGAATTGGAAAGTATTAAATAAATACAAGGGAAGTTATTGTTTAAACAATAAGAATTTAGAAGAAAGTACGTAATCACTTCCAATAACAAATATGAATGAACTGACTCTTGATTTAAAAGACTCAGGTTGGGTGGAAAACCCAAAAGACGCCACCCCAAAACTGCTAGAACTCATACAGGAATTCAGTAAAGGAGCAGGATATAAAATCAATGCACAGAAATCAGTGGCATTCCTATACACCAACAACAAGACAGAAGAGAGACAAATCAAGGAGTCGATCCCATTTACAATTGCACCCAAAACCATAAGATACCTAGGAATAAATTTAACCAAAGAGGTAAAGGATCTGTACTCAGAAAACTATAAGATACTCATGAAAGAAATTGAAGAAGACACAAAGAAATGGAAAAACGTTCCATGCTCATGGATTGGAAGAACAAACATTGTGAAGATGTCAATGCTCCCTAGAGCAATCTACACATTCAATGCAATCCCCATCAAAATACCATCCACTTTTTTCAAAGAAATGGAACAAATAATCCTAAAATTTGTATGGAACCAGAAGAGACCCCAAATAGCCAGAGGAATATTGAAAAAGAAAAGCAAAGCTGGCAGCATCACAATCCCGGACTTCCAGCTCTATTACAAAGCTGTCATCACAAGACAGTATGGTACTGGCACAAAAACAGATGCATAGATCAATGGAACAGAATCGAGAGCCCAGAAATGGACCCTCAACTCTATGGTCAGCTCATCTTTGACAAAGCAGGAAAGAATGTCCAATGGAAAAAAGACAGTCTCTTCAACAAATGGTCTTGGGAAAATTGGACAGCCACATGCAGAAGAAGGAAACTGGACCATTTCCTTACACCACACACAAAAATAGACTCCAAATGGTTGAAAGACCTAAATGTGAGATAGGAGTCCATCAACATCCTAAAGGAGAACACAGGCAGCAACCTCTTCGACCTCAGCCGCAGCAACTTCTTCCTAGAAATATCGCCAAAGGCAAGGGAAGCCAGGGCAAAAATGAACTATTGGGACTTCATCAAGATAAAAAGCTTTGCACAGCAAAAGAAACAGTCCACAAAACCAAAAGACAACCAAAAGAATGGGAGAAAATATTTGCAAATGACATATCAGATAAAGGGCTAGTATCCAAAATCTATAAAGAACTCATCAAACTCAACACCCAAAGAACAAATAATCCAATCAAGAAATGGGCAGAAGACATGAACAGACATTTTTCCAAAGAAGACATCCAAATGGCCAACAGACACATGAAAAAGTGCTCAACATCACTCGGCATCAGGGAAATCCAAATCAAAACCTCAATGAGATACCACCTCACACCAGTCAGAATGGCTAAAATTAACAAGTCAGGAAACGACAGATGTTGGCGGGGATGCGGAGAAAGGGGAACCCTCCTACACTGTTGGTGGGAATGCAAGCTGGTGCAACCCCTCTGGAAAACAGTATGGAGGTTCCTCAAACAGTTGAAAATAGAGCTACCCTACGACCCAGCAATTGCACTACTGGGTATTTACCACAAAGATAAAAATGTAGGGATCCAAAGGGGTACGTGCACCCCAATGTTTATAGCAGCAATGTCCACAATAGCCAAACTGTGGAAAGAGTCAAGATGTCCATCAACAGATGAATGGATAAAGAAGAGGTGGTATATATACACAATGGAATATTATGCAGCCATCAAAAGGAATGAGATCTTGCCATTTGCAATGACGTGGATGGAACTGGAGGGTGTTATGCTGGAATAAGTCAATCAGAGAAAGACATGTATCATATGACCTCACTGATATGAGGAATTCTTAATCTCAGGAAACAAACTGAGGGTTGCTGGAGTGGTGGGGGGTGGGAGGGATGGGGTGGCTGGGTGATAGACATTGGGGAGGGTATGTGCTATGGTGAGCGCTGTGAATTGTGCAAGCCTGTTGAATCACAGATCTGTCCTTCTGAAACAAATAATGCAATATATGTTAAGAAAAAAGAAAAAGAAGATAGCAGGAGGGGAAGAATGAAGGGGAGTAAGTCAGAGGGGGAGACGAACCATGAGAGACGATGGACTCTGAAAAACAAACTGAGGGTTCTAGAGGGGAGGAGGGTGGGGGGATGAGTTAGTCTGGTGATGGGTATTAAAGAGGGCACATTCTGCGTGGAGCACTGGGTGTTATGCACAAACAATGAATCATGGAACACTACATCAAGAACTAATGATGTAATGTATGGTGATTAACATAACAATAAAAAATTAAAAATAAAATAAAATAAAAGACTCAGGTTGGCAAAAAAAATAATAATAATACCTAAAACAAAGGGAAAAATAAATAGTAAAAGAATAATTTTCATTTATGGTAATATTATAAGTTAACCCGCAAAACATTTTGCTAAACACAGCTAGAAGAACTCAATAATATGTAAAATAGCTTCTTCTCAATACATTGCCAAGCTCGGAAGTATTCCCAAGGGCCTAGAAACAAAGAAGCACTAAAATCCTGAATGGTAAATGTAGGAGCTGAATGGTAAATGTAGGAGCTTACCCTGCAGTGTAGGTGGGGATTAGTTTCTGTTCTGGGAAATCTAATAGCTTGAATTTTAATGTACATCAGTTGGAAACTAGGCTTTGAATGAATGCAAGGCAGAAAGCTGAGGCCTCAAGTTGTAACACCTCCACTGAAAGAATGGACTGAGAGAAACTTTTCCCCACGTTTACTCACAGAAGAGAGGAAGGAAGCTTGCCCCTCAGCCAGGGCAGTTCCCCTCAGAATTCCTATCATAGGCCTTCACTTACCTTGGTTTGAGTTCATACTACTTGAGTTTATACTACTTGATCTCAGATCTCCCCAGGCAAGAACTCAATTAAAAAAAATTAGTTGTAAATGGATTGGCAGGAGGAAATGCAAAAAGGGCACACTTTCCACAAGATTTCCACAGATAAAGCCCTGCCAGACATGAACTCACAATCCAAAATCACAGAACACAAGAATAAATCTACCATGAGCAAAACTCAGCAGACAAAACAAACAGGATTAGACCCTTGTGAGTATAGAACTCTCAGAGAAAGTCTTTTAAATATCAATATTTAAAAGAATAGGACACTATAAAAAAAAAGCCTATACATCTGAGAGAGAACCACATAGAAAAGGAAACTAAAAACTAACTGGATAGGTTTAAGAGGTTCTGTATACGCAATGGGTTCACTGAACTTCAAGTTAAATCTGAGAAAATTAACTATAATGCATGGGAGAAAAGTAAAGAGATGTAATTAAATTAAAAAGAGGTTGAAAATATGAGTGAAGCATAAGGAAGGCTATCATTTTTCAAATACTTAGGAGGGAATAATAGAAGGAATGGTTGGGGGGGTAGATAAGCAATATTAAGAGAAAGCAGATAAATTTCCAGAACCGATGAAAGAAATGAATTATTCAGATTGAGGAAACACAGATTTTGGAAGTCCTGAGCAGAATAAACAAAACATATCCATGACTAAGGGCGCCTGGGTGGCTCAGTCGTTAAGCTTCTGCCTTTGGCTCAGGTCATGATCCCAGGGTCCTGGGATCGAGCCCCGTATCTGGCTCCCTGCTCAACAGGAAGCCTGCTTCTCCCTCTCCACTCCCTCTGCTTGTGTTCCGTCTATCTCTGTCAAATAAATAAATAAAATCTTTAAAACAAAACAAAAACAAACAAACAACAACAACAACAACAAAAACATATCCATGACAAGGCAAAGCGTAATGCACTGCGGGACACCAAAGACAAAAAAAATCTTAAAAGCCATCAGAGCGAAGTGACAAGTTACTTGTCTTCCAAGTAGCAAAATGTTTGGTACAAAAAAGAAAAGAACTATCAACTTAAAATGTTATGTAACCTAAAATACTGTATCCAGCTAAATTTTTTTCAAGACTGAAAGCAAGACTAAGGGAGTTTACCAGCCAGGTGCTATCTTTGAGACCTACTTAAGAAAATCGTTCAGGAATAAGGGAAATGAACTCAGAAGAGCAAAGTAAGATGAATGAAGCAATAATGAGTAAAGGAACAGGTCAATGTAGGTCAATCCTTGGGGTTTATAAAAGCAAGATAATGCTGAAATACTGAATAAGAGCAGCATCTAAGTTAGGAGTTTAAGAACTAAAAGTGTTCTAAAACCCAGATACCATTCTGGAAGCAGGCAGAAATATTGGATAGTTTTAGATGTTGTCAAGTCAACCATGCTTTAAAATTGTTAAAGGTAGGGGTGCCTGGGTGGCTCAGTCGGATAAGCATCCAAATCATGATTTTGGCTCAGGACATGATCTCAGGTCGTGAGATTCTCTCTCTCCCTCTGCCCTTTCCCCACTCACTCTCTCTCAGAAAAGGAAAAGAGAAAAAAAATTGTTAAGGGTAACCACTTCCAGATAAGCACTGGGGTGGGGGGGATTAATCAATATAATGGAAAGTAGGAGAGGAAAAAAATAAGTAAAGAAAAGCATAGCATAAATAAAGCAAAAAATAAGATAATGGAAATAAATTCAAAATATATCAGCACTCCCAATAAATGTATCATCAACACAGTAAATATAACTAAATAAAAGAACAGTCTAATTTTAGAGAATCTATTTACTCATTAACTGATTAAAGGACAAAAGCTATATAATCCTCTCAACAGACACAGATAAAACATTTGATAAAGGGCACCTGGGTGGCTCAGTTGATTAAGCTTCTGCCTTCAGCTCAGCTCATGATCTCGGGGTCCTGGAATCGAGCCTCTGCTCAGCAGAGAGCCTGCTTTTCTCTCTCCCTCTGCCTGCCACTCCGCCTGCTGTGCTCTCTCCCTCTAGCATATAAATAAATAAAATATTTCTAAAAGTTAAAAAAAATTGATAAAAATTCAGAACTTTTTCACAATTTAAAAAATATTTAATAGGGGAAATAGGATCCTTTTTGTCTTGAGACATGGTATCTACCAAAACCCCAGAGCAAATAATGCATTTAATGATGAAATATCAGAAGTATTCCCTTTACAATTGAAGAAAAAGGAAGGATGCCTGCTCTCCTTGTTGCTATTCAACTTTTTCCTGCAGGTCCTAGCCACCACCCTAAGACATGAAAAAGAAATGAAAGCCATAAGGAAGAAAGAGAACCAACAAGATTATCACAAATAGTAAGACTATCTAGAAAACCCAAGAGACTGTACAGACCAGTAGACCAAACATGAGAAATGAGCAAGTTCGCTGGTTACAAAGTCAGTATGTAAAAATCTATTGCTTCCCTAAACATCTACAGAAAGTAATAATGTAATTTTTAATGATATGGCATTTTAATAGCAACAAAAACTCTAAAGTACCTTAGAACAAATTTAAAGAAAGCTTTAAAAGGCCGCTATGGAAAAAAATAATAGGACTTTATTAGGGGTGCCTGGGAGACTCAGTCGGTTAAGCATCCAACTCTTGATTTCGGTGCAGGTCATGATCTCAGGGTCATGAGATGGAGCCCAGTGTCAGGCTCCATGCTCAGCGCAGAGTCTGCTCAAGATTCTCTCCTTCTTCCTCTGCCCTTCCCTCTGCTCTCTCTCTCTCTCTCTCTCTCTCACGTGTGCGCAAATAAATAAATAAAATGTTTAAAGACCATGTAAGTAATGGGGGAGATACACAATGTTCGTAAGAAAACTGATGGAAATTCTCTACAACTTTAAGTATAAACTTAATGCAAATACAAGAAAAGTATCCATAGTATTTTCGAAGAATTTGACTATTTGACCCAAAATTCAAAAGCAAAAGGCAAGAACAACCAAGACTATTTTGAAGACAAACAGAATGGAGGGCATAATTAAAACAATATAGAGTTGATGTAGGGATTTAGGACCAATGTTATATGGAAAATCCACATCAAGGAAAGCATTACAAAGAAATAGAGAAAGAATCAACCATTCAATAAATATTGCTGAGACAATTTGAAAAAATAAAATTAGGCTCCTCTCACACCAAACACAATCAATTCCAGTGGGTCAAAAACAAATATGAAAGGCAAAAGTTTCAAAATGTTTTTGAAGAAAATATAGGATAATATTTTAATGATGTGGGGTGGGTGGAGGAGAATTTCATAAACAGGACACAAAAAGCCCAAATCACAAAAGAAAATATAGACACATTTGACTGCATAAAATGAAAAACTTTGGTACGAAAAGACACCATAAACATAGTTAAGCCACATACTGGGAAAATATTTGCCACCCATTTAATTTAAAAAGTATTAACATCCAGATCATATAAAGAACTTCTACGAACCAAAAAGAAATAAACATTTTTAAAAGTGCCCAAGTGCTTTCTTTGGAGGCACACATACTAAAATTGAAACGATCAATTTCAAGGTAAAAAATGTATTATTCTCTATCTAGAGATTGGAGTGGCACCTGCACCAAGATGACACACAAACTCATAAAGTGTTTCTGATTTTTAAACCAGACAGAAAGGATAAAAATTGTATGATTCCACTCATATGAGATACCTCAGGTAGGCAAATTCATAAAGACAGCAAATAGATTAGAGGTTCCCGGGAAGGAGGTATGAGGAGTTATTGCTCAATGGGTAGAGTCTCTGGTGGTGATGCATGGGTTTTGGAAATAGATGGCTGATGGTTGCATACTATTGTGAACATAATTAATGCCACTGAACTCTACACTTCAAATGGTTATAATACAAATTTTATGTGCTATATATTTAACCATAATTTTAAAAGCACCCAATATTAAAGAGGGGAAAATATCTGAACAGACATTTCAGACAACAGCTGGCGTTAGTAGGAGACAGAGCAATGGAAGCTTTCATACATTGCTAGTGGGAGTATCAGTGGGTTCAAACATTCTGAATAGGAGTATGGCATCACTCAGGGAAGTTGAACATGTGCTTTCTTAAGTACAGTCTACCATAACGCAGATACTAACGATAAAAGGGCTTCAAGGTAAAAAATGCCTTACTCTCTCACATAGCGGTCCCAAAGTTTACCATCAGTGGGACCACTTTGATCCTCATGGTCATTCAGGTAGCTGGTTCTTTCTAAGTCATTGCGCTGCCAGCATCTAGGACTCTGTTGTTTTCTGCAAAGTTGAAGTTAGGTCACCACCACGTTTGGGTTTGGGGCCGTAGGAAGACAGAAGAGAGCACGGAGGAGGTACACTCATTGCCTTAAAGCTCTGATCCCAAAGTAGCAGAATGGGAACTGCTGAGATTCCCTTGGTGAGAACGCGGTTGGATAGCCACCTGCAACTCAAAGGGCAGCAGGAGAGATGTCTGGCTGGACAGCATGTGGGCAGATGGAGAGAACGGACTTGGGTGCACAGCTGGGATCTCCACTACACCCTAGGACTGAGCAATTTCACAGCGAGGTACATCTCAGCAGCACTTAATGCACATGTGCACTGGGAGATATACACAAGGAAGTTCATAGATGCGCAATTCTTAATAGGAAAAAACCAGGAAACAGCTCAAAAGTCCATCATTGTGAAATAAAAAGTAAATAAATTTGGGTATATTCTTATACAGGAGCAAAAATGAATGAATTACTGTCACACTATTGGGAAGATGCTCCTAAAGCAACATCAATATTCAACTGAGTGGTAGGTATTAATAATTAAATTGTAGGTCTATACATGCATATATACATATATATGTACTTCTATTCATTATTTTGTATATACCTGCCATAGTAAAGTTACCTCCTCAAAATGAACTAGATATAATTTTTCACCCAACAGGCTGGTAAAAACAAATGTTTGTTAATATTAAATGCAGGCAAGGATGTGGGCAGATGGACAGTAAAAGTATAAATTGCAGTTTTATTCTGTAGGGCATTTTGGCAGTATCTAAGAAAACCTAAATTGGGCATCTCTATGAATTTTGCTGTTCTGCTGCTCAGCACTAACCTAGAGAAAAAACCACGGAGGCGCATAAGGAGGACATGCGCAGAGATGTTCAGTGCAGCAAATTTTAAAATAGCACAACATTGAGAATAACCTAGGTGCCATTAATTAAGGAAAAGACTAAACCCTGATCCAGCCATACGACTAAAGATTATACAAGTGTAAAAAGAGTGATGTGCAACTATTGGGGCTTAATGTGAGTAGGTCCTCAAGACCCCGTGTCCCGTGAAAAGGCAAGCTGCAGAAGAAACGAGAGAAAACAGTATTAGATTTCCCATAGGGTGTGTGCGCGCGCGAGAGAGCACACGCACGTCTGCGTGCACACGCGCGTGCCAGTGAGTGTATCTCACTTCGTCTGATTGTGTGTGTACATGTTTTGTTTGTGTTGAGTTGTTTCCAAAAAGAATCTGCTGTTTAGAAAAGCCTACATGAGGAACTATTGCTTTAAAATAGTAACTAACCTTAGAAATGTTTTTAAACCAGTAAGAGACTTCACCATCTAAAACTAAATGAAGAGATGGTACAAGTCATCCATTCATTAAAAATTATTTATTGAATGCATACAATGTGTCAGAATCTGGGGTACAGAAGTGAATTACAAAGTCCCTTCTTTACAAAATTCAGTCATCTGAAGGATTGAATTTTGCCAAAAGTGAGAGTTAGAAACCACAATACTAACCATTTCCATGTAGTTCTATGAAGGAAATTCTGGGTTTTACCATTTTTTCAAAAAGTGAGTCAATGGGACGAGTCCAGTAATTTTTCGAAGCCTCGGTTTACCCTTCTGAAAAATGAAGTGAGTATATATTCTGCTCAAAAGTCAGTTAGCAGGCACTTGAATGCACAATCTGATCATTCTCTTCATGAAGTGCTATGTGTAGTTGATCAAGGAGAAGAAATGAAGGCAATTTATCTTGCTTTTCACAGAGAGTCCAAGGTATGAAATGCTAATCATTATAACAAGAAATACAGTCCAGATCAAAATACTGTTAGATGATCACACAACTAATTGGAGGGAGAACCAAAGGGCACTTATTAATGGTAAAATCCACAAGTGCTTTTTGAGGAGGTCAACATAAAACGTGGGCCTTTTTTAACAGCTACACCATGGACTTGATAAGGCAATGGGAAGCATGCTACTTAAATTTGTGTTTGTCACTTTGTGCCTTTTGAAATCTTAGGAAAAAAATAGAACTGAGGATGGTTGGTTTTTCTAATGATTAATTGACAAGCCGCAGACCGGCAAGTTTGGCTCTGATCTCACCCCGTCTAAATGCAGTCCTGGTTCCCCAAATAGCATCAGCATGGGTGCCCTGGCTTGTCTGTCTGCTCCTCTTCCTGCCAGCATCATGGATGGTTTCATGGGCCTTCAAAACACTGGCTTGAAAGCTTCTTCACCACCCGAGGCACCTGGTCCCTATCTCCACCCCGTCCTGAGAGTCACTGGCACCAGACACAGCTCCACCTCCATGATTTCCCCCTCTGGTAATTACCCTCTTGGCCCAGGACCTGCCGGGCTTGCAGCAACCCCACACCCATGCCTCACCACCACCCACCAGCTTCAACCCCAACCCAGCTGCCCCACACCATCAAGAACATCAGGTACTCTTGGCTTCGCTTGTTTCCTCATCCAGCCTAGACCCCGTGGTCAGGCCATTTCGCTGAAGCCAGGTTTACTACCAGAGCCTTTGGAATTGAGCTTCCCAATATGGTTCTCATTAGTCACATGTGGTTACTGAGCAGTTGATATGGGGCCAGTCCAAACTGAAATGTTCTTTCAGTATAAAATATACTGAAATTTATACCAGCCTTCAAGGATTTAGTATGAAAAAAATGTAAAGTATCTCATTGACAGTTTTTCTATTGATTTCATGTTAAGTTCATAATATAACACAATATATTAAATTATTAAAATGAATTTCACCTGGTTTCTTTACCTTTTTAGTGTGTTTGCTAGAAAATATGTAGCCTGCATTATATTTCTTCCAGAACCAGCTGCTGACTGGAACTATGGGAAACAGAATCTGGCTCTTTAGGGCCAGGAGTTAGTGAGGATTAGGCGGGTATCAAGGCTCCACAGAGGTGGTTGTGGTGCAGGGCATCCCAGAGGGATGCTCTGTAGGCTACTTGTAGGGAGGTGAGACAGAGAGCCAGTCCTACAATGCCACAGATATCTCTGCCCACAGACGAATGCATGGGGAAGTGCTTGCTGAAGAAGCAGCTGGCCATGTTGGTAATAACGGGTATTTATGCCATTTTAGCCATCAGTGCTCCCTACATAGACCTGATGCGGGAAAGAGGGGTTTGGGCAGGCGGAGAGCCCCACATCTACAGCTGACAGAGAAGAATGAAAAAGAGAGGTTGGGTCACTCCAGGAGGAGACATACCATTTCACACAGAAAGAATGATGGAGAGAGAAGGGCTCACTGTCTGAATGACTCCACCAATTATCCAGAATGACCTCCAGGACCAAATGGACAGATGGGAACTTGAATATACTATCAAGGGATTTGAGGTCTCCCTTCCCCCCCTGGAGATCTAGATAAATTTCTTTTATTACACACTCCAGAATCAGATCCTGAGACAAAGATTAGAATAAGAGCCCATATGGAGGTACACTGGATGCTCCCCTTTACTGACTGGTGCCCTCATCCTCCAGCTGTGAATGCTGGCTTCCAACAGCTCAGCTGAGCCCTTTTCTGGAGCATTGCCTTTGACCAAATGGGCACTGCCTCAGGTAGGAGGACCGGCCTGCTCTCTCCCACCCTTCAGGGCAATCCACAGGAAATGTCTAACTGAAATGGGGATTTATGGCCAGCTCCCTTGACTCCAGGGGGACCAACTCTGTGGTACTATTTGTACTCCAGAGGTCCCCAAGGGATCAGCCTGAAGCCAGTCTCCAACCGAGACCACAGCTTTGCTCGGCCCCTTCCTCTGCCCTATCCTACATGCCTCTCTCCTCTTCCCACTAAGTCACTTGAGTAAGATCCTCTTTTAAGATCTGCTCCCAGGGACCTTACTAAGGCAGGACAAGAAGGAAACATGGATCAGTGAGGGGGGAAGCCAGACAACAAAGGTGAGGCAGCCAATCACAGTGTACTATTGAGCAGTCACTACCATGGGTGACTAGAGATTAATCCTATAGGAAAACACTGGAAGTCAGTTGTAGGGCACACACTTAAGAGCTATCTCCTCCAAAGGAAGCAAGGAAGCTGGGGTGTTTATATGCCAATTCTCCCCAGACATTGGCTCAGACCGCCGGGGTGGGGAGCATCAACTCTACAGCACTTCCAGCTGCCTGAGGATGGGTGGGGTTCCCTCCAGGATCCCAGAGAAAGCCCTTGGGCCCCAAAGCTGGCAGCTGGGAGTCAAGCCACTGATGGAAGTGCTAGAGCTGAAGAAGCATGGGCAGGACGTACGAGCTTTCAATGCTGACAAGTCCACTTCTGCTTCATGAGTTCAATGCATGGACGTCCACAACATCTCTATGATGCACCAAACTGACCCACACAGACTTGGCCCTCCCTCTGTTCACACACACACATGTTCCCTCACTCACCATTCTCACACAGCGTTTGTGTGTGAGGGAGACTTCCCAAGGGTTCAGCAGTGATGAAGGAGGCGATTACTTCGCAGAAATAGAAACGGCCTTGGAGATAACATTCTATGTTCTTATTCCAAGCTGCCCATGTGGACAAGAGCCCATCAAGGATTCAGTAGGGCACAAGGGTCTCTCAGTTTACAGGATTCACTCTCCTTAGAAGATGTTTATGGATTAATAAAGCAATTTTCCTCTCTGTTACATTAGTATCATGATATGTCATTATACTGCCTTGAGTTAAGAATTCAGTTTTAAGTTTGTATGCTAAATTGGAGCGTAAATTCTTTGTGTCATTTCTTAGTTTCATTGACGTAGCATAAGGGAAGGAGCCAGAATGCAGGTGCCAGTAGCACCCAGAGCCTGTGGAAGAAGGGGAGGAAGTTGACATCAGCCTGTTGCAGGAGGTCATTGAGGACGTGACTGCTGGTTGAGGCAAACCCAGGCAACAAAGGCCCATCATCCCCTCCCCTGTCCTTGGAATACAAGTCTGCCCACTATTCCCACAGCAGGAGCTGTTTTCAAGGATTGTTGAGACTGTGTGGATGGTATGTGTGACTGAACCCCATTAAGTCCTCTACAAAGTTTTCAGATTCCGGCAGGAAGATGGGGAGATCTCACTTTGGGGCCAAGACAAGCCTCATATGTAAGTTCTGTTGCTTATTAAACCTGCCACCTACTGATCTAGAGTGGCCTGCCTCTTTCTTCAGCCTCTTCTTGGCCTCTGTGTATGGGGGCCAATTTGTGAACCAACACAGCCACATGGGAGAGACGTGTCAGACAGGAAATGGTGCCCTGGGGCATGCCAATGGGAGCTGTCTCCTTGCCTCTGGCACCCGGAGGATAGGGCTTACCACTGCTCCCCACCCCCACCCAGTCTCTACAGTGGTGACGAGAGGTGAAGCGAGGCATTAGTAAACGATTTCTTCAGCATGTATTTTGTGAGCCCCTGTAGCATGCTGGGCACCAAGGCTGGGTACTAGAGAAACAACCAGAAAACAAAGCCCCTGTTCTCATAGATGTTAAATTGTAGAAGAGACAGACTGTCCCCTCGAGAAACTAAACAACACAAGTAAGATCATCTCAGAGATGCCAGCTAAGACCCATGTAGAAAGTAAGACACTGCATGACAGAGGGCCGCCTTCGGTGGGATGAGGAGCATGACTGTACCCAGGGCCATTTGGGAGGGCATCTATGAGGACATAACACTAATCAAGTAAACAAATATCAGAGGCCAGGGGATGGCAGTGGGGCTGAAGCCAAGTGAGGAGCAAAGAGCTGAAAGAACAGGACATGAGATTGGAAAGATGGGCAGCGTTCATTTGTGTGGGGCCCTCTTTATTCTGGGTTATGCTCTAAAATGGTATTCATGGAGCTGTTTGCTGGGGGATACACTTGGGACTGGGGTTCACATGGCAGATGCACTTGACTTTTCCCTCACCCCTACCCACAATAACAGCAGTGCCCAGAACTTAGTGCTCAAAATAGACTTGGCCTCTATGGATGCTGTTTTTCCTGGGCTAAGAGAGTGGCCTGAGTGGCCTCCAAACGTCCCTCCCAGCCAGACCACGTAGAGAGGGCTTTGCCTGCTCCAAAAGAGATCGGCCCCTGCAGGGAAGGGAACCACCACACTGCCCACCTGGAAGTGATGGCTGGGTCTCCTGTCTTTTCTGAGGCCTGGCCCCATTTCTGAGGGCTGGTGGCAGCAAACAGGAGCAGGATCCTGCAGCCTGGGGTGGGGACGAGCATGAGGAAGCAGCTGCACATGCTCTCCACCTGGGACGCCCTGCAGCCCTGCCGTCTCAAAGCACGTGGGCCCCGGTGGGAGGCTGGGGCTGGCAAGCACACTCCAGAGCGGTCTGGGCACCTCTGGGCACAGCCTGGGGTATGTGAAAGAAGAGGCCCCAGCTGCCACCCATGCTTTGGAATCTAGACAGCCCTGCCCAAGAGAGGTTCACTGACCCCAGTGCCTGGGTAGCACTAGCCTGGTTAGCTATCTCCACCTACCAGAAATCCAAATTCCCTTCTCCTCATCCCAAAAGGCTGCAAGGGGCATAAACTGAATCACGGTCAAGCCAGTTTCCTGGGAACGACCCTTCAGCTTCTGAGATGACCAAGGTCTCTGCTCCCTCTTGGGAACAAACTCCACAAGGAAACGCTTGCACTCTGCAGATGAGCCCCGAGGGCCATCTTGGAATGTCCTGGAGAAGTGGTGAGAGCCCCCCATTGTGGTGCTGCAGAGACCCAGGCCCCATGTTTGTGCTTGGCAGGGGCACAATGAGAAAAACCTAGGCGAGAGAGCACCCTGCATCCAAAGCCAAGAGCAGCTTTGAATCCTTTTTTCATGGAACATTTCTTAACCACGAGGGAGATAATGGGGGATGGAAAGGGAGAAGCAAATGGAGGACAGGAGAGAAGCAGGAAAAAGAAGGAGAGGAAAGAAGAAAAAAACAGAAAAGTGAGAAGTTAAAGAGAAGCCTCGACTGGCTATCTGTCAAGTGGTCTCCACCAAAGCGACTGGCACCCATACAAGGTGTCCACAAGCCAAGTGTCTCCCTCACAGCCATTACAGTCTCCCGTTATGGCTGGCTAACAGAAATCAATCTTCTTAATGCTGCCTTGAACAGAGAGGGAGGCCAGCCAAGTCTGGCAAGAGGATCCAGCCGTGCATCAGCTGCACCGGGTGTCCGGCATGAAAGGTTCAGGTTTCTCCCATCCACCTCCTCGAGGCCCTGGCACTGAAACAGCACAATGCCCACAGTGCCTGCAGGGGAGAAGGCAACGGGGTGGCCAAGACTGATGTTTCAGACAGGCCTGGCCGGGACGTCTCTGCTCAGCGTGCCTATGTCTGTTTCTACCCCGCCCACCCTGGATGGCTGCATCCACTTTCCTGCACGAAGATGTCTGAAACTTGATCTCACCAGCACACTTGCAAACATCCCTGTAACCCCCCCACCCCAAGTCAGGGATCCAGAATGCATATGGATTTAGGAATACCCTTTAAGAATATTCTGGGTATTCAAAGATACAAATGTAGGGATCCAAAGGGGTACGTGCACCCCAATGTTTATAGCAGCAATGTCCACAATAGCCAAACTGTGGAAAGAGCCAAGATGTCCATCGACAGATGAATGGATAAAGAAGGTGTGGTATATATACACAATGGAATATTATGCAGTCATCAAAAGGAATGAGATCTTGCCATTTGCAACGACGTGGATGGAACTGGAGGGTGTTATGCTGAGTGAAATAAGTCAATCAGAGAAAGACATGTATCATATGACCTCACTGATATGAGGAATTCTTGATCTCAGGAAACAAACTGAGGGTTGCTGGAGTGGTGGGGGGTGGGAGGGATGGGGTGGCTGGGTGATAGACATTGGGTAGGGTATGTGCTATGGTGAGCGCTGTGAATTGTGCAAGACTGTTGAATCACAGATCTGTACCTCTGAAACAAATAATGCAATATATGTTAAGAAAAGAAAAAAGAAGAAGATAGCAGGAGGGGAAGAATGAAGGGGAGTAAATCGGAGGGGGAGACGAACCATGAGAGACGATGGACTCTGAAAAACAAACTGAGGGTTCTAGAGGGGAGGGGGGTGGGGGGATGGGTTAGCCTGGTGATGGGTATTAAAGAGGGCATGTTCTGCGTGGAGCACTGGGTATTATGCACAAACAATGAATCATGGAACACTACATCAAAAACTAATGATGTAATGTATGGTGATTAACATAACAATAAAAAATTAAAAAATATTCTGGGTATTTCTCAAGGGTCAGTGGACAGCAATTAGAAGATGAAGTCTTCTGGATCTGATGCCTTGTGAAGGTGGATATGGACATGGATCGCTCTTCACTAGCCTCTCAGGCTGTCCACCTCCACTCAGCCTGGAGGAAAGACAGAGAAGATTCTCTTGGCTGGATTCAGGAATCCAGCAGAGTTAAGGGTGTGGAAGCAGGAAGCTGGATTTTCCTGCCTTGAGAACCTTAGCCTGCTGTGAGTCTCGGCGCCCAGGAATGGAAGTGAGGATGTTGACTCCCCCTTGTTAGCATCTGTCCAAATATATTCTTAAAATTGCTTTCTGGCCAACACGGATTGATAATTTTGCGTCCGATTTGGGGATGGTTACTAAGGGAATGGAGAGAAAAGTGTTTGGTATGTAAATCTTATCATTGTTTTCCAAATTAGCATCAACACAAGCTGTAACTTTGAAAGACTCTGAAGCTAATTAGCCCATGTCCTGGTAAGACAAAACAGACACAAGAGAATTCTGGAGTGGGTGACAATGCTATTTAACTATTTACAGCTTTCCTTTGCCATTTGACAAGAAGAAGGCGGATGCTAAGTGGGAGAATGGCAAAGACCCTGTGGGTGGGAAGATCAGTTCCATCACCTCCCATCCACTATGCTACACCTAAGCAGGGATTGCATCTGGAAGGAGAAAAAGTAGAAGCATCTCAAATGGTGCTTGCTGACAAACCAGTGTAATGCCCCAAAATCACAAGAGGATGAGAATTAAATTCTGAAATCAGAGATGAGGATGAGAAGTACCACCAAGTCCTGAGAATAGAGTCAGGTTAGAGGAAAAGAAACGGAAGATGAGTAGAAAGGATTGCAACTCTTCTGAACTATTTGCAATTCTTTAAATAATGCAGCTTTGATGATGCAATCATTTTGCTAAAGCCAGTTTATATTTAACAACTTTAAGACCTATTTTCACTTTCTAGAGAAAGAGCGTAACTTTGTGAAAAGAGTACGTTAGGATGCAGTGATCCCCAAACTCCCACGCACTGGGGACATCAGTCTCTGGGGGTTCTATTAAAAGATCGAGAGCGCCACTATTGAACATCCTGATTGAATGGGTCTGGAGGGGAACTGGTAGTATGAATTGTTACTCGTCTTTCCAGGAGGTTTCAATGGGCAGCCAGCTTTGAGAAGTGTGGTTTGGGTCTCTCTGTTATCCATCCACCGGGGAAGCCTGGCTATTTGGACCACAGAGACAAGGGCCCACCACACACTTGCTGACAGCTTACCTTACTGGAGAAAGCCTCCCCACGAGAAGAGTAGCCAGCGCGGGGAGCTGTGTTCCCTACTGGGGACTCTGGGGGACACTTTCTCCCAAGCGCAGTCACGTTGTTACCAGAATCCAGTTCCTTGAACTTAGAGGACTGGGGTCCCCATTTCTTTGCTTGGCTGTTTGCCAGGGCTCCTCTGAACTGGTGCCCAGCAACCAGTCTTGTCCTTGCACATGGCCCCTCTTAGCGCCAACAATAGCTTATCGGATCCTTCTCATGCCTGAAATCTTCTTGCGCCCTCCTCTGCTTTTAAGGGCTTGTGGATTACACAGGGGCCCACTTGGACAGCCCAGGATAACCACTTTGCCTTAAATCCAGTTGATTGGCAACCATAATGCATCTTCAAGTCCCTACACAGCAGTACCCAAGATTAGGGTTTGACTGAATAACCAGAAGGCAAGAGTTTGGAAATGCGTCTTTAGAATGGTGTCTTCCCCAGGATTCTACCTGTTTGTCCTGCTTCCCCATGAGCGAGGACTCAGAGAAGCAATTTTTTCCTAGTGTCATACCTACAGGCAGTCAGTACCTGGACACGCAGAATCCTGAGGATTCCAGCACCCAGGCCCGCCCAGAATTAAGGAGGGATGCCAATGCCAGCCGAGAAGAGAGAAGGGTTCTCAGAGACTTCTGGCACCATGAAGAGGAAAAGAGGAAAATGCCTCTGGTCACTGTTAAAGCCTTTCATTGCCCTAATTAGAGCTCCAGTAACTGTGAAGCAAGGCTTGCAAAATTAAGATCTGTAGACAAAGTCTGCAGCAAGACAAACGCAGTCCTTGTTCCTGGGAAATTTGTGTCTGACTAGCTAAAGATAATCCTCAGTAATGGGGTAGCATGTTACAGACACCCTTCTGACTCATGGCCTTTAGCCCACTGGCCACACCCCAGCCACCGAAGGATTATCCAACATGCCAATCTGATCATGTTCCTGCCTGTTTCTCATCCTCCTGTGGCTCCCCACTTGAGGCCAAAGATTCCAAGTTCCTGGACTATGTGAAAGTTCCCCTGATCTAGCCCCTGTTGGTCCCTGCAGCCTCGTCAATTTTAGCCTCACACTATGTCCTGCCTAAGGGTTCCAAGCTCCAAGTCACGTTGTGACACCCCCTATCTCCCCAACTTTGCTCTGGCTCATTCTGCCTGGGATATCTTCTCCCCTAGGCTTTGGAGGACCTTTAATCACCCAACACTCAACTCAGATGCTTACTCCTTCAAGAAGGACCTTCTGTCTCCATGACTAGGCCAGACCAGGCACCCTTGAATGTTGATTACCCAGTTATGCATCTGTCTCCTCCCCTAGACGAAGAGCCCCCTGAACTAGCATGCTGCCTGGCACAGCATGGGCACTCAAGGATGTTTGCTTCCAAGCAACAAGAATAATGCCTGTGGCAAGAACGTAGAGTACTCAGACCCAGATCAGTGCACCTGAAGTTGCACTGCAATGATCGGTGTGGGTGTCAGGGAAGAGCAAGATAAGGGCCCAGTCTGCGGGCCTTGTTTCTTCACTTGCAGGGTCCATTGCAAAATGAAAAAGCAGGGCCCCTTGGTGGTTTTTTTTTTTTTTTTAAGATTTTATTTTTCTATTTAACAGAGAGAGACTCAGCGAGAGAGGGAACACAAGCAGGGGGAGTGGGAGAGGGAGAAGCAGGCTTCCCGCGGAGCAGGGAGCCCGATGCAGGGCTCGATCCCAGGACCCTGGGACCATGACCTGAGCCAAAGGCAGACGCTTAACGGCTGAGCCACCTGGGTGCCCCAGCAGGGCCCCTTGTTAAGATGTATCAAAAATTTCAAGCCCCCAGCGCATTAGAGCAAGCAGGCTGTCTGCGAATGTGGAGCCCCATGTGACTCTGTAGGTCCCGCGCCCATGAAGGCCGGCCTGTGAGCTTGCAATCTTGACATGGGCTGAAAGGGAGAGCCAGGCAGGCCAGAACACTCACCTTCCATCTCCTCAAAACCCTCAAGACTGATTTTAAATGCCTATCAAGTTAACCTTTTGATACAGTCTTTTAGTTGAAGGGGGAATGTAATCCAGCCTCCTCTTTGGCTAAGAGGAAAATATCCCAGCCATGTGGTGTTGCATGTCTATGCCAATAGCTTGGGACCAGATGGCTGAGACACAGTGGTGGGGAAAGGCCAGGTCACACCAACGTGCACAGGTCCACAGCCAGCCTCTCTCCACAGCTGGGCCCACAGGCCCCGGGCAGCAAGAAGGAGCCAGACGGCAGGGCTGGGATGCCGACCGGATGGGGCCGCAGAGCACAGCTCAGTCTGCGTGGAGGGGACAGGCATCCCGGTGGCGGGGCAGGCTCTGGACAGAAGCAGTGGTCCCAGGCACCAAACCAGCGATGGGACTCCCACTGAGGGGCAAAGAGCTACAAAGAACAGAGATCTCTAAGCCAGTTTTTTAAAATGCTGTTGGGTGGGGTTGGAGAGGCTCTTGTTGGCTACCACAGAGTGAAACCGGGGGGCTCCAGATCACGGGAAACCTGGAACTGACGGCAGCCAGAGAGCAAGGAAACTGTGAGCACAAGTTTCTCCCTCAGTGCCTCTGTACCATCCTCCCACGTCTTCCCCCTGCCCAGCACCTTCTGCTGCGTGCAGTTTCTGTCCCCACACGACCGGGACAGCGCAAACCCCCTGGCTGTGCTGGGCTCACTGTCCCGGCATTCTGGCTCTGCTCCCTCAGCCGCTGTGCTCGGGCCCCATCCTTTGTGTGTCCCGCATTCTCCAGGGAGGAGTCTGAACTGGCCTGACATGAGCCCAAGCACAGAGGTCCACATGGCCGGCCAGACAGCGACAGAAGGCCATCCTTGGTCCAGCTAGCCATGCTCAGGCAACAGGTTATAGGGTACAGCCCCCAGCCAGGCCCACGCAGCCTCCCCTGAGGGTGTGGGCAGAGCAGGCAGCAAGGACACTTTCTAGTACCAGACAGAGCAGTCCCCTGCAGGGTTGCCCTGGTGGTAAAAGGTGCAGGCAGACAGGAAGGCCGTGTGACAGGGGCACTGGGACCGACTTCATGTTGCAGGGGGCAGGCTCCCAAGAATGAGAAGAAAGGCTTCCAATCCGGAAGCAGGCTCCAGAATTGGGTGCAGGAAAAGGCAGAGTAAGACCGGACTCCCAGTCACAGAGACTCTGCTACATCTCAGACCCTCTCCCATCAGAGTTGTCAGCAGAGGAAAACCGTGGGAGAGGTAGATCCTAATACTGAAAGAGAGAAAGAAAGAGGGAGTCCAGCACCCTGATCCCAAGTCCTTTTATAGTATGAGCATGTTCAACCCAGAACATTTCATGAACCAGAACACCCTTTCTCTCCACACAAGTTGATCAAGTTGATTCTATTGTAGGTGTATTTTAATAAATATATTTGAAAGTCATGGGGAGCCAGGCTCGGCCAATACCTTCACCTTCTGACCTCTGTGAATATGACCCCAAGGCCTTACTTCAGTGAAAAGACAACTAACCCTGAGAATAAAGATACGCACAGAAATGTTAAAGGCATCCTTCACACTGGCCAATGCGATTTCTTGGAAATGCAAGTAGGTCACATTACCATTTTGTTTAAATTCTTTCACTTGTTTGCTTACTCAATAAATATGTGTTTACTGAGAAATGATTCTGTGATGTGGGTGCTGTAGGATCAAATCCAGATGCCTTGTGCAACTTACATAGCTTCTATCTAGCCTCTGCCTGCTTCTCAAACTTTAGTGGCATCGGATCACCTGGAGGGCTTGTTAAAACCAAGATGGCTGGACCTCATCCCCAAAGTTTCTGACCCGAAAGGTCTATGATGGGGCCTGAGAAGTTGTGTTTCCAACAAGTTCCCAAGTGATGCTGTTGCTGCTGGTCCAAGGACTACTTGGGGAGCCGCTGCCCTAGCTTCACCATGTTACCATGGCCAACTCCAGCCTCCAGTCTCTCTCCCTACTCCACATCTTCCTCTCACACACAGACGCCTGCCCCATAACTACTGAACTTCTTCAAGTTTCCATGTCACCCATGCCATAACTCTCACAGATTTTATACATGCTCTCTCCTTTACCTAGAACACAATCCCTCCCCAAATTCCTCTGTCTCACTCCTATCTCCTTTGGAAGATCCAGCAGAGATGTCACTTCCTCCAGAAAGCCTTACATGACTACTCTCCTCTCCCTTATTCACTACTCACACAACAGACTGGGCTGGGCCTCTTGCTCTGAGCTTCAGGAGCAACCTGTGCTACCCCCTCCTCCCCCCCCCCCCCCCCCCCCCCCCCACCCCCCGCCCGCCCATAGCCCTGAGTCCACTGAATCATCAGAGCTGGTCTGGCTCAGCCTCTGTGAGGACAAGAGTCAGATCCATTCTAGTCACCCTTTCATTCCCAAGGCCTGGCTAGTGAGGAAACAGGTGGTCAGCAAGTATTTGTGGAATGAATGAACAACATGAACTTGATCATTGTCTTATGGAGATATTAGCCTATATTCATATTAGATGGGATTTTAATACCTTACACCTACACTACCTCAGTGGTTCTCAAGATTTCATTCTCCCCAGTAACATCCACATCGCTGGGGAACCTCTTAGAAATGCAAATTCTCGGACCCCACTGCAGACCCACTGAGTCAGGAGCTCTGGGGTGGTGTCCAGCAATCTGGTTGTAATAAGTGCTTTCTGTGCATGCTCAAGTTTGAGAACCACTGCACTGCCATATAATGAGTCCTCAAAGGAGTGAAAATACTTAAGTATTCTAAAGGTCAAAGGACTCACAGGTATTGGTGAAGGGCTCTGGCACATGAACGCTACTTCACAGAGGTCTTGGGGACTGTCTACACTCGTGAGGAGCTGTAACCTTGAGGTAGTCCAGCGGGGGTCCATAATTATCCAAATTATTAATATTTATAAAAGAGTTACCTCAAGGATGGAGGAGTCATCGCAGACGAAGTGAGCTTGGAGAGGAGATGATCGCTCTGTCAGGTGAATAATTTGGAGATCAAATTGAAAAGCAACAACCAGGAAACCCAGGTGAGCTAAAGGTTAGTTTCATGGCAGGAATAAGAAGCACTACCACGGGGCGGTAATCGGTTCCCTGGCGGGTTTGGGGGAGCAAGCCTTTCCAAATTCTGTGAGCCACCCCCTCAGGAGAAGTAAGCACAGTAGGCATGAGGGGTGAGAACCGAAGAAATGACCCGCAGGTGGCCGCCAGCGCCTCAGGGCTTGCAAGGAGACTCCAGGCCCGGAGTGGGGCCACAAGAGAGGTTAGGAATGACAAAAGCATCAGATGGGGACAAATAAAGCAGGTTAGTACTGCAGGAGGAGGCAAAGACTGTCCCACACTCTCTCCAAAGTCAGGGTAAAAGAAGCCAGGTGCTGTGATCTAGGGGAGATCAGAACACACAGGTGGCCTCAGAAGGCTTTAGAAAGAGGAACCCCAACCTGAACGTGGGGAGCTTATCCCCAAAGTCCCACCAGCAAGTGCTCACTTTCCTTTAAAGACTCGGCATCTGCAAACATGTGCCAGTTGGCATTGAAGCAAAATGGAAATAAGACACTAGACTTGCTTGTTGAACCATGGCAAGCGGCAGCCTATAGATCTACCATATGCTTCTCAATTGTCCACCTCTGCACAGTTTGCTCTCAGATATTCTTCAAATGCCAACAGAACATATTCTACACAGTGAACAAAGCTAGCCTTGGGCTGCCTTTCTGACCCAGGAACTGGATAGAGGAGGCATGGATCTGCAGTCCTTGTCGCCCTACCTGTGTGGTGGTACCCCCAAGAAAGGAGCAATGAGGGGTGGAATCCCCCCACTAAAAGCAAATTTGCCACACGGAGCCAGAAAAGCACTCCCTGCGTCACTAAGAATGGGACCTTATTTAAAATGATCACTTATCCTAAATTAGGCCAAAGGTCGGGATGAGGAATACCAATATTATTTCAGGTATCTGGTGGAGACACTTGATTCACGGGAAAAGAGTTGTTGAGAAAAGAATGTGTGTTTTTGAGGTAGATATTCTCCCAATACACAGCTCAGGGTGTGAGTTCAGGCAAGTGACAGACCTTCTGATTCTCAGGGTTATCCCAACACTGAAATAAAAATATCTCCTAAGCAGGGTTGCTTTAGAATTAAACAAGGTGTCACAGTATCTCTCATAGACACCTAATAAATATTAGAGGTACTGACCTCACACCTCTCAACTATGGAGACCCATTCGTCTGAATCCTGTTTCATACAAGGAAGGCAATATGGAATGGGACAACATCGCCCTGAACTATAGGAAAGCCACAGTTTGTAATGAGCGTTGTAAATTACTTTTTAAAAAATTAATGATGAAAGCATTTTTGCCCTTTGGTTGGGTTTGGCGAACTGCCTTTGTCTTCTTCTTCACCGTTAGAAATGTTGTAAGTACACGCCCAGAAGTTGCCTGGTGAGCTTTCTGGGACCTGTTCCCTCCTCCCCACACACACACCCCAGGAGGAACTTCTCATGCCCACTTATTCACTAAGACCTAAAATTTTCACTAGAGGTATTTTTTGTTTAATTTTGTTCTGTTTTGTTTGGGCTGATGACATTCCCTGTATTACTTTGCCTGTAACGAAGTACCACAAATCGGGTGGCTTATTCAACAGAAACATACCGTTTCACATTTCTGGAGGCTCCATCTCCCAAATCAAGGTGTTGACAAGGTCTCACACAGCGCAGGAGGCTGTGAGGGAAGGATCTCTCCGTGGCTGGTAGATGGCTCTCTTCTCCCTGTGTCTGTCCCTAACATCTCCCTTCTGTGCAAATTGTCCCTTCTTACAAGGACACCGGTCATATGGAATTAGAAACCGCCCTTCACTTTAGCTTGGCTACTTCTATAATTACCCCATCTCCCCCTTCAGAGGTCCTGGGGGTCATAACTTCAACATGAATTTTGGGGGGACACAATTAAGCCCCTAACATCCAGCAGCCTCACTCATGACCACTTGTGCCGAATGGGGGATGAGAGGGTCATGTTAGCTGGCCTAGCTCCTCCAGAGAAGGGCACATCTCCACAGTGGAGGGGAGAGATTTGCACTCCTGATACAAACCTCACCCTCAAGAATGCCCCCCACCCCCGAGGCAGCTAACTAGGAAGGCATGCACTTGGTCTCTCTCAGACTGATTCCCTTTGGGCCCACAGATATGTTTAGAGACTGGACCTGTAGGCTAGGCCCATGTTCACAGCTGTATTAACCATCCTGTAGGCAAGGACCTTCACCACAGTGGTATCAATGGGTCTGCTGGTCCCACACATCACAACTATATAACCAAGGGATTGACAGGCTTCTCACTTCTCATTCTGCCCCACTGGCTACAAGTGCAGCAACTCTATTGAATCTCGGGGTAAGAACTGCTGCAAGGCTTTGCTCCTGCAGGAAAAATAAGGAGCAGGCAGAGTTAAAGGAAGTGAGTGTCGTAGGTAAAATGTGGAGGGGAGATCCCACAGGGTTCCACTTACTTTTCAGCTTTCAGAGAAACTCCCAGAAGCATCTCTACCTCAGGCATAAAGGAGGGGGCAAGGGAGGGGCTCAGGCACATTCGAGGATTTACAGAGAGAGCAAAAAAAAAAAAAAAAAAAGGTAGCGAAAAGGAGGCATATCTTGGGAAATTGTGTTCTGTATCTCTCAGACACATCTGAAGCATTCACATTGGGCCAGGTGGACCGTGCCCGGCGGCTGTCAGACCCCTGCCCTGGGCGTCTCACCCCCTCGCTGCCCAGAGTGGAGGTGGTTCCCTCGCTGACAGCCTTCTCAGCCAAAGCTCAGGCCCCCCCTCGCCCTTTCAGACAAAATGAATGTTTCTCCGTTCAGCCTTAAGGTGAATCCAGGAGACGCCTCCTCAGAGCCACCCTCCCTGAAGGCTGCACAATGCCAAGGGAGCCTCCTGGAAGGGGTCCGAGTCCTCATCTTGCCCTTCCAGCCGCAGCAGCCCTTTCCACACCGGGTCCTCTGCCGGCCTCGCTTGTGTTCCATATTCATGTCCATGAAAATTAAAAGCCCTGAGATTTAATTAGGGGGACGTACTGGGAGAACGAATGGGCAGAGCTTGGTGGTCCGCCAAGGGAAGATTGCAGGCCCAGGGGTGGGGCTGTCTGAACATTTAAATGGAGAAGGACAGTGCCTGAGCAGACCCATCACCCCAGTGACAATGGCAGCTGGTTCCAGTCCATTCCTCAGACACAAAGCCAAAGTGCTTTTGCCCGAGAAGGTTATCATTTAAAAGCATAAAGACCCCTCCACCTTTTTTTAGCAACAGTCTTTTGGGCAACGAGTTTAGTCATTCTGAAGAACTAAAACTCCAAACCCGGTGCTCATTTCGGCAGCACATATAATAAAACTCCAAACCCGGGGAAGGGTCCTGGCGTGTGAATCCGGTGGAGGGTGCTGGGAAAGCGGGCCTCGGGCTCTGAGGCACGAAGCAAGCGTGAGCCTGTCACCTTGCAGCAACTGAGAGAGGCCTCAGGATAGCAGCGCCCCTTCTAAGTCTGCAAGTACGCACGAGGAAGCTACTTGTACTGAATGCTGAGCTCTTCTCAAGCCAAGAGCCCAAGAGCGTTTCTAGCTCTGGCTTGGCCACTGACTGTGTGACCTCAAACAAGTTCCTTAGGCTCTCTGGTCTCCCCCTCAGGGCATTGTTGTGAAAACGGAATGAACCCATGATAATGCATGAACACCATCCCTAGAAGGCACGTATAACTGCTAACTACCCCTTTCAATGATAGTGTTTCCTCTCCCATAACACTAGGTTGGGGCCATGCTCTGCAGATACACCAGATGGACACTGAACAGGGATGGAAGTGGTGACTTTTCCTTGGGCCAGTCTCTCGACCTGGTTCCTCATCAGAAGAATGCAGGCAAGGATTACAGCCTGATGCTCTGGGCACCAAAAGGACACCAAGAAGAGGAAAGTGCTTTGGGATCTGTGATGATGCAAGTGTATATTTTTACACTTGATTCAAGAGTGTGTTCCCTAGAGTCAGGCTCCTCATGTATTTTAATTGTCTTCTAAGCAATTGCTTAACCTCTCTGTGCCAGTTTTTCATCTGCAAAAGAGGAAATAAAAGCAAACGTGTAGGTTACTGCAAAGATGAAAAAGTAGATGCTGCAAGTTTGTTTCTTGGGATGAGAACTTTTAAGCTCTACTCTCTTAGCAACTTTCAAATACACAGTGCAGTATTATTAACTGCAGTCGCCATGCTGGGCATTACACCCGCAGGACTTATTTTATTCTATCACTGGAAGCTTGTACCTTTTGACCACCTTCACTTTTTTCAAAGAGAAATCCGTAATTATGTGTGGTCATCCACTTATTGTGGTGACCATTTTACAAGATGTACAAATATGGAATTATTACATTGTATACCTAAAACTAACATAATGTTATATATGAATTACATCTCAATAGAAAAATCATATGTGGACAGCGGAAGGATAAAAAAAAAAAGGTATGTGCTAAATGCTTAGAAGAATGCCTGGCACATTTTAAACCCTTGTTAGTCTTATTATATTGCGGGTTCTGTCCTTATTGTTACCAATAGTAGCACATGAAATAATTGTGGCTATATTTCCTCCTTCAGGGTTCATGCTCACCCAGCACGGCCAGAGGCCTGGCCCCCTATATAAAAATCGGAACATTGGGAAAGTGACTTGGTTTCCCCTCCTCCCGCGGTAGCCGTCCCTGGAACCAGGGGTGCTCTCCACACCACAGTCCTACGAGGCAGGCTTTACTGGTTTCATGTTTTTAAAATCCAGGTGCTACAAGTCAGCGACGGGCCTGCATGTTTCCCGTTCACTCGGATGCATTGCATGTTGTTGGGAGCGGAATTGGCTCATGTAACAGCGCGAGAGGGGAATGAGGTTTCCCTTGCCAGGAAAATCCAGGGGGCGATGACGCCGGAGGGAACAGTACAACCTCTGTGCAGGGCCGGTTCGTGCAGAAACACAGAGGAGCTGACAAGGTGAGGCTCTGATGCCTAAGAAGCCATGGGCCCCGGGCAAAGAGGGCCGCTCTCCTAACGCGGAATGCAGACCCATTTGGTCAGAGACTCTGTTTCCTGATGCTGCTATAGAAAATGACTGACCTCAAACTTAGTGGCTTAAAATAACACACATTTCCTACTCCGTGGTCTGGAGATCAGAAGTCTCAAATCCGCGGTGTCTACAGGGCACGTTCCTTCCGTAAGTCCCAGGGGAGCTGTTTTCTTGCCTCTTCCAGTTGCTGGGGGCTCCGGATGTTCCCTGGTTCGTGGCCGCCCACATCATTCCAATCTCAGACTCCACCTTCACAGGGCCTTCCTCCCTTCCCCCAGTGTCTTTTCCCCTTCTGCCTTTTATAAGGACACTTGTCATTAGATTTAGGGCCCAGCTGGTTAATCTAGGATGCTCTCACTTCAAGATCCTTAACTTAGTTACATCTCCAAAAACTCTTTTTCCAAATAAGGTCACATTCATAGGTACTGGGGCTTAGGACTTGGATATCACGTTTTGGGGGTTACCATTCAACTCATTACAGAAGGAATTGTTGGATACATGAGTTAATGAACATGGTATGTACCTGCTCCTTAATAACTAGAACCCCATTCCGTGGGGAGGTACATATAGGGATGGTCTGTGGGCCGGAAGGACCCCAAGGCATCCCCAGCTTGGCCCTAAAGCTAAAGCTGAGTCCCCAGAGAAGTGGGTTTGAGTGTGGGTGATACATCAGGGGAACCCGGGCTGCCATGGACCGGAGCACCTGGAGGTTTGGGTAACAAAGAGCAAGGAAGGAAAGAGTGCCCAGGGATTGGTCCCAGGTTGGCTCAAGGAGCTGCAGTCGCACCCAGCAGGGCCATGTCTAGGGGTCTAGGGTGCGTGTCTGCATTGGAACAAGCAGGGCCAGAGCCAGGCTGAGATGGGCCCAGCACGTGGGGGCTGCAGAGGAGCAGGCATCTGGCAAACCGCCACCAGACTCTTCCAGCTGAAATAGCCCGTCAGGGCAACAGGGGCAGTCTCACCTTACAGATGAGGGAACAGAGACCCAGGGAGAGACAAGACCGGCTCCCCGCTCGAGCTGCGATGATCAGTGATGCAGCAGCAGCTAAAGCCCTTTGCTCCTGGTCCAGGCCCTTCCCTCTGCATAGACAGTGTCACTGTCTCCTGTGTCCTGGGGAGTCACAATCATGTGACCACATTACCCAAAGAGTCATCAGGCCCTATGAGTGGTAGAGGATATGACGGACGTGATCAGAGTTGAGTGTGGAATTCAAGGGCTCCCTAAAATAAAGCTAACCAGAAATGTGAATAAGAAGTGGATGGGGAAAAATTGATTGAATGCAGTCTTCTGATGGAATCCAGTGTTCCTTTTGGCAAGAGTCTCTTGATATATGTCTGTTGGAGCCAAGGCTTGAAGGTAGGGGCTTCCTTCCCCCGGGGAAGCGTCTAAAAGACAAGGGAGAGAAAAGAGGAAGAAGGGACAGGCTGGGGAGTGGACAGAGATGCTGCGGGGCTGGAGTCACTGCAGAGCTCCAAGGACAGGCTGACTTTGTGGGGTTGTCAGACAACACAAGCAGCGACATAAGCAGCACTGGAGGCAGAGAAGGCCATGAAGAGCCGGTGTCCAGATACCTGCAGACGGGGCAGAGCCTGGGGACCCCCACGGACCGTGCAGTGTGGGTGGGCTGGGGCCCATCTCACCCAGCTCTTCGAGGGGCAAGCAGGCCCCGGCTAACACTCGGATCACGTCTTTGCCCCAGTAGCAGCCCATAAATGGTCAATAACCAATAACAGCTGCAATCAAGGGAGACTTTGTCAGACAAGTTGTGCCTGTAAATGTTTTTGCTGTCCCATCTCTACACACAGCACTGAGATGGACACTTTCCCTGGCCCCCATCCCAACTGAGGCTCAAGGGCTCAGTAGCACGTAGGGGCACATGCAGGCTCACCTACAGGCTCGCTTCTCCCCCCACCCCCACCCCGGGCACTCACCACCTCCCTGCTCTGCTCTCCCCTCACCTGAGTCCAGGGCTGAAGCCCCCACACCAACCCCTCCTCTCACCCAGTGCCAGGGCCCCTTCTGCCCCCTTCCTTCTCTCCTCAGTCCATCCGCTCACTTCTGCTCCCCCCACCCCCCTTTCCTCTGACTCCTCCACCAAAGCCTTCACCTCTAACATGGTCCCCTTAGTCTTGCAACCCGATCCTTCCCTGAACCTCTACCCCCAGATGACCATCCACTGCCCCCCTTCCTTTCACTGCCAGGGGGTCTTCTTCACATCCTCAGTACCCAGACTGCCTTCAGCTCCCCTCCAGCGGGACCCTGCATTCTTCTTTTGAGGACTCAAAATTTTGGAATAATTCTTAATTCCTCTCTTCCTACACCTGCCCTTAATATTCTGCCAGTCACCAAATCCTGTGCATATTTCATAAATATCGTTGAATTGAAGTGTTGATAAAACCACCTTGTGGTGGGAGCACAGAGTTCTGAGTTCTAGAACAAAGTCTCACCCTGACTATGGAACTCTTTATGGATCTCCCTGTGCTTATCTGTGAAGTGGGGGTTTGGACTAGAAGAGCTTTATGGACTCTGGTAAACACCGCTGCCTACCCGCTCTTTATCCAGTGTCATTGTGCTCCTTGGCAAAACCACGATTCTGTCCTGGGTAGTAATATGCTCCCTGGGTGGCCAGTCCTGGACTAAGGGTGACACGTGCTGCATCCTGCAGGTCCTCCTGGGCCCAGAGTCATCACCGGCCCTGGGTAAGCAGCCGGGACTCCCTGCAAAAGTCGCAAAAGGCGTCTGCTTGCTTGATGTCTCCATGGGAAGAGAGTGGCCTGTGTTTAGAGGCTCAGAACCTGGGAGCCGGACAGACACTGAGGTCCACAGGGTCCTAATTCCTGTTTCACTCAGAGGCCCAGATAGTTCTATGAGAGTCTCTTTCCTTTTGGGTGTCATCTGGGGCCATATAGAAGTTTCTCCAACCAGTCCCTCCGGAACTGGAAGGACAGCTGCAGGACAAGTCTTCAGATGTGTCAGATGCCCCCTTCTCCTGTGTTTCCTTTTTTTCCCGGTTTAGCTGGAACTTCAGCTTTGAGGACAAGACTGACAAGTTCCCAGACCCTGCATCATACCGGTGCTTGAAATGTACCAAACATTGCAGCCCTCCAACCCCGCACATAGTAGGACTTGACTTCCCACACCAGGCTCTTATTTTTTTAAGATTTTATTTATTTATTTGACAGAGAGGGACACAGCGAGAGAGGGCACACAAGCAGGGGGAGTGGGAGAGGGAGAAGCAGACTCCCCGCCGAGCAGGGAGCCCGATGCGGGGCTCGATCCCGGGACCCCGGGATCGTGACCTGAGCCGAAGGCAGACGCTTAACGACTGAGCCAGCCAGGCGCCCCCCACACCAGGCTCTTGAAAAAGATACTCTTCTTAACTAGGTAGGGGCCTCCCTGACACTTTGCACAGGATTCAGTGCTAGGAGGAGAATTTCCCAGCCGTCCATGGACGATCCCTTTGGAAATGCTCACGACACAGAGGCACAGGTCCTCTTCTCCTCTGGTCTTAACCTGAATTCAGGAAGGCTGGAATGCAGAAAGCCATCCGGATCAGTAACACTCACAATAGTCTTTGGGGTGCTGAGTGGAGACCTTCCCCTCTGCTGGGCAAATGCCCCAGCCCAAAGGGCTCAGGGACCGACAGGAGCTCCTCTGTCCATCCCTGCCTCCCGCCCTACTGACTCCAGCTTCCCAGCAGGACCACAGGCTCCTCCTGCCCCCTGCATGGGACTTGGCCTCACTATGTACCACATGTGCAGGCCTTTCTCCAAACCAGGAGCAACATCCCCTGCACCATCCCTCAGAGGCAAAGTGTGAATACCGTTTTGTGCGGTTTCATCAGTGACTATTTATGGGCACTTTGCATTTGGGGGCGTACGAAGTCCCAGTGCAGTTCTCACAGATCGTTCTGGCATCAGACACTCAGAGAGCCAGGTGAACACTCAACTTCCAACTACTTAGCTGCAGTACCCCAGCTGTGCAGGGAAGTGACCAAAGCTGGGGTTCCTCTCAGGGATCTTCTCCCCAAAGGGAGCCAGACTGACAAAGGGAAGGGAAGGAAGCTGAGATTTGGTCACAGCCACAGAAGAAACACTTTGGGCATGGTTGGGGGAAGCTCTGCCCTGTGGAGAGACCCCAGCCCCAAACAGCCAGCACAGGAGAGGAAGAAGGAAGGAGTGATGATCTCTCCGCACTTAGAGACCAATCAGCCTTGGAGTAGCTCTGCCACGGCCACATTGCTCTGTGCGTACAATATGGTGGACCCCACTCCTTGTCTCCAGCAGAGCCCCCTGGAGATGCACTCTAGGAGTTGAGAGGTGAGGGCTCAGTCGCCATTTACAGACTCTCCACTAGAGGGCAGCTCTGGGCAGGGCTCTGCTGCTCCTCCAGGGAGCTGTGGGGGCCTCCAGGGCTCAGGGCTCAGGGCTCTGGAAGGAGCTCCCAGATGGTGGAGGGTGAGGTGTCCCCTCCACTGTAGTACATTCTGGGTCCTCCATAAATCAGTTCTTGGAAGCCACATGGCCCAGAACCCTCCGTCTGAGGTCGGAACAAGCTGACCTCACACTCGGCTGCCCAAGAGGCCCCAGATATCCTGGCCTCTTCTGCAGTGAAGAGGGAGCCCAGGGTGCAGCTGAGATCTGAGAGGCATGTCAGAGCTCCCCATGCGGCCCCTGAATGTCCCTCCCAGACCTCTCGAGAGGTTTGCTTCTCTCAGAACCACAGGGGAAGGACGGAGGATTTTGCCGGGCTGACACCTTGCTTATCTCTAGCTAAGAGTCATGGGGTAGGACCTGGAGCCCTTTTTAAGAAGACAAATAAAAATGTGGCACAAGTCTGGGTGCTGGCTTAGTGAAGCTCTTAGAAGAAAGCCCAATTTGTAGAACACACAAAATCAGGGCTGCCCTGGTCAGAGGAGGATAAACAGAATCCCATCCTCTGAGTAGCCCGGCACTACCCACCCTCTCCACCCCTGGCTTTGAGCGCCTCTTGGAGAGCCTGAGAGTCTCAAGGATACAGTTTGAAAATCACCAGGCAAGGTATCCTGAGGCCTTGGGCATGGTCATAAGCTGGAGGCAGCCCCAGGCCAATGCGTATGGGCGAGTAAAGGGAAAGGGGTTAGGAAGCAGGAGTAGACCCTCCTCACATTGGGGCAGTCCTTCTGTTGACAAGATGAGATGTGTCATCCACAAAAACCCTGGGAAAAAACTCTGGCCCTCAGAGTAGGTTCCTGATAGGCAAAAGGGACAGCCCAGGGTCTCTAAGCATGAACCCCGCTGCTCCTATGGCTGTCACAGGCTCAGCCAGAAACAGCCTCAGACACAAGGACTCCTTGAGGCCAAGATACAACCTCGCCTACCCGCCCAGCCCCAAGCACCATGGATGCAGGTACAGGATGCCAAGGCCGGCAGGAGTGTGCTTCAGCCTGGGAGGCAGAGATCCTGTGCCTGGCAAGTCTTTGGGCTCAGAGACACCGTTTGTCACATTTGCAGGAAAGACGGGAAGGAGCATTTTACATTGTCCTAAGGGGCTTCCTAAAAAGGAAGCGGATCTTAAAATACGCATGGCAGCAAATATACAAACAATCCCCACGCATGTGCACATATAAACCTCACAGATACAATATGAGCACCCACACCAGTGTGTGACTTGCATACATTGGTGGCCCACATTACAGTGCCCCGAGACAGTATTGCAAAGATCAGTGGACCCTGGGCCGAGAAAGCACTCTGTTGCTGTCTAGCTCTGTGTCCTCAGGGAAGTCACTCCACCTCTCTGAGCCTTTGCTTTCTCATTTATAGAAGTGCATAAGTCAGAGCCATCTGCCTCCAAGACTTATTATGACAGCTGAATGGGAAGCTGGTCTACAGAGCCCTAGCCTGAGATCCGTGCCCGACCATGTGCATGGACACCCAGTCTGACAGTGCTGAGTGGGGGGCTCTGGAAACCAGGAGGCACTCGCTCACTAAGTGATGGACCATGGCCTGGGCAGCCATCACTGCTTTTAGGCCAGTTTTCCAATCCAGCAGTCCCTGTGGAATAAGGGCCCTCAGCCAGTGTCAGAGCGCCTACAGCATGGGGACTGTCAGAGGTGATGTAGGAAAGAACGATAGGGTTCGAAGCCAACAGCCAAGAAAGAATTCTTGAGATGTTTTTGGTGCAAAAAGGTGATTTTATGAAAGCCCGGGACAGGACCCGTGGGCTGGGAGAGCCGCACCAGGGTCCTGAGGAGTGGCCCAGGATATACTTTCAAGGTGGGAGGGGATTAGGGACAGCGTAAGTCCCTAAGGAATTTGGAAGCAAGGTTTCCAGGACCTTGAGCGGGCTAGCTATTGTTGGGAAAAGGTCATTTATTACCATCTAATAAAACCTGAGTCACGAGACCCTTCAGATGTATATCCGTGGGCCATATGCTTGGGGGAGGATTGCCAACACTATCTTGGGGGGGGGGGAGGGGGGAGGGTAGAGATAAAGGAAGTTTCCAAAGGAATTTTTTTTTTTTTGATGAAGTTTACCTGACGGGGGCGGGGGGGGGGGGGTGGGGGGGAGGGAGGGGTTTGGGCTAGGATTGCCTTTTGCCCTTAGCAAAGTATTAACATCGAGGCAGTTGAGTCCCCAGAGGAATGTCACTCAGCCTGTTTCAAGGACTTGTCAGTGGGCTATAAGTAGTAAGGAAATTTCATCATTTCTTTTCTGCCTCTGTTTCCCACATCAAAAGGGCTGGAAGTGGGCAGCTTTGGCCTGCGTGCTGCTTGCCGGGAAGACCCAGGACTGCACCCCGAGGCCTCGCGGAGGGAGGCGCTGACTGCAGGGACACAATGCGGGGAAAGAGCGGGGATAAATATAGAGAAAGAGAAACTGTAAATAGAGCGGTGACAGAGGCAAAGGGAATGAGCGGAGATGGAGTGTGTAGAGAGCCGCTTGGGAAGGCCGTGCAGACACAGACAGCCGCTGACAGACAGGCAGAGAGAAGAACTGCCGTCCAGGACCACGGGGCTTGAGTCACCACATAGGCGCAGGCGCCCACATGAGGACGGGAACAAAGGATGGAAACACAGAGTCCCGGCCGCCCAGGACCTCTGGGCCCACTTCCCGCCTGGACACCCCAAGGACCTTTCTCTCCCAACACTAAGCTCCTGCCAGGCCGCTGGCCACCAGACCCGCTTCGTGCCCGGGCAGTGGCAGAGGCCGGCAGGGGCGGGGGCAGGAGGGGGCAGCGCAGGTCACCGGCCAGCCGGGGGGGGGGGGGGGGGGGGGAGGAGGAGCAGGAAGACTCAGTGCTTCAGAGGGCTCAGTCCCCGAGCAGCCGCGGGCAGTCACCGAGGACCTGCGCTTGTCAGCCCTGCATGTTAATGGCTTTAATGAGACCTGGTGCAATTTTCTCCATGGAGAAAGTGTTTTTCTTCTGTGATTCCTGGCCCTGGGAGACTGCGCGTCTTCCCTGTCCTGGCTTCACCTACTCCGTGGGGGGAGAGGGGGAGGGTAGAAATTCTTTCTGTCTTCTTTTTATGATCGTAATTAATTCCTTCCAAGGGGAATAAACGAACGTGCTGTCCGTGTACCTAATCATCTGCCATCCCTCTGGTAATTCACCCAGAAGTGGAGGTGGCTGCTGTCTACCGCTATGTAATGGGGAGGAGAGGGGAAGAGGGGAGGGCGGCCTCCCGCCCCTTGATGGGGGAACGGTGGTCACGTTGCACGCTCACACACATGTTGGATGCTTACCTCCGGCCCTGGGCTCGTGGAAGTGATGGTCACATTGAGTAAGGACAGGCGGGGCTAGGTAGGGAGAGATAGGCAGGGGGCTGCGAGAGCAGGCTCACAGCCATCCCAGAGGTGGAGAAATGCAGAGGCGGACAAAACCAGAGAGAACAGAGAGCATAACCAGACCACCTTGTTTGTCTTAAATGTTACGGACGAGATATTTTCATGATAGCGACAAATTGACCGCTGAGAGTTACCGACCTTCAAAGGAGAGGTAGACACGGTGCTACCAGGGGTGACCTCCAGAAGATTTCAGTTCCCTGGTCAGTTTTCTATAAAAGACCGACCATAAAAGCCCCCTGTGGCAACCCAGTCGGGACCCCTCTCGCTCTAGAGAGCTTTCTCCCCTTCCTTTCCGTTCTCACCTTCACTTAAGAAACTTTCACTTCACTTCACCCTTCTGTGTCCGCGAGATTCGTTCTTCGACTCGGTGAGACGAGAACCCTGCAAGCCTGCAACAACATCCGACACGGCCTCTGCTCTGGGGACTTGTGCCCCGTGCCACGTGCAAGGTGTTATGGGGATGAGTTGACTTAACGTTAAACTGTGTCCCCCTGAGGTTCTCCTAATTCCCTCCTACCTTTCTGAGCATGTTTCTTGGTCTCTTTTACTGATTACTATTTTTCCACTTGCCCTTAAACATCAGGGTTCCCCAGGGGCCCCCTGGCCTTCTTCTCTTGTCACTCTGAAACCCTAACTCAGGAAATCCATTCACCCTCAGGACCCACTGCCCAAGAACCCCAGCCCCTAAACCAGGCCCGGGGGGGCGGGGCAGAGAGGAAAGACCAGTCCCTGCCTTCAAGGAGCTCAGTCTTCCAGGGGAGCAACTAGAAACAAAGCAACAATAAAATCGATGAGCTCTGTGCTCGTGGGTTTATAAGAAAGGCAGAAGGAGCCCAGCACTTTTGCCCTTATGTGGAAAAATGAAGATTTTCATAGAATCTCATAGGAGTGTCGAGGTGGTTAAGTAGTGGAAAGCTCTCACAACTGTGCCTGGGAAAATGGTCAGAGTTTATTGAGTGAAGACACGTATGATGGCCTGAGCCATCGCTGAGACCCATGTGTCCAGCTCAAGCTTTTCCCTATGGTTGCAGGCGAGCACACCTATCCCTCCCCATAGGCCAGACCATGTGGGCATCCAACAGGCACTGCAAATCTAACAGATCCTAATGGAACGCATCACCCATCCCCAGCCTGCGCTCCCCGTAGTGATGACACCACCATTCACCCACTGGTCCAGTTGCCTGAGCTACCACCTGGGTGCCATCTGCACTAGTCACGGTGTCCTGGAAACTCCAGTGGGGTCAGGCTGGGGCATGAAAACTCCTGAAGCTAAAAGTTAAAGATAAAAGGATAAACAGTGAATTCTCATATAACCCATTCTCATACATGCCATTCCAACTCATAGGTAAATACCCAAAATAATTGAAAACGGATACTCAAACAAATCTTTGTACACAGATATTTGTGGCAGCACTATTTATGATAGCCAAAAGGTGGTAACAGCCCCGAAATGTTCCTCAGAGGATGACTGCATAAATGAAATGGGGGGTGTCTATGCAATGGAATACTAGTCAGCCACAACAAGAAATGGAGTACCAATGCATGCTACAACGTGGATAGACCTGGAAATTCTGCTAAGTGAAAGAAGCTAGGCATAGAAGGTTACATATTATATGATGCCATTTCCATGAAATGTCCGGAGTAGGCAAATCCACAGAGATAGAAAACACATTCGTGGTTACCAAAGGTTGGAAAGAAGGGGAAGTGAGATGTTGGAAAGAAGGGGAGGCTGCATTCTGTAGGGCTGTTCCTCCAGAAGTTGCCTATAGGGCCAGGACATTTATTAGCCAGGAGGGAGGGGCTCTGGCCAAAGCCACAGCCTTACAGCCTAGGTCAATGACTGGCCTGGTCTTGGATAAAAATGCTCATGCTGGAGGGAGCCCCGAAGGGCTTACACTGGGACTGCTGGCCAGGTGAAGCTAATGCTGATCAGTCTCTAGAGCATTGCAGGCTGCAGGATTCGGGGAAAGCAGCAACCCAGGAAAAGCCGATGAGATGGTAAAGTGTTGTTTGGCTGCGTGGGGTACTTGCTTCCAAGTGCCCCTCTCTCCAAAGCCAAACTGCAATCCAGCAGTGGCTGGTAGCAAGAGCTGAATTGACCCATTAATGGCTTAGGGAACCCACCCTTCCACCAGCAAGGCCCAGAGCTGGAAGCTCAAGTCTGTCTGTCTGTCCTCTTGACTCTACTCCTGTCTGCCTAGCTTCCTGGCCTCTGGATTCCACCTGGAGATCAATTTTCTGCTTGTCTCTCATTTTGTTTTATCATCCCACTTTATCTTCCCTGTGCATTTTTCCTTTCTCTGAACAATTCCTGTTGCTCTTTTAACTAGGAGGGGAAAGAGATAGAAGGAACAAAGGGAAGGAGGGTCTGTCGGCCTCTCCGTATGGTTCCTCAGGTTGGACACACAGACTCCTGTTCTGGAGATTTTGAGATGGTGATAAGATCCACTTGGATTTTCATATTATTTTTTTCCCCAAACGCCTGAAGTCCTGTTGAGTCTCCCGTTCTCCTCCCCATCTCCACACAACTGCTTCAGGCCCCTCCCGCCCTCCCCTGAATCACTGCAGCAGCCAACAGCCTTCTGACCCACCTGCCTCTCTGTCCCAGCTCCTCCCTCTCCAGTCCATCCCAGCGAACATCTGAGCACTTCCCTTCCCTACTTCAAAGTGTGGTTTTGGACCACCGGCCTCAGCAGCCCCTGGGAACTGGTAAAAAAAGCAAGTTTGCAGGACACATCTCAGACCTACCGATTCAGCAGTTCTGGGGCAGGGCCCAACAATTTGTGTTTTAACAAGCTTTCCAAGTGTTTGTGATACCTGCTGAAGTTGAAGACCACTGACCTACTTAAAAGCTTCAGTGGTTCCCACTGCCAGGCCCAGACTCCTTGGCACAGCACCCAGAACCTCTGGGACCCACTCCCTGCCATTTTCTGGATCCTGCTTCCTCCTCCCCACCCTTTATTACCGCCCCTCCCCCACCCCCAGCATACCTTGCTTCAACTCCTCCCACCTGGCAATGACTCCCTGGCCAGGGGCTGTTGTCCACCTCTGTGCCCTGTCCCCTCAAGCTAGGATGCCCTTCTCCCTTCCCCTCGGAGCACACTGACCGCTCCATCTCTGGGTGTCCCCTCCAGCCCTGCCTACAGCCCTACTACTTAACATCAGCCCGTCCCTCTCTTCCTAGACTGTGAGCTCTTTGAGGGCATGGCCACGAGTTTGCACTTTGGGGCCCCAGCATCCTGCATATATATATGGCCCCTGATTCAAAGCCATGACTCCAGCACTGTTCCCTGGGCTGTCACCACTTCCCTGGACACGCCCTGCCACACAGGCATGACAGTTTCCCTTTACTACTGGGTCTACTATTACTACAGAGATGTTGCTGGGCCCCGGGAGGATGCACAGCAAGCTCCCTCCTTGCAGCTCTTCCAGACCCATGCTCCTATTAACATGGCTTCTGGGGGCATCCGGAGTATGTGGAAAGAAGTAGGGAGTTGGAGTCCAACCACCCATGTTTGTACCCTGGCTCTGCCACTTCCTAGTCCTGGAACCTCAGGAAAAGCTCCATGACTCCATTTTCTCACCTGTAAAATGGAACTATAGATCTAAATTTGGATAAGTAAACGTCTTTTTTTTTAAGATTTTATTTATTTATTTGAGAGAGAGAGAGCACGAGAGCAGGGAGGGTCAGAGAGAGAAGCAGACTCCCCACTGAGCAGGGAGCCCAATGCAGGACTCGATCCCGCGACTCCAAGATCATGACTTGAGCTGAAGGCAGATGCTTAACCAACTGAGCCACCCAGGTACCCCAGGATAAGTATATGTCTTAATTTGAGTCCACCCTAAAAGCAGAGCCTGAGACAAGGACTTGGATGCGGGCAATTTACTTAGGAAGTTAGCCCAGGGAGTGGCAGAAACGATTTGGGGAGAGCAAGTCAGGAGAGAGAGAACACCAATACAACTATTGCTGTAAGTAATCAGGCCTCCATCCTGCTGGAACCCCTGAGAAGCATCTGAGAAGCATACAGAATACCCCGTTAAGACGGTCCATCCAAAGGACAGGAAGCAGACCTCCCATCTCCCATTGGTTAAGGACTGACGTGCCCACGAACTCCCCACTCCCTCCTCCAGGAGATACTTCTGGGGTGCTCTTGTTTGCAGATGTGTGGGCTTCTGAAGGTTCAGGAAACACCTGACGCAGAGAAGCAGAGAAGTGCAAGAGGCGCTTGCGGTGGGACTTGAGCTCACGTGGAACTTTCCACCATGGCTGCAGCTGAAATCAGAGGTGAGCCGGGGCAATGTGAAATGGGGCCTGAAAAGCATCTGCTCCAGTCTGTGAGCCCACACTCCCACAGAAGGCCACGACCACCGCTCCCCTCGTGTGGCCCTATTCCTCTGAGCTGAGATTGCATAGTTGTCTGTGTCTCCACCTGACAGGGCAGGAACTATGTCTGTCTTGCCCATCCCTGTATCCCCAATGGAGAGAGATCTCTGCACACGAACATTCTCGAAACCACTTAGTTGTTGCATGACTGTATGAATGAGAGTACCTCTCACCTAGTGGATATCCAAGACAACCACAGCACTACTCAGACTTTCTGAATTAAAGGAGAGAATGCCCTGGTTTCTTATCAAGTTGCAGAGAATCACTCAGGATGAGGGGTTGGAATTCCTTTTCCATCCAAGCTGGAGTAACAGAGACCAAGTTTGTCCTCTGACCTGGAACAACTACAAGCCCACATAAAATACACAAAACAATGGTGGTCAAGGCATTGGGCATTGGGCAGCCGAGAAGGGTTATCCCTGAGAAGCAGGAAACAAATGAGGTGAGCCCTCAGATTGCCCCAGTTTAATGCTCATGGAAAGTCTCCAGGCAGCAGTGGGAAGCAGGGGTGGGGGATACAGGACTGATGGACACATCACAAAGGGACATGAGGAAACATTTGAGGGTGACTCCAAAGTCACTACTTTGACTACGGAGATGAATTCACAGACATATCTGTATGTCATAACTTAACAAATTGTTTCCTTTAAACTATGCCATTTTATTGTACATACTTACACTTTGATAAAGCTTTTTTTTTTTAATATTTGAGGGGACTGGTATTTCTGCTCAGGCAATGAAGGATAATCTGCGTTAGAAAAACACATGCAGAAACTCACTAAAGAACGTATAAGTAATCAATATCTTTCTGGTAAGATCCTTATCTCTCTGCCTTTTGACAAGCAATCTTTGTCCAAAATTTGTATCCAGTTTCCAGGGAGGATTCAGGATTTTGCCGGCAGGCCCAGAGAAACAGAAACACATTTATAAATTCCACATGAGTCTCTCTCCCATCCAGACCCGAGACAGTTGCCATAAGAGGGACACATCCAGCTCACTAGGCCACCTGCCATACATACTATTTTCCTGTGGAGCTTTAACCTTGTTCCCCATATTCCACGGCCTCCGAAAGAAAAGCCCCAGGTGGCTCCTTCCCACAGCTCCCTGCCACGCCTGGATCCTTACCACGACCTTTCTGAGATCTCTCTCCTTGGATGCTCTCTGCACCCACCCGTCACCATGCTCAGGGACCACTAAGGCTCCCACTCAAAGGCTGGATTCTCTGGTTCCTCCACTGGTCACTCAGCCCCTTCCTTCCCGCTGCTCTGCTCTGGACAAGGAGAAGAGGAGGGCCCCAGCAGAGCTGCTTGGTCCCCTGGTCAAATGTCGCCTCCCAATTTACCATCCATTTCCCTAGAAGAGTAGTCTAAGTTCTTAAAGAAACAATTCTTTCCATTCGATCTTATAACCACCTCCTCCTAAGAATCCAAAGGTATCCCTAAGGGACTATGCTGGGGTGTATTCAAGCTTAGCCTAGTGCCCCCTTCTCTGCAGGACCTGAAGCTACCAAGTCTGGCCACTGCGCCAAATCCCTTCTGTATTAATGTGATCTTTCCTTTCCCCTCAGGGTCCTGATGTCCTTCTTGACAATCTGGCATCAGTCTGCACGATACAGTCTCTCCTCACCCCACACCCTCCCACCCCCCCGAATCTACCCTCAAGCTACAGATAAATGAATCTTGGTTGTGGACGGGGCTCTGGTTCTTTCCCAGTGGGATTCTGAGCCCAGTGATAGTCAGCACAGGTGTGTGTGTGATGTTCACCCCACTCGGTGGGATGAACATCACACTCCATGAGGACCCCCCTGGGCTCAGATTAATAGTTCAGGGCAGCCCACACAAAGCACTACAAAGATGACCATGGCTTCCAGGCTCTGCCTCCTACCCCAACACTTTTGGGAAGGGGGACGGGAGGGCGGGTGGGGGGGAGAAGGGGTGCTATAGGAGACAAGGTTGTACATTATAGGGGATTATGTTAGAAAGTCCTGGGCCCTGAATAAGGGGAACTTGTGCTCCAGCTGGAAAGTTGATGGAGGTGTGTCAGGAGGGAGAGTCTGGGAGAGGAACCGGCGAAGCAGCCCTCACCAGGTTAGGCTCAGCGTTTGAGCTGGGTGTCAGGACTGAGTGAACAAAGATAGCCGGTCTGACGTCACGCAAACTGTCGCATCCTGTGACATTCCAGGTGGGATAAGAAGACTCAGGTCCAGTCCAGCGGCTCCTACAATACCCAGGTTTGAGTACCAGGTGCTCACAATGTGGAAGAAGCCTAACCCAGACAGTTCCAGGAGCTCTGACACCCCCCTTACCTCTGTTCCCATGGCCTGGCCTGAATTCCCACCTCTCCCGTGGGTTCCCACCGCAACATCTCTGCCTCCAGCCCTGGGCCCTCCCGGCCAGCCTTGCCCATTCCTGCTAACAGGGAGAGTTTCCTAAAACAACTGTGCCCACGATGCGTGCTGCCCACGGAGGAAACACGTGGTGCTGGCCCCCAGCTGCTCTTAGTCACACACCTCCTGGCGTCTCCCACCCACCCAGTCCCATGTTTCTGCCACTCCGGACTTGTCACCATCCACCCCACACCAGACCCTCTCAACCTCTGTGTTTTGCGGGGACAGAGCCAGAGGAGAGGGAGACGGCGGAGATGCAGGAGAGAGGAGGAATGGCAGAGGGGAGGAGGCCCAGGGGTCAAGGACAGCTGAGGCAGGGAAGACAGAGTGCAGCTGACGGCCCATGGGCAGGAAGGGAGAGGATGAAAGTTGAAGGACATCATGTCCTGAGCCCCCATTAACTCAATTAAGTAGGAAACGGGATCAACTAAAAACTGCAACCCAGCAGGCCATGTCTCTCAGAACACACGCGCACGCGCACACTCACACATTTGAATGGACACTCACACACGCATGCACACTCACACACGCATGCTCCACGCGGCCTTGCTCCCGGTCCCCATCTGTCCTCAGAGTACTGCTTGTCTCCCTGTGGTCAAGTGTGAGCCTCCGGGGGCAGAAACGCAGATTTCCTGAGGAATCCCTTCAGGGGGCAAGTCTGAGGACCCCCTCGGCGTCTAGGAAGAGCAGCAGAAGGGCGCAAACAATACCAGAAACACACAAACATCCCTAAGTATTTAGTTTATGATAAAGTTTTCATTCCCAAACTGTAGAGGAAATAATGGGCTACTTGATAATTTTCCCTGAGACCGAAGAAATTCCTATCACACACCAAAACATACTCAGATGGGTTTAATGGAGATACAAACCATGATATAACCGGGAAAAAAAATAAATAAATGTCTTTTCTAAAAATCATTTGGTGGCGAAGGCTGTCTACGCATGAAGCAAAGGCAGAAACCATAAAGAAAATGATGATCAGATTTGACTAAGTGAAAAATTATTATAATCCTCATTTTGCAGATAAAGAAGCTGAGGCCTAAAAAGTTCAGAGAGCCAGCCAGTGTGGATGCTGACTGCCAATATGCACCTGAGACATGCTTCCGTAAGAGATGAAAGTCTTCCAAGGCCATTGGATCAGCGTCTCAACTCCAGTGACCCCTGCAGTCCAGCAATGGGGAGGGAAGAAAGGGCTGTGGGCAGTTGTGTGAGGGAGAGACCCTGCAGAGAGGGAGAGCACACACCCCAGCTAAAGGAAAAATATGTGATCCCCCTGCCCCCAAAGAACCATGAACCCGGGCCAGGAGGTTTGAGGGACGTCCTTGCCACATCTCCAGAGGCTCAACAACTGAGTATTAAACCTCCTGCTTTATGTTTACAGAGGAGAGAAAACA
The DNA here is from genome assembly GCF_003265705.2 of Callorhinus ursinus. Classification (NCBI taxonomy): domain Eukaryota; kingdom Metazoa; phylum Chordata; class Mammalia; order Carnivora; family Otariidae; genus Callorhinus; species Callorhinus ursinus. Next base: position 116,966,544 of record NW_027397063.1, read on the forward strand.
AAGTGAAGGCCAAAAACCCCAGTCTCCAGGCAGGGTGTGGAGAGGGCAAGAAGGGGCAGAGGTAGAAACCACTGAGACTGAGGGAGATGCCTGGGTACCACACTCCGTTGAGAGGGGTTTCATGTAACAGGGCGAAACTGGGAGCTGCCCTCAGCTTACACCCACCAGCCTCCCACCATCATTCTTCCTCAGAGACGCTTGATGAGCAACATCCAAACAGGAACCAGCACAGGACCTCTGCCTCTGTCCTCCAGAAAACAAGGTGAAAGGAACAAAATGTGCTGCAAGATTTTGTCAAATATTAACTTAAAAGGTGCAGCCCTCCCCTCTGCAGTGTACTATTTGAGTCTCTTCCTTAAGGTCAGTCCTCATTGCTCGAGGGGAGTTAGCTTGGAAGGACCAGAGGGCAATGGGGCCAATCTTAGTTTTGAGTTCTAAATCAGTGTTCCTCAACTTTCCCATGCAAGGGAATCATCTAGGGACCTTGTTAAAGGGAAGATTCTCGTTTCATAGCTCTGGGGTAGAGTTCTCACAAGCTCCCAGGCTGCTAGTCAGCAGACCACATTTTGAGTAGTAAGGATCTGAGGTCTGGATGTTAAGACAGGAGAAAAGGGAAAAAATATGTGATCTACCCTGACCTCCAAGACAATCAGTAAAAGGGAGAGAGGAGAGCAAGATAAACGTTCCTGGGATAAAACTAATTTGATCATGATATGTTTTTCCTACTTGCTGTTTGATTCAGATTTCTAGTATTTTGTTTAAATTTTTAATCTGTTTTCTTGAGTGCTATTGTTTCATCAATTGCCTGTTGAAGGACATTTTGGTGATGTCCAGTTTGGGCCTATTACAGATAAAGGTGCTATAAACATCTGTTTGTGTGAACATAAGTTTTCATTTCTCTGGAATCAATGTCCAGGAGGGAGATTTCTGGGTCTCATGGCAAGTATATACAGAGATAGCTTCTTTTCCAATTCTCATACCTGTATGTTCACTCTTATCCAATTCCATCGGCTAATACTTCAAGGACAATGCTAAATCATACTGAAGGTGGTGGCCATCTTTGTCTTAGTGGGAATACCTCCAGCGTTTCCCCATTGAGTAGTAGTACTCTGACTTTAGGATTTGAGTTTTATATTTTTTTTTCATGCTAAGGAAATAATTGGTTTCCTAGGGCTGCCATAACAAAGTGTCACAAACTGATACTCTGGTTTCTCTTCAGATCGCATAAATCTTTCGCCTTTTACAAAGTGTCACAAACTGGGTGGCTTCGAGGAACAGAATTTGTTCTGGAGGCTAGAAGCCTGAAATTAGGGTTGGCATGGCCACGCTCCCTCTGAAACCTGTCGGGAGGATTGCTTTCTTGCCTCTTCATAGATTCTGGTGCTTTGCCAACAATCCTTGATGTTCCTTAGCTTACTACACCTGTAGCACTTCACTCTCCACCTCCACTGTCACGTGCTGTTCTTCCCTCCTTGTCTGTGTCTCTGTGTCTCTGTGTCTCCTCTGATAAGGACAATGGTCATATAGGATTAAGGACCCACCCTACTCCAGTATGACTTCCTCTTAACTAATTACGCTGGCAAGGACCCTCTGCCTTTCTTTGTATGTTATTCTTGAGAAGACAGACAGAAACTTACTTTTCCTATGCACTTAAGAAATTTCATAGTTTTGCCTGGAAACCCTAAGGATTTTTCTTTGTCTATACAGTCTAATAGTTTATGTCTCAGATTTGAGATTTGATCGTTCTGGGACAGTCTTCCAAGTAAATGTGTTGGGAGACAGTTCTCAATGAGTCACTCGTGTTTCTGTATACATTTTGAGTGAGGCACTGACTGCCTTCTGTTCCAGAGGGTCTTTTCTTTCTTTTCTTTTTTTGATGTAGTGTTCCATGATTCATTGTTTGTGTATAAACACCCAGTGCTCCATTCAACACGTACCCTCCTTAATACCCATCACCGAGCTAACCCATCCCCCCACCCCCCTCCCCTCTAAAACCCTCAGTTTGTTTCTCAGAGTCCATAGTCTCTCATGGTTCATCTCCCCCTCTGATTTCCCCCCTTCATTTTTCCCTTCCTACTTTTTTTTTCCTAAATATAATGTATTATTTGTTCTAAATCAGTGTTCTTTTTTTTCTTTTTTTTTAAATATAATGTATTATTTGTTTCAGAGGTACAGGTCTGTGATTCATCAGTCTTGCACAATTCACAGCGCTCACCATAGCACATACCCTCCCCAATGTCCATCACCCAGCCACCCTATCCCTCTCACCCCACCCCCACTCCAGCAACCCTGTTTGTTTCCTGAGATTAAGAATTCCTCATATCAGTGAGATCATATGATATTGGCCTTTCTCTGATTGATCTATTTTGTTTAGCATAATACCCTCCAGTTCCATCCACGTCCTTGCAAATGGCAAGATTTCATGGTTTTTTGATGGCTGCATAATATTCCATTGTGTGTGTGTGTGTGTGTGTGTGTGTGTGTGTGTGTGTATACCACATCTTATTTACCCATTCATCTGTTGATGGACATCTTGGCTCTTTCCATAGTTTAGCTATTGTGGACATTGCTGCTATAAACATTGGGGTGCATGTACCCCTTCAGATCAAGAAATGGCAGAAGACATGAACAGACATTTTTCCAAAGAAGACATCCAAATGGCCAACAGACACATGAAAGTGTTCAACCTCACTCTGCATCAGGGAAATCCAAATCAAAACCTCAATGAGATACCACCTCACACAGATCAGAACGGCTAAGATTAACAAGTCAGGAAACGATAGATGTTGGCAAGGATGTGGAGAAAGGGGAACCCTCCTACAATGTTGGTGGGAATGTAAGCTGGTGCAGCCACTCTGGAGAAGAGTATAGAGGTTCCTCAAAAAGTTGAAAATAGAGCTACCCTACGACCCAGCAATTGCACTACTGGATATTTACCCCAAAGATCCAAAGGATATTTTCAAGGAGGTTTGTATAGCAAACAGCCTCGGAAGATAGAGACAATATCGCCATCCAGGACAAAAAGAAGATATGCTTATAGTCAGTATAATGAAGCAAAGGGAAAGTGCAGGTTCCCTAAGCTCAGAATTTCTCTCCTACAACATTGTATGTACAGATAGCACCCAGCCCTCTGCATGTCACCCTTGAACACTAGGGCTTAGGGAACCAATATAGAAATGACAATACACTGGGTGTTGCCATTGCTGTGAGCAATATCTTATGTTTAGTCTCTGGTCTAGGGGGCTCATGTTTTCTACCAACATCCATAAAACTGACAAGCTAACTTATTAGCTTACAGGTTGGATAAAATTTAAGACTCTTCACAGTGCTTGATAACATAATGGGCCATTTTAATATGGTTATTTAATTTTCTCTTATTTTTGGAAAGTTTCCTTGAATACAGTTTTAAATACTTGCTTTGTTCTTGGGCTTTTGTCTTTTCTTCCAGGGACTCCAAATATACGTAGACTGAACCTTCTTTGCCCTTCTTCCGTTTCAGTCACTTTCTCCCAAAGGATTTTACTTCTTTCATTATTTCATTTTTGTTGTTTTGTTGTTTTTCCTGCATTTCTTCAGTGTTCTTTAAAATTTTTCACTTCAACATATTCCTTCTCACATGTCTTCTCATTTATTCTTTATTTAGGAAATTTTGTTGCCTTTTTCTTCAGTTTCCTTCCCAAGTTTGGTAGATTCTTATTGCATTTCTTTATATGGTTTGTTCATTTCTGTTTTTAGTTTTTTAATTTTGGTTCTAATTTTTTAAGTCTCCAAGTGCTTTTTTAATGTATTTAATTCAGATTGAAACACAGGTTATCAGTTTCTTCCATTTTGTGGGTGTTTGTTAGGGATGAATTTTAATCAGCTAGTAGTCTTATATGGACTTAGTTTGATTGATTGATTGATTGATTGATTGATTGATTCCTGAGCATAGTGTGGACCGAGTTCATAGTTTAAGAGTATCTCTTCCCTCAGTTTGATAAAGTGTAAGTTTCCTTATGGATGATGATGAGAGGAATGAAAAAGGTTGCCATTTGTTGTTCCTTTTTCATTTCTGCAAGATCAGTATTTCTCCTCTCTTACTATATCACTGCAATACACTATGATACACTCAGGTATGATTACTATGTCAGTCTGGAAAGGGCATAATTCATCCCTATTTATTTGATTATCTCCTCGGAGCTATGCTTCTCTGCAGCTGCCATTTCCAGCCCAGCTCACTTCCAAGCCATTTTTCCCATCAGCTGATGCTGTGAACTACCATGTCCCAGACCTGCGCTCAGTATTTTGACACATACTGTTGCCTTTATTTTTCTGGGTGTGATTTTGTATGTGTTTTGTCTCTGCCTTCTTCTCCTTATTTTCCTTTTCGCACATTCTTCTAAGCCTCTTCTCCCCTACTCTCTGCTCCTCATATCTGCAGCAGCAGCAGAAACTCTCTGGGAACGTGGTGTTTATTTCTCAGTTTACAGTTAGTTGAAAGTTTGTGGTAGTCTCCATCTCCCAGTGATGTAAAGGTGTGGATCAGCAATGATTTTACTTGTCCTTCCTCTGGACTTAATTGATTTTCATGTGATGTATAGAACTAAACATATCAGGAAGCTGCCATGACTTTTCAGACCTGAAAGCTCTCCCTTATTCTAAGTATTTTAAATATCCATTTTGAGTACTTTTTTGATACATAGGTATTTAGAAGTGTGTTTTTAAGTTTAAAATGTATGGGGTCTTTAAATTATTTTTACCAATTTTTTTCTCCCTTAATTGCATTGAGGTAAGATATGTGGTCTCTAAGCTCTTGATTCTTTGAAATATACAGAGACCTAATTAATGGCGGTATTTTGGTTCATTTTTTTATTTTTTATTCTTATGTTAATCAACATACATTACATCATTAGTTTTTGATGTAGTGTTCCATGATTCATTGTTTGTGCATAACACCCAGTGCTCCACGCAGAACATGCCCTCTTTAATACCCATCACCAGGCTAACCCATCCCCCCACCTCCCTCCCCTCTAGAACCCTCACTTTGTTTTTCAGAGTCCATCGCCTCTCATGGTTCGTCTCCCCCTCCGATTTCCTCCCCTTCATTCTTCCCCTCCTGCTACCTTCTTCTTCTTTTTTCTTTTCTTAACATATATTGCATTATTTGTTTCAGAGGTACAGATCTGTGATTCAACAGTCTTGCACAATTCACAGCGTTCACCATAGCACATACCCGCCCCAATGTCTATCACCCAGTCACCCCATCCCTCCCACCCCCCACCACTCCAGCAACCCTCAGTTTGTTTCCTGAGATCAAGAATTCCTCATATCAGTGAGGTCATATGATACATGTCTTTCTCTGATTGACTTATTTCACTCAGCATAACACCCTCCAGTTCCATCCACGTCATTGCAAATGGCAAGATCTCATTCCTTTTGATGGCTGCATAATATTCCATTGTGTATATATACCACCTCTTCTTTATCCATTCATTTGTCGATGGACATCTTGGCTCTTTCCACAGTTTGGCTATTGTGGACATTGCTGCTATAAACATGGGGGTGCATGTACCCCTTCGGATCCCTACATTTGTACCTTTGTGGTAAATACCCAGTAGTGCAATTGCTGGATCATATGGTAGCTCTATTTTCAACTATTTGAGGAACCTCTATACTGTTTTCCAGAGTGGTTGCACCAGCTTGCATTCCCACCAACAGTGTAGGAGGGTTCCCCTTTCTATGCATCACCACCAACATCTATCGTTTCCTGACTTATTAATTTTAGCCATTCTGACTGGTGTGAGGTGGTATCTCATTGAGGTTTTGATTTGGATTTCCCTGATGCCGAGCGATGTTGAGCACTTTTTCATGTGTCTGTTGGCCATTTGGATGTCTTCTTTGGAAAAATGTCTGTTCATGTCTTCTGCCCATTTCTTGATTGGATTATTTGTTCTTTGGGTGTTGAGTTTGAGAAGTTCTTTATAGATTTAGGATACCAGCCCTTTATCTGATATGTCATTTGCAAATATTTTCTCCCATTCTGTCGGTTGTCTTTTGGTTTTGTGGACTGTTTCTTTTGCTGTGCAAAAGCTTTTTATCTTGATGAAATCCCAATAGTTCATTTTCGCCCTTGCTTCCCTTGCCTTTGGCGATGTTTCTAGGAAGAAGTTGCTGTGGCTGAGGTCAAAGAGGTTGCTGCCTGTGTTCTCCTTTAGGATGTTGATGGACTCCTGTCTCACATTTAGGTCTTTCAACCATTTGGAGTCTATTTTTGTGTGTGGTGTAAGGAAATGGTCCAGTTTCCTTCTTCTGCATGTGGCTGTCCAATTTTCCCAAGACCATTTGTTGAAGAGACTGTCTTTTTTCCATTGGACATTCTTTCCTGCTTTGTCGAAGATTAGTTGACCATAGAGTTGAGGGTCCATTTCTGAGCTCTCGATTCTGTTCCATTGATCTATGTGTCTGTTTTTGTGCCAGTACCATACTGTCTTGTGATGACAGCTTTGCAATAGAGCTGGAAGTCTGGAATCGTGATGCCGCCAGCTTTGCTTTTCTTTTTCAAAATTCCTCTGGCTATTCGGGGTCTCTTCTGGTTCCATACAAATTTTAGGATTATTTGTTCCATTTCTTTGGAAAAAAGTGGATGGTATTTTGATGGGGATTGCATTGAATGTGTAGATTGCTCTAGGTAGCATTGACATCTTCACAATGTTTGTTCTTCCAATCCATGAGCATGGAACGTTTTTCCATTTCTTTGTGTCTTCCTCAATTTCTTTCATGAGTATCTTATAGTTTTCTGAGTACAGATCCTTTACCTCTTTGGTTAAATTTATTCCTAGGTATCTTATGGTTTTGGGTGCAATTGGAAATGGGATTGACTCCTTGATTTGTCTCTCTTCTATCTTGTTGTTGGTGTATAGGAATGCCACTGATTTCTGTGCATTGATTTTATATCCTCCTACTTGACTGAATTCCTGTATGAGTTCTAGCAGTTTTGGGTGAAGTATTTTGGGTTTTCCACATAAAGTGTCATATCATCTGCAAAGAGTGAGAGTTTGACTTCCTCTTTGCCGATTTGCATGCCTTTAATTTCTTTTTCTTGTCTGATTGCTGTGGCTAGGAATTCTAATACTATGTTGAATAGGAGTGGTGATAGTGGACATCCCTGCTGCATTCCTGACCTTAGGGGGAAAGCTCTCAGCTTTTCCCCCATTGAGAATGATATTCGCTGTAGGTTTTTCATAGATGGCTTGTATGATGTTGAGGTATGTACCCTCTATCCCTATACTCTGAAGAGTTTTGATCAAGAAAGGATGCTGTACTTTGTCAAATGCTTTTCCTGCATCTATTGAGAGGAAAATATGATTCTTGTTCTTTCTTTTGTTAATGTATTGTATCATGTTGATTGATTTGCGGATGTTGAACCAACCTTGCAGCCCGGGGATAAATCCCACTTGGTCATGGTGAATAATCCTTTTAATGTACTGTTGGATTCTATTGGCTAGTATTTTGGTGAGAATTTTTGCATCCATGTGCATCAAGGATATCAGTCTGTAATTCTCCTTTTTGATGGGGTCTTTGTCTGGTTTTGGGATCAAGGTAATGGTGGCCTCATAAAATGAGTTTGGAAGTTTTCCTTCCATTTCTATTTTTTGGAACAGTTTCAGAAGAATAGGTATTAATTCTTCTTGAAATGTTTGGTAGAATTCCCCTGGGAAGCCATCTGGCCCCGGGCTTTTGTTTCTTGGGAGATTTTTGATGACTGCTTCAATTTCCTTAGTGGTTATAGGTCTGTTCAGGTTTTCTATTTCTTCCTGGTTCAATTTTGGTAGTGGATACACCTCTAGGAATGCATCCATTCCTTCCAGGTTATCTAATTTGCTGGCATAGAGTTGCTCATAATATGTTCTGATAGTTGTTTGTATTTCTTTGGTGTTGGTTTTGATCTCTCCTCTTCCGTTCATGATTTTGTTGATTTGGGTCATTTCTCTTTCTTTTTGGATAAGTCTGGCCAGGGGTTTATCAATCTTGTTAATTCTTTCAAAGAACCAGCTCCTAGTTTTGTTGATCCTCTACTGTTCTTTCGGTTTCTATTTCATTGATTTCTGCTCTGATCTTTATTATTTCTCTTCTCCTGCTGGTTTTAGGCTTTACTTTCTGTTTTTTCTCCAGCTCCTTTAAGTGTAGGGTTAGGTTGTGTATTTGAGACCTTTCTTGTTTCTTGAGAAAGTCTTGTATTGCTATATACTTTCCTCTTAGGACTGCCTTTGCTGTATCCCAAAGATTTGAACAGTTGTGTTTTCATTTTCATTGGTTTCCATTAATTTTTTTAATTCTTCTTTAATTTCCTGGTTGACCCATTCATTTTTTAGTAGGATGCTCTTTAGCCTCCATGTATTTGAGTTCTTTCTGACTTTCCTCTTGTGATTGAGTTCCAGTTTCAAAGCATTGTGGTCTGAAAATATGCAGGGAATAATCCCAATCTTTTGGTACTGGTTGAGACCTGATTTGTGACCTAGGATGTGATCAATTCTGGAGAATGTTCCATGGGCACTAGAGAAGAACGTGTATTCCGTTGCTTTGGGATGGAATGTTCTGAATATGTCTGTGAAGTCCATTTGGTCCATTGTGTCATTTAAAGTCTTTATTTCCTTGTTGATCTTTTGCTTAGATGATCTGTCCTTTTCAGTCAGGGGTGGTGTTAAATTCCCCCACTATTATTGTATTGTTGTCAATGTGTTTCTTGCTTTTGTTATTAATTGCCTTATATAATTGGCTGCTCCCATGTTCGGGGCATAGATATTTACAATTGTTAGATCTTCTTGTTGGATAGACCCTTTAAGTAGGATATAGTGTCCTTCCTCATCTCTTATTACAGTCTTTGTTTTAAAATCTAATTTGTCTGATATAAGGATTGCCACCCCAGCTTTCTTTTGGTGTCCATTAGCATGGTAAATGGTTTTCCACCCCCTCACTTTCAATCTGGGGGTGTCTTTGGGTCTAAAATGAGTCTCTTGCAGACAGCATATTGATGGCCCTTGTTTTTTAATCCAACCTGATAGCCTGTGTCTTTTGATTGGAGCATTTAGCCCATTTACATTCAGGGTAACTATGGAAAGATATGAATTTAGTGCCATTGTATTGCCTGTAAGGTGGCTGTTACTGTATATTGTCTGTGTTCCTTTCTGGTCTATGCTGCTTTTAGGCTCTTTGCTTAGAGGACTCCTTTCAATATTTCTTGTAGTGCTGGTTTTGTATTTGCAAATTCCTTTAGTTTTTGTTTGTCCTGGAAGCTTTTTATCTCTCCTTCAATTTTCAATGACAGCCTAGCTGGATATAGTATTCTTGGCTGCATATTCTTCTCGTTTAGTGCTCTGAATATATCACACCAGTACTTTCTGGCCTGCCAGGTCTCTGTGGATAGGTCTGTTGCCAATCTAATGTTTCTACCATTATAGTTTACATATCTCTTTTCCCAAGCTACTTTCAAGATTTTCTCTTTGTCTCTGAGACTCGTGAGTTTTACTATTAGATGTTGGGGTGTTGACCTATTTTTATTGATTTTGAGAGGGGTTCTCTGTGCCTCCTGGATTTTGATGCCTCTTTCCTTCCCCACATTATGGAAGTTCTCCGCTATAATTTGCTCCAATATACCTTCTGCCCCTCTCTCTCTTTCTTCTTCTTCTGGGTTCCCAATTATTCTAATGTTGTTTCGTCTTATCGTATTGCTTATCTCTCAAATTCTGCCCTCGTGATCCAGTCATTTATCTCTCTTTTTCTCAGCTTCTTTATTTTCCATCATTTGGTCTTCTAGATCACTGATTCTCTCTTCTGCCTCATTTATCCTAGCAGTTAGTGCCCCCATTTTTTATTGCACATCATTAATAGCCTTTTTGATTTCAACTTGGTTAGATTTTAGTTCTTTTATTTCTCCAGGAAGGGTTTCTCTAATAACCTCCCTGCTTTTTCAAGCCCAGCTAGTATCTTTAAAATCATGATTCTGAACTCTAGGTCTGACATCATACTAATGTCCGTATTAAGTATGTCCCTGGCAGACGGTACTGCTTCTTGTTCTTTTTGCTGAGGTGATTTTTTTCGTCTTGTCATTTTGTCCAGAGGAGAATAGATGAATGAGAGAACAAAGTGCTAACAGGTTAACAACATCCCCAGCAAATATACTCTAAACAAATCAGAAAAGACCTGAAACCCGGGGAAAAGAAAGGGAAAGAAAGAAAAAAGAAAGAGAAAAAAAAAAAGAAAAAGATAAAAACAAACAAAAACAGAACAAAACAAAAAAAGCAGAATATGATCAAATATGATCAGGCTAGTGCATAGATCAGTGCCACACACTAGATTTTGGGTGTATTTTGGTCTGTTAGAAGAAAGTGCCTCCTAAAATTCTAAAGAAAGAAAGACTTATATATGTACAAAATAAGGGTTGATACAATGAAGGGATGGAAGATGACTGTAAAGATGAAAATTATAAAAGATTTTATAAAAGGAATTGATAAGAAGTTGTTTGAAATAAGAAAGAAGATATAAAAAAAGAAAAGAAAAAAAAGGGAAAGAATGTGATCAGGCAGGACTAGAACAAAGCCATACACTAGTGATTTAGGGTATATTTTGATCTGTTAGAAGAAACTGTATCTCAAAATTTTAAAGAGAGAACAACTCATATATATATGCCAAAAATAAGGGTAACTACTGTGAAGGGATAGAATATGATTCTAAAAGTGAAAAATAAAAATGTGTTTGTTTTTTTTAAAAAAGGGATTGATAAGATGTTGGTTGAGAAAGGGAAAAAGAAAAATTCAAAAAAAAACAGTTAAAAAAATTAACTTTGAAAAACTAATGAATCATGGTAAAAAAAGCCATGAATTCTATGTGCAGTATTCCCCTAGCGCTGGAGTTTCCCCCTTTCTCCTTGATCGGTAAACTTGGTCTTGGCTTGCTGGCTGTTCATGCTATCTTCTGGGGGAGGGGCCTGTTGCCGTGGTTCCCAGCTGTCTTTGCTGGAGGTGGAATTGCCCCACCCTTGCCTGGTCCAGGCTAAGCAATCTGCTCGGGTTTGCTCTCGGGAGCTTTTGTTTCCTGCAAGCTCTCAGTACAGCTTTGGAGGACCAGAGTGAAAATGGTGGCCTCCCACTCTTGCCTGGAGGAGCCAAGAACTCGGAGCCCCGCTCCTCAGTGTGCCCCCAGAGAAAAGCAGTCAGTCATTCCCGTCTCCCCGGTCTCTGGCCGCACTCCGTGCTCACCCGGCCTGTGACCGAGCGTTTCTTTCTCTGGCACCCGACCCCGTGTGGAGTCTCCAAACCCAGCAGATCCCTGAAGTGCGCTCCTGCGCCGCTCCTCCCGGGGGAGGAAGGGGAGTCTCCCCGGCTCTGCCGCTTGTTGGGTCCCTGCTGGAGGAGCAGTGGCCCTACTGGGCCGCGGATCACAGTTTATGGCAACCCCGAGCTGAGAGCCCACACCTCGGCTCCGCCTCTGTACCCGGCTTCCCCGCTCTGATACCCGGGAGCTCTGCCGCACTCAGGCACCCCCAGTCTTTCTGTGACCCCGAAGATCCTGAAACCACACTGTCCCGGGAGGATTCCACCCCCCGCTTAGCCACTGGAGCGACGACTTCTAAAAGTTCTGATTTTGTGTTCCGCTGCTCTATCACTTGCCAGGAGCGGCCTACGGAGGCCCCCTCCCCCGCCATCTATTCTCCCGAATATCGCCTCGGATTCACTTCTCCGCACGTCCTACCTTCTAGAAAGTGGTCGCTTTTCTGTTTAGAGCGTTGTTGCTATTCTTCTCTTCGATCTCCTGCTGAGTTCGTAGGTGTTCAGAATGGTTTGATCCCTATTCAGCTGGATTCCTGAGATGACCAGACAAAATCCAGGTCTCCTACTCCTCCGCCATCTTGCGGCCGAGTCTTTGGTTCATTTTTATACATGATTCTTGTGTGCTTGAGAAGAATGTATAAGCTCCAGTTTCTTGCTGCATGGCTTTCTATATATGTTCACTGGATGAAGTTTGCTAATTATATTGTTCAAATATTATGAAAGATGTGTTGTCTAGCTGATCTATTAATTACTCAGAGAGGTATAACAAAAATTTACCAGTATGATGTATATTTGTCTGTTGGTCTGTCAAATTTTGCTTTATATATTTCTTTGAGACTATGTTATTAGGTATATTTGAGTTTATTGGTTATCTCTTCCTAATTAACTGAAGATTTCATGATTATATGTTGCCCTTCTTCATATTTAAAAAAAAATCTGATATTCCAACCCATGAGCATTGAATGTCTTTCCATTTCTTTGCATCATCTTGAATTTCTGTCATCAATGTTTCATGGTTTTCAGAATACAGGTCTTTCACCTCTTTGATTAAGCTTATTCCTAGAAATCTTACTGGTTTTGGTGCAGTTGTCTAACTGCTGAGGCTAGGACTTCCAGTACTATGTTGAATAAAAGTGGTAAGGATAGACATTCTTGTCTTATTCCTGACCTTAAGGGGAAAGCTCTCTGTTTTTCACCATTGAGTGTGATGTTCGCTGTGGGTTTTTCATTTAAGGACTTTATTATGTTGAGGTATGTTCCCTCTAGACTTACTTTGTTGAGGGTTTTTATCACAAATGGATGTTGTAATTTGTCAAATGCTTTTCCTGAATCTATTGAAATGATCATGTGGTTTTTGTCCTTTCTCTTATTGATGTGACATATCACATTGATTTTTTTATGAATATTGACCTTGCATCCCCGGAATAACTCCCTGTTGATTGTGGTGTATGATTTTTTTAATGTATTGTTGAATTCGATTTGTTAGTATTTTATTAAGGATTTTTGCACCTCTGTTCATCAGAGATATTAGCCTGTAGTTCTGGTTTTTTTGTGGTGTCTTTATCTGGTTTTGGTATCAGGGTGATACTGGCCTCATAGAATGAATCTGGAAGTTTTCCTTCTTCTAGTTTTTGGAGTAGTTTGAGAAGAACAGGTGTTAATTCTTCTTTAAATGTTTGGTAGTATTCACCTACGAAGCCATCTGGTCCTGGACTTTTGTTTGTTGGGAGTTTTTGATTACTGACTCAATTTCATCGCTGCTAATCAGTTTGTTCAAATTTTCTATTTCTGCTTCAGTTTTGGTAGGTTAGATGTTTCTAAGAATTTGTCCATTTCTTCTAGGTTGACCTTCCATGCTCATGAGTTGAAAGAACAGTACATGTTAAAATGTCAATACTACCCAAAGCAATCAATAGTTTCAATGCAATCCCTGTCAAAATACCAGCGGCATTTTTCACTGAACTAGAACAAACTATCCTAAAATTTGTATGGAGCCACAAAAGACCCTGAACAGCCAAAGCAATTTTGAAAAAGAAAAACACAACTGGAGGTATCACAATCCCAGACTTCAAGTTCTATTACAAAGTGGTAGTAATCAAAACAGTATGGTACTGGTACAAAAATAGACACTTAGATCAATAGAACAGGATAGAAAACCCAGGAAAAAAAAGCCTCACAATTATATAGTCATTTAATCTTTGACAAAAAGGAATGAATATACAATGGGAAAAAGCCTCTTCAACACATGGTGCTGGGAAAACTGGACAGCTACATACAGAAGAATGAAACTGGACCACTTTCTTACACCACACACAAAAATAAACTCCAAATGGATTAAAGACCTAAATGTGAGACCTGAAACCATAAAAATCCTAGAAGAGAGCATAGGCAGTAATTTTTCTGACATTGGCTATAGCAACATTTTTCTAGATATGTCCCCTAATGCAAAGGGAAATAAAATCAAAAATAAACTATTGGGATTACATCAAAATAAAAAGCTCCTGCACAGTGAAGGAAACAATCAACAAAACTAAAAGGCAACTTATTGAATGGGAGAAGATATTTGCAAAGGGTATATTTGATAAAGGGTTAGTATCCAAAATATATAAAGAACTTATATAACTCAACATCCCCAAAATAAAGAATCCAATTAAAATGGGCAGAGGACATGAGCAGACATTTCTCCAAAGAAGATATACAGATGGCCAACAGACACATGAAAAGATGCTCAATATCCCTCATCATCAGGGAAATGCAAATCAAAACTATAATGAGATATCATTTCACACCAGTCAGAATGGGTAAATCAACAACAAGAAATAACAAGTGTGGGCGACGATGTGGAGAAGAAAAGAGTCCTCATGTACTGATGGCGGGAATGCAAACTGGTGCAACCACTATGGAAAACAGAATGGAGGTTCCTCAAAAAAGTTAAAAATAGAACTACCCTATGATCCAGTAATCATTCTGTGGTATTTACCCAAAAAATACAAAAACAATTCAAAGAGATACATGCACCCCTATGTTTATTGTAGCTTTATTTACAATAGCCAAATTATGGAAGCAGTCCAAGTGTCTATCGATAGATGAATGGATAAAAAAGATGTGCCATATATATAAAATGGAATATTATTCAACCATACGGAAGAATGAAATCTTGCCATTTGCAACAACATGGGTGGAGCCAGAGAGTATAATGCCAAGCGAAAAAGTCAGTCAGAGAAAGACAAATACCCTATGATCTCACTCATATGTGGAATTTAAGAAACAAAGCAAACAAAGGAGAGAGAGAGAGAGAGATAAACCAAGAAACAGACTCTTAACTATAGAGAACAAACTGATTGTTCCCAGAGGGGAGAAGAGTAGAGGGATGGGCAAAGGAGGTGAAGGAGATTAAGAGTTCACTTATCACAATGAGCACTGAGTAATGTATATAATTGTTGAATTACTATATTGTACACCTGAAACTAATATAACACTGTTAACTATACTGGAATTAAAATTTGAAACTTAATAAAAAATATGATATTAATATAGGTATACCAGGTTTGTTTGGGTTATTTTACCTGGCAAATATATATTTTCCAACTTTTGATTTTCAGCTTTTTCATGCACTTTTGCTTTACTGTGGCTCTTGCAAATAGAATATGTATAGATTTTTTTAATTGAAGCTGATAATTCTATATTTTAGCTATAGAGTTTGGTACATTTCTATTGTGATTATAGATATATTTATGTAGAATAATTTTTCTGTGTTATTTTATTTCTTATATTTACTTTGACTTACTATTTATTAATTTACAGATTTTTTTAAGCAAATGATTTCTCTTGCTGTGAAAAAAACCTGGAGTTTAGTAATTCTATTAGTTACACTTTAATATTTTCTCTGTCAAATCCAAGTAAAATTAAATGTATTGTTACATACTTATGTATATGTATAGGTACACACGTTAACTATTTATAGCTATTTTTCCTACAATGAACACATATGACCTCAATAATATAAAAATTATTTAGAGACAGTTTAATCTATAAATGGATAAATGAATAAATAAAAGTTATATGAAAATGATGTTGTTACAACCAGATAGACTTACCAAAAGCCATAAGAGGGAAGTGGTCTGAAAGCAGAAACTCCTCAATTCCTCCTCCCCTAAATGTTTTCACTGTGCATAGTAAACAGGGGCCTGAAAAGAATGGGTGCTAGCAGGAGTGCCTGAGCTGAGCCCTATGGTAGAGTTTCAGACTTAACAAATAAAAACATGACATGGGATATCCTAACGCTAAGAATTTACATGCTGTTTATCTGAGATTCAGACATAGCCGTGTGTCCTATATTTCATGTGGCTTCACCCACGCATTACGCTGGGGAGTAGAGGCGGAGCAAGAGGGCTCTTCTTGTAAACGTCTGGCCTCTCCCTGCTGAATGGAGCTGAAATGTGTGCCCTCTATTTAGACACCCAGGACTCATCATCTCTTATTTGCTAACACTCTCTCGGGGGCCCTTTTAGCACTTAATCTAGGGAATGAAAACACTATTGCCATTGCTCTTCAGCCTACGAGAGGCAGGTCCTACAGCTCCAATCTGGCCCCTTGCTAACGACTCTTCCGCCACCACCCCCACCAGCCACACACCTAGACCTTCTGCGCAGACCTCGGAAGCTGGAACTGACCAGGAAAACCCCACACTGAAGGATCGTGGCCAGGCACTGCCTCCTCCCCAAGCTCAATTGCCCCAGCAGGACATCGCTTACTCAAAAACAACAAATGGATTAACTCCAATGAGTATGAGTCCCTCCAAATCACTGCAAAGTCCTCCCGGATCTTTTGGTCCACCCCTCCCCCCTCTAAATCCTTACTCATGAGTTTTCCGGCTCACAATTATTCAGAGGTCTCCACTGTTTCCTCTCCTTCCTAAAATAATTATAATAAGCTAATAATTGACCATTTTGTACAAAACTCTAAGTTTCTGGTATATTCTTCCATTATATCTGTGATGATTATCTCTCAGTCCAGCTCTGAGAAAACATGGGCTCTGACTCTAACAGGCCTAAGTCAGAGGCCTCCATCAATCATTTACTAGCTTGTGGTTTGGGCCAACTCACCAACCTTCTCTGAGATGGTCTATTCCCCATCTATAAAACGGGACAAGTACAAATGACTCCTTTGAACCACACCCTACCCTATTAGAAACCATTCAGACTAAGGGGGAAAATTTTGCGAACTTCACATTTGAATGAGATCTTAACCTTTTAGAAGCCATATGATTACTAGAAAAAAAACTGCAAGCTTCATTTGCAGCAGAACTAAGAACCGATTAGCTGATTATAAGATAACCACACAATGGAATATTTTGTAGGCTTTACAAATCAGGAAGTTCTTTAATCTTCACAAAAAATAAGAGGTAGACCTTATTTTAATGAGAAAAGCAAGATAGGAACCAGTACGTATAGCATGCAACATTTTGTATAAGAAAGGAAAAATATAAAAATATATTTCATTTTCTTAGTCTACATAAGCAATATACAGAACTTAATAAATGGTGGTTAAATCTGGTGTGAAGAGGGGATGGTGATGGAAAACATAGTGGTTCAGGGAAGGGGTGGGAATGAGATTTTTACACTATATATCATTTTACACTGTTTTGATTTTGGAACCATTTATGTAACTTCTTCAAAATATATATATAACTTATTCAAAAATAATAATTGAAAGTTGAGGGGCACCTGGGTGGCTCAGTTGTTAAGCGTCTGCCTTCGGCTCAGGTCATGATCCCAGGGTCCTAGGATCAAGCCCCGCGTCGGGCTCCCTGCTCCGCAGGAAGGCTGCTTCTCCCTCTCCCACTCCCACTGCTTGTGTTCCCTCTCTCACTGTGTCTCTGTCTGTCAAATAAATAAATAAAATCTTAAAAAAAAAATTGAAAGTTGAACAGAGGGGAGGTGGGTGGGAATGGGTTCAATGGGTGATGGGTATTAAGGAGTGCACTTCTGGTGAGCACCAGGTATTGTAAGTAAATGTTGAATCACTAAATTCTACACCTGAAACTAATATTACACTATATGTTAAGTAACTGGAAATTAAATAAAAACTTGAATAAGTAAATAAATATTTAACATAAAGTCTACCTCTAAAAGTTGTGAGTTAAGTAAGAGTATGTACATGGTATGTGTGTTTATGTAGTGCGTGCGTGCGTGTGTGTGTGTGTGTGTGTGTGTGCGTGAATGGTGTCTAGAAACCTACATGGCATATAGTGGTCATACATTAAATGTAGCACCCTTGCCTTTTTTATGGTTATTTTTTTAATTATAAAATTATACAGCTTGGTTAGAGAAAAATTCGCAAATTAGAGGAGTCTAAGGAAAAATAATCACCCGTTATTCCAGCACTCAGAAGTAAATCTGTGACTATTTTGCGTATTGTTTATCGATCTTTAAATTTTATTTAAATATTTTTACATAGGACAGTATACCTTAAAGCAAAGATATCCTTTCCAACTTCTGTTTTAATATCTGTGGTATGCTCCATTCTAGAAATGGCCTTTGTCTTCTGTACTCCTGCCTATGTTCCCGTGGCCCTATAAAATTCCCTGAAGGTAGGGGCTTTGTCTTCTCCATCGTTGTGTCTCCTGTGTGTAGCTTGTAGAGGGATCTTGATAAATATCTGTTGGAGAAATGCAAAAATTAATTACCCCAAAATCATCTAAGTAATTGCTTATTGTTGGGTGTTGGGTCATTTCCAGTTGTTTTTACTCTCCTAAATAATGCTAGCACAGTCATCCATATACATAGATCACAAATAAAATGACATGTGTCTTCACTTGTTTCCTTAGGCAAAATTCTTAGAAGTGGAATTATTGGCCGAATGGATAGGAAAAAATTGAAGGTTGTTGAAATCACATTGCTAATTTGCCTTCCAAAAAGTTGCCCCGGTACGCACTCTTAGCAGCTGCTTAGGGGAGGCCTGGTACTGACGCTCACTGAAATTAGGAGCTCCTACTCCTTAAATCTTTGCTCAGTGCATAGGAAGACATCCTACCAGTTTCATTTAAATGTCCTTAATTGTTTCAGTGAGGTTAAACAGGCTCCCCAATCTTATGAAACATGATATTTTTAACCAGTTGTCTGCTCACACACTGTGTTTGTCTACCTACTTGGACCTTCATGTTTTTCTTCTATATCTTCTCTTTTTTTAAATTTTGAATCTCCCTGCTTATCTCTCCCCTCACAGTTTACCTAATTATCTCCAGGGAATTTTTTGGAGGTTAGGGAAGATTTATACTATGGAAGATTTCCAGCAGGCACAAAAAGTAGAGAAAAATAGTACAATGGGTCCCCACGTTCCCATCACCCAACTTTAATGATTCCAAACACTTTGGCAGTTTCATCTGTTTATCTCTTTCTTCCCCAACACACACATATAGATGTTTAAAAAAAAATTTTTTTTTCTGGAGTATTTTAGGCAAATCCTAGACATCATAGCATTTTACCCACAAATACCTAAAGAATTTTTAAGCTGCCATATGAGTATTTCTATTTAAGTGCACGGATTGACTCCACAATTAGGGATTTATTTATAACCTTTCAGAATGCTGCCCTCTATCATTTCTCCACATTTAGTTGATTCTTTACATCGAATGTGGCCTTTGTCCTTCAGCCCCTCTGCGAGTAGCCACGGGATATTGGTGAAATATCGTAGCCATGCACTTAGGACAAATGCATGGCCAAGGCCTTGCCAAAGTCACCCAGATAGGCATGACAGGAGAATCACCAATTTTGCATTCACTGAGCACATAAACCACTCGTCTCCAGGCTTGCGTTTTACTAACTGCTTGCCCACCTTAACCAAGCTCATACTTGAGCAGCATTAACGTTGTTAAATCTTAGCTCGTCTTCATTAAACAGTGGCTCATGTTAAGAGGGGTTTACTCCCTTTCCCTCTCTGTTAAATGGAGCTTTCTCCGCCATGCGGGAAGCAACGGATCCCACCGCCCTCCCCTTTGCAGACTGGGCTTCAGGTAGTAAGCAGATCTCCAAGACGGTGACAGTATCTTTATCTCCTCTGTTGAAACCATTTTTACCCAACTTCAAGTCTCTGTAGAAATCAGAATCCAAGCAAGCGGCCCCAAATGTGGGGACTACAGGTGTGCAGGGTGGAAAAGGACAGAGAGGGAGAGAGATCGTGAGGAAGACATGTCTGTAAGACAGCAAAAGTCGTTTTTTAAAAATAAGTGCTTGCAAAGACATAACTGCAGCCAGGCTGGAAGAGGAGAAGGCCACGCCACCCCCTGAGCCCCAGCCTGCCGTCCCCTGTGCTAATCCCAGTGAGAGCAACAGGAGACGCTGGAATTCGAGCCGCCCGCCTGACTTCAGCATCTGGCGCTGCCGGCTGGGGCTGTAGATCCGGGGGAGTTATGGCGTGCGAGTGAAGAAATACCAGCTTGTCAAGCCACAGCCTGGGTCCTGGACCAGCTCCAGAAAAGTCCAACTGCCCTTTATTGACCAGCGCTCGCATTCGGGTCAAGTTTTCACCCTGGGCCAGCCCTTTAGCATCTCCTGGCCCGATGTGCTGCAGGGAGAGCCCCTGGCAGCTCAGCCTGCCCCTAATAACAGTAAGATTGCGGTGGGGTGTGCGTGTGTGCGTGCGCGCGCGCATCGCTGTGTCCCACTTTGGGACCTGGAAGCTGCAAAGCACCTCGTTCCAAAAGAAGCCTGCTGTCAAGTGGTAAACAAGGTGGATTCTGGGAATTAAAATGTCAAACCCTACCCAAAGTCAGGCCTTTGCTAACATGCTTGGTGGCCAGGTGGCACCCAGAAAGGTTTTTAAAGACTCTAGGCCGGCACGAGGTGTGTGAAACCAGAGCTTTGCCTTTCCGTGGAAAAAGCTAAGGGAGAACAGGAGAAGACAGGCTCTCTCACCATGAAACGTGTTTGTAGGAGAATCTTGGGAATTAAAATAGATGCGCTCCCGAAATAATCTTGTTTTGAAACATCAGAAATCTTAGGAAGAGGAAAAGGCTATCAATACACTTACCCTTTGAATCTGTTACGGCCCTTACTATTTATAATGTTATTTTTCCTCCACATGGCTTAAAATAATCAACGGACATTATCACATTAATCTTGCAATCCCCCCCGTCCTTCCACCGACGCTTCACCTTCAGGGCCGCAGAGGACACAGCCCCAGCCTCTGCTGCCCCGGCTCCTCTGAGCCCCCAGGCCCGCCCAGGCCCGCCCAGGCCCCGCCCCTGCCCGCCCAGGCCCCGCCCTGGCCCAGGAGAATGTCCTGGCCGCGGCCCGTTCAGTCTTTCCTCACCTGCACCACTGCCAGGTGGCGGGGAGCCTGCTGGAGAGAAACCTTGGAGCATCAGAGCCTCAGGACCCTAGAGACTCCCTAGGCCCCAGTGCCTGTGTGTCCTGACCTACCGGTGTCACTGGGAGGCCCACGGCAAGTCCCTGTTGTCAACAGTAAAGCTCGGGCACTGACAAATTCTGTACCTTTTAAAAAGTAAATTAGAGCAGGGTCAAGTTATCTCAAGTTACCTCAACAAAATGGCAGCCCACACGGTATGTGCATGCTAACTTTTAAGTCTCAGGATTATTCGCATAACAATTGGTATTTTCAGCTTCTCTTGGAAAACCTGGGGCAGGTGGTCCCAAGCCTCAGCCCCCAATGGGAGCTGAGGGGCTCTGCCCTTTCAGCAGGAAGCAGGGCTCCCTCCGAGGGACCCTGGGAGTCCCTGAGTGGGCCACACCGCTTCCCTGGCCACACCACTTCCTGGCTCCTCACAGGCAATTGGAATATGACCTCTGGCAGGCAAGGGCAGGAGCAGACTTCCCAGGGGCCAAAACCTACACAATTTGGGGGGGGATGCATTTTAAGAAAAAATATATATATACATACGAAGTTAAATGCAAAATGAATATTTATTTAGAATGAGAAAAGAAATGACAGCATATTACAGTTTTTATGGCAAATATCAATGGTGACAATTAGAAATCACCAAGCAATGACAATACACACACAATACGCACAAAATCTAGAAAGATAATATAATTTTGAAAAATACTACTTCACTGCATGGCATGCCTCTATACTCCCTTTTTCCTATAGTTTTTGGCTGTATACTCTGGTTACATCTCCATATGAAATGATTTTATAATATTTTCTCGAGAGAGAATAGACATTCATTCTTTCCTCTAGATCAGCTGGTTGAAATTTGGTTTAAATTATTGATAGTTTAGAGAAGTTTCTTGTAGCCTTGCCCCTCATTATCAGTAATGTTATGTGTGTTTTTGATTGTTGTCAAATTTAGAAAAACTTCTGTCAAGTTTCTTTCATCGATGAGCTGCTACAGTTGTACTTGAAGTTTGATGTACTTCCACAGGCCTGTGCCTGTGGCATAGGAATTCTAATAGATTCTATTTTACATAATTCTCATCAAGAAAAGGGGGGGGAAGGATATATAGTACAATTATAATTGTATGCTGCCTTATTGAGTATATTCTTGTGTAAGTGAACTTCTGTTTTGACTAGGCATTGATGAGAATTGAATCCATTGCTTACAATTTGATGTGCCTAATAATCAGAAGATGATCCTGCCATAGTCTCTGTACCTTTCAAGCCTTGTTCCTCCTATATTCCCCAAATGCTTCAGGAGCTGCGTGCATGTCATGGTTCTGAGAGAGGTCACAGAATGGTCAGGAAGAGCATTCTTGGAAGCCATTCCTAGACTAGCAGGGCCAGCAATGACTTATCCTTGAGAGTGATGCAAACCCCAGAAATATATCCCACTAAACCCAAACTAAATGCATCCCAACTTCAACCCCCTTTACAGAAGCTAGCAAAGCCCTTGGCCACTCCAATTCCACCTGACACAAAGAAACCTGGCTGAGAAGAAGAGAGAATGGACAGGGACAGTGGTTGTACTATTATAATTCAAACCCCTCACGTTTGCAAATTTTATAAAAATGCAGAACTATATGCACACATTGTGAAGGTCCTTCCCAGGACTCTTGAAAGTGGCCTAGCAAGTGAGGGGCCTGAGGTTGAAGCTTCAATTGCTTCCAGGTGAACTGGCCTCTGGTGGGTAATAACAATCCCACTCCCCTGCTTTCTTAAATGGAAAAGAAAGAGGTAAAATAACCTGTAGACACACACTCAGGATCTAAGCCATAACCCTGTGTGAGTGCCCTGTACAGCAGCATCACTAGTTGGGGTGTTTGTCAATTACTGAAGTGACTTACTTCCCCAAAATTATCTTCCTGAGTTTTGTCCAAATCTGGATCTTGTGGAGGAAATGCATCTTTCATATGGCCATGATCCACCAGCTATGCCCCGCCTGAAAAATGGCAGAGGACCGCTGTGCTGGGGGGGGGGGGCTGATGCTACAGATAGAGAGAAGAGAGAACTGCCCACAGTTGTTGGGGCCAGGATTAGACTCCCCCTGAACCATCCTTAGCCCAGAGCTATTTCTACTCATTCAGAGCAAAATCTCAGCTTTAAGGTGACTCTACCATCTCTTCTCAAATACACAGGCACAGCCTTCTGATGGGTCTTGCTTAGTGTATGGATCAGGTGTTGCTCAGTGTTGTGTAACCATCCACCCCAAACCCTTTGGCTTGAGACTACCATCATTTATTCTCAGGAATCTATGGGTTCGCTAGAGAGGCTCTGCATCCTGCTACAGGATTGTAGGTCTAGGTTTGTTCCACACATTTCTTATCCTCCTTGGACCAGAGGACTAGCTTAGGCATGTTCTTCTCGGGGTCATGGCAGAGGTACAAGATGATGAGTACAAACACGTGAGGCCTCCTAAGACTTAGACTTGGAATTGACATACTATGGCTTTCATCCACATGCCAGTGGCCAAAGCAGATCATACAGCCAAAATCAAAGTAAAGGATGTAAAGAGTACTCCACTCATAAGCCTATGGCAAGGGTGTGAATGCAGAGAGGCGTGAAAGATTGAGGACAATTATTCCATCTACCACACCTAGGAAGGAGCACAGATGACAGATGGACAAGACGAGCAGCCCACTGTAAAGATGAGAGAACTGGGGAGCGCCACAGACAACACGGCTTTAGCAGGGCCTTTGGCAGGGGCAAATGTGGACAGCTGGGTAGATTTACTGCTAAACCACAGTGCCCAAAGAGCATTGGCTAACGGATTGATGTCCATCTGGAAGAGGTTTGCAATGGCATACCATCGGCTTCTACTCTGCTCCATGGTTTTCCTCCACATCTTGGATGTAACCATTTGAATCATGTTTTATCAGATTTGCAGC
Source organism: Callorhinus ursinus (assembly GCF_003265705.2). Lineage (NCBI taxonomy): Eukaryota > Metazoa > Chordata > Mammalia > Carnivora > Otariidae > Callorhinus > Callorhinus ursinus. Next base: position 116,990,134 of record NW_027397063.1, read on the forward strand.
TGATACACAGCTGAGTAGCATGACTAATGCCCTTTGATGATGAAATAAAAATTCAAATTGGTATCAACAGACTGGGTCTATGAGCCTAAAATAACAAAGATGAATAAATAAAAAAGGAAACTAACATTTATTGAATACCTACTATGTGCCAGGCACACATTTTATTTAATCCTCACAACACACTTGGAAGGAGATATTATGCTCTTCTTTCAGATTAAAAAACCATACCCTAGAAAAAGAAGTACAAATTACATCCAAATCAAGCAGAAGGATGGAAATAAAGAATCAGCATGGAAATTTTCATATGTTATATGAAACAATAGGAGAAAATCAACAAAACCAAAAGCAGTTCTTTAAAAAGATCCACCAAACTGACAAACCTTTAGCTATGCTGATCAACAACAAAAAAAGAGAGAGAGAGAAAACTCAAATAATTAAAATCAGGAATGAGAAGACATCATTACTGACCTTACAGAAACAAAAAGGATTATAAGGGAATCCTAAAAACAATTGTACATCAACAAATTGGATAACTCAGGTGAAATGGACAAATTCCGAACAAGACACAAATTACTGTGACTGACTCAAGAAGAAATAGCAAATCTGAATAGGCCTATAACAAGTAAAGAGATCAAATTGGTAATCTAAAATTTTCCTGTAAAGATAAGTGGCCCAGGCTCAGAGGCATTCACTGATAAATTCTACCACTCAATAAAGGGTTAATACCAATTCTTCACAAAACTTTAGGAAAATTAGAAGAAGCGGAAATACTTTTTAATCCATTCTATGAGGCCAGGATTGCCCTGATATCAAAACTAAAGATGTCATGAAAGAAAGAAATCTTACAGAACAATATTCTTTGTAACATTAGATGCAAAAATCCTCAACAAAATACTAGCAAACCCAAACCCACAACATATAAAAAGGATTATATGCCGTGAGCAAATGTTATTTGTCCAGAGAATGCAAAGTTGGTTTAATCTTCAAAAATCAATTGATTTTTAACAGCATGTTAATGGACTAAAGGACAGAAAACATAAGATCATTTCAATAAATGCAGAAAAAATATTTGACAAAAATCAATATCCTTTTATGATAAAAACATGCAACAAACTAGGAACACAAGGGAACATCTCAATCTGGTAAAGGACATCTATGAAAAATCCATAGCTAGCAGTATGCCAAGTGGTGAAAAACTAAACACTTTCCCCCTAAGACTAGGAACAATATAAGGATATCTAGTCTCTCCACTTCTATTTAATGTGTACTGGAGGTTCTAGTCAGGGCAGTGGGATAAATGAAAGAAATAAAAGGCATCACAACTGGAAAGGAAGAAGTAAAACTCTATTTTCAGATGACATAATCTTATTTATAGAAATGTTAAGGAATCTACTTAAACACTATTAGAACTAATAAATGTATTTTTATACACTAGTGATTCAAATTCAGTTGTTCGAGTTGAACAATTAAATTAAGTAACTAAAATTAGAATTAGGAAAACAACTCCATTTGCAATAGCCTCAAAAATAATAAGTACTCAGGTATCAATTTAACAAAAGAAATGCAAGACTTGTTGAGAGAAATAAAGGAAGACATAAATAAATGGAAAGGCACACCATGTTTAATGTTGGGACAATCAACACTCTTAAGAAGACAGTACTCCCCAAATTAATTTCCAGATTCAATACCATCCTTATCAAAATCCCAGCTTCCAGGTTTTTCTTTTTTTCAGAAATTGAAAAGCTAATCCTAAAATTCATGTAGAAATTGAAGAGATCCAGAATAGTCCAAACAATTCTGAAAACAAAGAACAAAGGTGGAAGATTCCCTTTTCCCAATTTCAAAACTTGTGACAATGCTAGAGTAATCACTCAGCGTAAGGACAGACATATAGATCAATGGAATTAAACTGAGAGTTCAGAAATAAACTGATACATTTATAGTCAATTGATTTTCCAACTCCAATCGATGGGGGAAAGAATAGTCTCCTTAACAAATGGTGCTGGGACAACTGAAATGCAAAAGAGTGAAATTGGACCCCTACCTCATTCCACAGACAGAAATTAATTCAAAATGGGTCACAGACTTAAATGTGTGAGCTAAAATTGTAAAACTCTTAAAATAACGCATAAGAATAAATCTTCATGACCTAAGATTTAGCAATAGATTCTTAGGAACGACACCAAAAGCATGAGTAACAAAAGAGAAAATAGATAAGTCGGACTTCAACCAAATTAAAAACTCCTGGGCTTGAAAGGACATTATCAAAAAGTAAAAAGACAACCCACAGAATGAGAGAAAATATTTTTAAATCCTTTATCTGATATGAAACTTGTATCTATAGTAAATAATTCTTATAAGTCAATAGTAAAAAAAAAAAAAACTCAATTTAAACAGGGGCAAAGGATTTGAAGACATTGCTCCACAGAAGATATAGAATGGCTGACAGGTACATGAAGAGATGCTCAAAATCACTAGTCTTTAGGGAAATGTTAACTCAAAACTACAGTGAAATACCATGTCATACACACTAGGAAGGTATAATAAAGACAGACAATTTGTGTTTGTGAGGCATTGAAGAAATTAGAACTCTCCTGCGTTGCTGGTGGGAATTTAAATGGTGCGGCCATTTGGGAAAACAGTTTGGCACTTCCTCAAAAGGTAAATGTGCATTTACCATATGACCCAGCAGTTCTACCACTAGGTATATGGCCAAGAGAAATGAAAACATGCATCCACACAAAGACCTGTACACAAATGCTCATAGCAGCATTGGTCATAATAGCTAAAAAGTGGGAACAGCCCAAATGTTTGTCAACTGATGAAGGGGTACCCAAAAGATGGTATATCCATACAATGGAATATTATTTGGCAACAAAAAGGAATGAAGTACTGATATGTTAAAACATAACAAACCTTGAAAACATTATGCTAAGTGAAAGAAGCCAGACGCAAAAGATCACAGGTTGTATAATTCCATGTATACTAAATGTCCAGAATGAACAAATCCATAGACAGAAGGTAGATTAGTAGTTACTTATGGCTGGGGAATGGAGTAGGAGGGGTGTGGAAATTGACAGTTAATAGGTATGGGTTTTTTTTCCTTAAGGGGGACAAAAATTCTCTAAAATTAGAATGTGGTAATGGTTGCACAGCCTGTGAATAAACTAAATAAATAAAACTCTTTTTTAAAGATTTGACTGCACAGGTGCAAAAAAGCACTCTATCCTAGGAAAGCGCTTCTCATACTTTAATGTGCATGCAGTTCACCGGGGGATTTGTTAAGATGCAGATTCCGCGACATAGGTCTGGGATGGAGCAGAAGACTTGGCATTTCTGCCTAAGCTGCCTATACTGCATCTAGAAGAGCAGGACCCTGCCTAAGCTGCCTATACGGCATCTAGAAGAGCAGGGCCCTGAGGTGATTAAACAGCTCCCTCTGGATCAGACAGCTAGCAGACCCGGGAAGCCTGAGTTCCATTTGTGCGACAGCCGAGTTGCTGACTCGTGGTGAAGTGAACAGTGGATGAGACCTGGCTTCTCCTCAAGTGTGAGAACAGCTCCCTATAACCATGACCTCAATGAGTTCACCCCAGGCACTGAGACTCTGGAGGCCAAAACTGAATTACTAGAAGTAGAGAGTCCATCCCAGGAAGGAAGGCCTGTCTCCAGTCAGATTCCAGTCTGATCTGATGGCCTCTGGAGTCCCAGGTTCAGATGTGGGAGCCACATTGAAGAGAAACCCAGGAAGTGATAGTTGGCCTAGAAGAAGGTAACCAGCATGGGGAGAAGATTGGAAACCTTGTCACAAGAGGAACTGGTAAAATGCCTGGTGAGGTTTATAATCCAGAAGTAAAGATGTAGGCAAACGATGCTGACTTTACGTGAGGGCTAGCCTAGGAAAGAGGAAATGAAGGCTTTCTCTGTGACCCAGTGGGCAGAGCAAAGATTTAAGAAGAAAGGTTGTAGGGAAGTCACGCCAATAAATAAAAAGGTAATACAATTTTAATAATTAAAACTTCCTAGATCATTCTGGAACTCAGAAACCAAACACAAATTGGCTTAAGCCAAATGAGAGGTTTTTCACATAACACGAAAACCCAGAGATAGGTTTCAGACATTGCATCTTTGCACACTGTCCTTCTCTATGTTAACTCCATCTCCAGGCATGCCTTCCTTCAGGGGTGCCAACGTGGTCACTAGCAGCACCAGGCCTAGGTCCTATCAGTTTAACAACCAAAAGAGTGAATGTCTCTTGCCCGAGGGTTCCATCAAAACTCCCAGGGCTGACTTTCGCTGCACAGCCTGAGTCATATGCCCATGCTGGGTCACATGACCAATCACTGTGGCCATAGTGGGAAACATGACAATTTACCAGGCTGGGATCACATGCCCACCGCTAAACTGAGAGGTGGGGTCTGTCCTGCCCAAACCACAAGGACTGAGACTGGAGGAGAGGTGACTCTTCAAAGAAAAAAAAAAAAGCCTGGCTGTTTTTTACTGAAGGGAAGATAGAAGTTTGTCAGGAACACCAACAGATTTCCATAAACTGCAAATTAAAGAGGCTCCTCTGGGAAGGGAGGAGGGAGAGAGATCCCCATTTCCGGAGACATCCCAGCAGAGGCTGAATGATCACCAGCGCCCTACCCAGCAGGGAGCAGTGCATGGGAGTCAAATCCTACATGATCACTTCTAAGGACAGCAATTCTCCATGGTCTTCCTCCTCACTCTTGGGCACTTGCTTCTGCTTCAAAATAACTTGCATCATAAAAAAGCTTCCTAACTCATATTGCATGGAATTTTTTAAGCCCTTTTAGAAACAGACACAGTTCTTTTTTTCTTCCCTCTTAAGCCACTTTTTGTGGCCTGGATGTACACTCACTCTCCGTGACTGGCCTTGGCCTTTTATATTTGGCATAATTAAAGATGCTCTCTCCAAGGACATGTGGAGTGAGGCTTCAGCGGAGCATTATCATCTCTTGTATGTTGTTCTTTAGCAATTCACCCCTTATTCAAGGTGAGGTGCTTTGTTTTGCAAGAAAATAAGATCATTCAAGCTAACTGAAGAAAGGACTGTGTGTGCGTGTGTGTGTGAGTGTGTGTGTGCACGCGTGTGTGAGTGTGTGCATGCGTGTGTGAGTGTGTGCTCTTGCTCTGCCCCAGACAATAAGCCAACCCTGATCTAAAACTCAACCCTTCTCCAAGTATCTGTGGCCAGGAGAGGAGACAGATTTGACAGCCCAGGCTGTTCTTCAGTAAGTCTGTGGATAACACCTCTGGAACTTGGTGCTCACCCAACGCACACCCCAAATTTGTCAAGTGCATCCCTCCTCTTGCACCTGAGTATTGCAGAGAAGATTTGGGTGTGCAGACTCATGTTCTCCCTGTAAGTAACCAACCAACTGAAAGGGTGCAAAGTGATCAGGCCATTAGGCAACACAGAGTAAATGTCTTTCCAAATGACGAGGGCAGAGGAGGCTGGGAGGCTGTTGCACATGGCCCTGAAGACAGTGCCAGGAGAGGGGTTCAGCTTAAGGAAAAGGAAGAAATTCATCAAAGCTCTGGGGTTTCTGCACCTCTAGCCTATGTGAGAGGGAGGCTCACGCTTGTGTGTCCAGGCTCTCTACAGAGAAGGGGGCTGCCTGTGTGGCTGACTGGACCAATCCTAGGAAATCCCAGCCATGCACCAAAGGAATGGCACGTGAGTCCCCCAGTGCCCCTGCTCAGAGACTGACCCCCCTCCAAACCTCGCATCTGCCCCCTGCAGGGTTTTCAGGGGATTCACCAGGGAAGGGGCCAGACCAAGAGGACTAAGGTATGAGGGAGAATCAGGCCACCTGCGACTCAGCCATCTGCTCCTTACTGTGAATAAGGCTGAAAATATCTGCTAATGTAAGCATCTGAGGGCACCCCAGCCCTAACTCAAAGACACCATTCTGGTGAAAATATGCAGCCAGAGAGACTAGAGGGAATTCTAGGAGATTAAAGGGATGCACTGGTTCCAGGCACTGCAAGAGAATTGGACACAGTAATTAATGGAATCTTATAAAACAAATTTAAATTGATCAGTCAGTAAATGAGTGTATTGCCACCCAGAATGAAACCGATTTAAAGGAACATAAATTGAGTCAATAATAAATGTGGAAGGAGACAGTAGTCGGGAGAAAGTAACAAGTGTAGCATTATTGGAGTTGATGTTATTTATTATAGGGGATTAATAGTAATAAAAAAAAAAGCGCCCATGACAAAGCCTTTGAAAGAACCTGCAATGTAAAACTTAGATCTATAAGTAAGATCTGGTTTTAGGAGCTTAATTGAAAATATTAAATGGGGAACAGCAATTTAATTAAATATAAAGATGATGATAAATCGCTGGGTTGGATTTAGTCATGGGAAGAGAGATCTGGAACAGGGGCTCTGGTGTAATAAGAATTCTGGGAAACACAGACATTTTTCTAAAGAGGACATTTGCAAAGCACTGATTGAAAGCTGCCCGCAGGACCCCTTGAAGTGGTCAAGGCCCTCTGTGGTCTGTCTCCGACCTGGCCCCAGAAAGAAAAAACCCCTTCCCTGGCTGCACAGCCCTCCCCGCATAAACCCCATCCCTGAATGTGTGGAAGCGCAGGCCCCGCCCCACGCCCACCATGCACGGAGCCGGCAGTGCCAGGACCCCCCGCAAGCCAGAAGAAGAGGGAACCCCGGGAGCTGGGAGGAGCGCAGTTCACCCCCGGATTCATCGCTCTGATGAATAAGTGAGGGAACTCCGTAGTTATCTTAACTCCAGAGCAGCTGACCTCCAAGCCTTGCGCCTCAGTGTTCAGAACACGCCCCTAGCCCTCAACAGTGTCACCCTGCATGCCTCATTCACACCGTCTCTCACAAGAGGGGTGGCAGCCGGGCACAGGCTCCGTGTGGAGGGGGAAGGACAGTGGTGTCCTGGCCACTGGACAAGGAGAATGCACACAGGTTACAGGAAGGAACCATGAGCTAAGAAGAGGCGGGATGACTCTCACAGCAAGAGACACATGGCCCATGAAGGAGGGCGGCGGGACCTTCTCCTCCTTGGCCCTGAAGACTTGGGCCAGCATCAGCAAGTCAGGTAGGCTTCCCTAGATCTCCCACCTCCCCCCAGCTGGGGTCGGGGCATCCTCCTCTGGGCTCCCATTGACACTTTCTGCAGAAGCTTCTACCCAGGCACTCAGTCTGCTGTCTCATGGTCACCAGTTTATCGACTGAGTCTCCCAGCTGGACTGGGTCTTGTTCCTTGCAGTCTCCCCAACAGAACCAGGCACACTGTGGTTGATTGAATGATGGAGTGGCAGGGGCTCAGCTTGTTTGGAGGAGAACTAGTCTTCAGAGCCCAAGACTGGTGGTGACAGCTAGCTGAGCCCATAGCCATCCAGCTGTGTAGCTGGCCAGGGAAAGCCCGCTACAGCCTCAGCTGCCTACCTATGGTGGGGGTGGATGTTTGAGGGTGATAGAGGACCATCAACAGATGCCTGTCCCCGCTCTTCAAAAACAGCCTGACTTGGTCATCTCTCCATGCTGCTGGACCCCAAAGAGGTGGCCCCTTTCTGAGCACTGGGAGCAAGCCAGAGACAGGGCTGGGGCCTGTGCTCTTGGCTGTGGGGAGGGAGGAGGTGCATTCAGAAGGTATCGAGTGACACAAGATGGGACATGAGTCGGTATATGTTGAAGCCGAGTGGTAGGGAGAGACATGAGGGCTTATTATATACCTCTCTACTTTCGTGTATGTTTGCATTTTTCCATAATAACATCATTTTAATAAAACAAAATTTAAAATTTAAAAAGACAGTAACCGCAAATGATTTTCCCTAATGGTCTTTCTCTCCACCTCCCCTAATACAGTGGTTCTCAAACTCTGTGACCCAGACCAGCGGTATTGGAATCACCTAGGAACTTCCGAGAAATGCAAATTCACAAGCTCACCGGAACCTACTGAATCAGAGACTCTGGGGTGGGACCCAGCAAGCTGTGCTTCACAAGTCACCTAGATGATCCCGCTACATGTATACATTGAGAGAGAACTACCAGTCTAATGTATTTTCTTTAAACCTTCAAACTTGTGACTTCCATGGATTGGTGATATTTCCAATTGTCGCAAGTTCCCTCCCCACTGCCTCGGGGAGAATGTGTTTTCCCCACAGCTGACATCCCAGTCTCACCTACAGCCCGACTGGAGCACTCAGTATCCCTTATGCAGAGGACGTGAAGAGCCTGTGGTTCAGTATATTCAGTGGGTCCGGCCCCTGGCAGTCATGAGCACTCACTATGCACAGGAAAAGTCCTGAGCTCTCACGTGTTATCTCATTTGATAATTTCAACACCAGATACTGTGATTACATTCATCTTACAGATGAGGAAGCCAGGCTTAGATGCACAGTGAAATAGCTCACCAAGTTTACCAAGGGAGCAAGTATCAAAGCCCGGATTCCAGAGCATGAAGCCCTGACCACGAGACACCCCCACCTTACATTTGTGTCCCTTGTCTGGCTCTGATTGACATCTCACTCCCAGGACCAAACCTGCACCTGGCTTGGACCCCTGTGCCTAACTCCATGATTTAAGTATATATCCAGGCCCTGGAGGCTGGGACTATAATTTATGCATGCCAACATCACTCACTTTGTCAGTTAGGAAGCTTCCAGGTGCAAGGAATAAATTAATGGACCTAGACAACAGGGAGAAGCTATCACCTCATCTAAAAGGGGCTCCCAGGTAGGGTGGCTGTGACAGATTAATGCAGTGGTTCCACAGTACCCTGAAGGACACAGGTCCTCCCCTTCTTTCCTCCCTGCCATCTCAGCTTGTACCTCTCTTCTCAAAGATCAGCCCCCATCCCCCTGTGGTCACAAGATGGCAGCTGACATCATGATCAGACAGGAAGAAGAAGGGCTATTTCTTCCAGACATCTCCTTATTCAGAGTGAGGGGCCCTTTCCCAGCCAACCTCCCCTCATGTCACACTGGCCGGAAGTAGTGACGTGACCATCCCTGAACCAACTGCTGCTAAGGGGAAACGAGAAGGACTTGATGAGAGTAGCCTACTCAGATTGACCCCTGAGCTCCCTGGTAGAGGTGCAGACAATCCAATGCAACTGGGACTTGGCCAAAAGGGAAGAGGAAGGAATGGCTGTTCTGGATCCTTCCCCAGGAGCCCATGTAGGACTGTGGGATAGGAAATACTGTCCTAGTGTACAGCCCCAGAGAGTGAAAAGCAAATGTTCTTGAGTCATGTTATCAGGACGTTTCAGAACACTGGGGCAAAAATTTCCAGAGAGAAACAAATAAAAGTCACCTACAAAGGATCAGGAATGAGAATGACATTGGACCTCCAGCCAGAAACTTCTCAGAATGAGTTAGAACACAGCACTGCAGGGCCTTTGAAGGGATGAGGAAAAATGATGTGAAATAGTCATGTTACAAATCAGTCAATTATAAATAGTCAAATTATTAATCAGTTCCAATAAAGACATTTTCAGACATTCAACAAACATTCAAGGTCTCGGAATCATGCACCTTTCTCAGGGAGCCAGTGGAGATCATGACTCACCAAACAAGGGAAAACACTAAGGAAGAGGAGGAAATCAGACCCGGGACACAGGTGAATTCCTGAGATTGCATGAAGGAAGGCCGTCAGATGACAGCTGCAGGTGTGCAGAAGGCCTGAAGAGAAACCGGGAGGCATGGAAGAGTCTGGGGTAGATGTCCCCAAGAAGACGTGCACCTGGCACTTCCCGGCTGTGTTGGGAAGAGAATGGGGAGATTTAGTGATAAAGACAGGAAGTTAAAGCAAATAAAAAACGAGGCAATTATCACCCTTCCCCACCCTCCCAGAAAACAATAAACAATAGTTGTTAAAGAAGAGAAATATAATCATGGAACAATAGGCTGCTTAATTGTCAATTATACTTATAGTCGTACTATAGTAAACCCTGGATATTTACTTAATCAAATCTTGTGATCTAAGCAGATTGAGAGAAGGGAGGGGTAGAAGTGTGTGAGTGTGTGTGTGTGTGTGTGTGTGTAAAGGGACTAATCCTAATCTTGAAATAACGAGTCTGGAGATAATATTGAAGCTGGAAAATCAAGAAACTGAAGTACAATTGTGTCTTTTTGAGAGAGGTGAACAGAAGGAGCCAGTGCAAGGGCTCTCTTGAGACCAGCACTTCAGGGTGGAAGAAGTGAAGGAGGTCCACCATCGGCCAACCTGTTCTATTTGAATTATTCAACTATGTTCCTGTTATTTTATTTTATTTTTATTTTTATTTTACTTTGTTTTATTTTACTTTACTTTATTTGACAGAGAGAAGGAACACAAGCAGGGGGAGTGGCAGAGGGAGAAACAGGCTTCCCGCTGAGCAGGGAGCCCGATTCCTGGACCCCAGGATCCAGGACCCTGGATTCCTAGACCCCAGGATCATGGACCCCAGGATCATGACCTGAGCTGAAGGCAGACGCTAATGGGGGGCCCCCATTACCTGCCTGCAGAATCTTCATTTGGAACAGCTGATGCCACTGAAGCTTTTGAAAACTCCCCGGGAGAAACCAAGCTGCCACTTCCGGGGCGGGGCCTCCCACCTCCAGTGTGACCTGTTTCCCCGAGACCCACAGTGGCAGGCACATCGTGCAAGGTTCGAGGGGATGTGAGCCGGTCCCGGGGGGCTCCAAACAGCCTGGGGTCTTGGGGCCGGTGCGGGGCTACAGCAGGTCGGCCGGGACCAGGCCCCGGCCAGGCAGAGACCAAGCACGGGTGCCCCCAGCCCGGCCAGCCCCAGACCTCTTCACCCCACGCACCACACTTGTTTCCTCCTCTGGCTGCTTCTGCCAACCCACCTTCCCACTCAGGGTCCCAGGGAAGCCAGTGCTGTGGGTGGAGTGAAATTGAATCCAGACCAAAAAGACCCCGTGTTCCCATCCATGCCCAGGCCCAACCTGCTGTATCTGGGCTCTCTTTCTCTGTCATCAACCACAGTCCAGGGGCATCAGGAAGGGGATGAACACTTTGCCCTTCTTACTCAAGGAGGCTGAATGACCCGCCCCCGTCCACGCGGGTAGTAACTGCTGGCTCAGCTCTACTGGCTCCAAGATCTGAATTCTTCCCTTTTCTTCCAGACTGTCTCTAGAAGTGGGCAGGGGTACATTTTATTCCCAGGAGGAATGCAAAGTTTCCCGGGGAGAATATTTATAAACATTACTACATATTCTCCACAGTGTTCATTTGTTGATTCAAGAATTGTTTATGCAAGGTCCGATGCTGAGTGCAGTCCCTAGACTCAAAGAGGGCACAGTACAATGCAGGAGGAAGACACTAGAACAGATCAGCACGGCTCTGTGATAAGCTGATCTCCAGGAGTCCTCAGCCGCCTCTCCTGTGCCGTGGACGTGTCCCCTGACTGGCCACTTAGCGCAGGCACTCTGCTCCCCTTCATTTCCTCTTGTCCAGGGCCACGGTGCGGCCACCACAGCAAGAAAGCTCTGGAGTCCTGAAGCCCCCAGAATGGGGCTATAGTGTCTGGAGCCTGAGGGCTGAGGCCACATGGCCTTCTGTGCCTGAAGGAAAGCTCTGTCACCTAGGGCCATAGCGAGGCTGCTCCTGTGCCCAGTGTCTTTCAAGGTCTCCGCTGAAAAGTCTCCTTTCATCTGAACCTTGGAGTTTAATGTGTCCATAGGACACTGAGCTAGGGACAAATCCAAGCGACAGCCCCTCTAAAGAGAAAGGTTTTGCTCCTCAGCCTAACTCCTGCCTGCCCAAGAAGTTCCTCAGTCCCGCTTAAAAACAATCCATTCCCTCCTCAACAAATCTTCCAGACATGCACCAACATGGCTGAGGGCCAATGGTGGGCTGACGCCCCAGGACACATACATGTTGCACACACTCATGCACATGCATGGCTGTCCCTCTGCCCACCCTGACCCATCCTGCCTGGTTGGTCATCCTTCCACAGTCAAGGCCCAACACTCTTAGACCTTATCATTTGGGGTCAGAAGGCTGTGGAAGGACACATGTCCTCCCCACATCTCAGGACAGTGCCCGAAATTCCAAAAGCTACAAATCTCTAGTAACTGATGGTTATGGAATAGAACATAAAACCTGATAGTCTGAGAATAAGATGTACAAAATGGGAGATATTGCCAGAACCATGTTTGTATTGTGATGGGGTTAAAGGCACACACTTTGTAAGCAGCCAGACACTGCAGAACAAGGAAAATGTGAGGGCCATGCCAAGCCTGGAGGGCCGTCACTGACGGGGCTCTCAATGACCACTTCAGTCACTCTGAGCCTCTAAGTTTCCAGCCTTCTTGATAGTTCCCTCAATGCCCATCAAGATAATGAAAATCCTCCCTATTCCCTCGGGGCCCCAGCCTCTGCTAGGCAAAGCTTTATTGTGGGAAATCCCTAACCGATCAGACAAATTAATCTCTGATAAAAGATTAATGTAAGGATGGCAAATGGATTTCATTTCTGCTGCCAACCGTGATTGATTGGGAGGGCTACCTGGAGTGCTCATCTGCAGACTGTGGTCAGAGCTTAGCGCAGCACGCAAGAGTGCCGGGATCGATTCAGGATGTCTGCCCTGAGCCCTCTAGGGACAATGCCATCACAGGTGCTGCTTATCTGCCATCCTAGGGTTAGTGGCTGCCCTGGGTTAACCTGTCCCTCCCTCTCTGGCATGGCCATTGGGGGAAAGAAGTCTTATTCCAGGTAGTAAAAGACCTTGAGCCCATGAGGAGTTATATGGAGTAAGGAGGACCCTACCAGCCCTCTTGGGACGGCCCTTTCCATGCTCCAGGAAAACCTGACCTCAACCAGCAGTTATCTTAGAGGGTCCTCAGCCCAGGGTGAGAGAAGGGCTAAGCGGCCATTGATTCCAGTTAACCTCAATGAACATCATTAACTTGCCTCCTCCAGGGTAGTGACAACCATCCACGTGTGGCTAATGCAAATTGCCCGTTGGTGATTTGGCCCAGGTACAGATGAGCAACCACCACCTGCTCTGGGACTCAGGTCCCAGGAAGGAGGTTTGGAATCTGGGAGGGCACTTACCAATGTGAAGAGAATGTGGATCAATCCTGTGAATAAGCCCTGGGTACACTGAGGCCTCACAGTGGGATTCCAGGAGGTTATTTTTGTTTCATTTTGTTGCTTTTCCAGGGCTGCTTATGCACCTGCTAAAGTATTAAACATAAAGGGCTCTGAAAAGCTAGGCAGAGCCTGGGGACACTGTGTGGACCCCGTAATTCCTGGAGCCTGGGTATGAGGTCTAAGAAGTTAGAGGAGAACAAAGCCCATTCTGTCTGCTTCTGTGGGCCTGGTAGACCCTGGGCTGTCTCCCTCCAAAAACAGCTTACAAACTCCTGCCAGGCCCCACCTCTCCAGCAAGCCATGGCCCTTCCATTCTGGGATCCACACACTATTTACAGAAGTTTCCAGCCCATGGACAAGTCTCAGCTTGCCCAGTTGGTCCAAATAAAGCACATAGGGACCATGATGGCAGATTGGCTCATCGGAGAGGTGTGCTGGGAATAGACTCCTGCAAATAGCAGGCGTGAGCTAGCCCTGGCTCCAGAGGAGAGAGACCTGTGGTATAAGCATCTTCCTGTGGCAGGCTGGGGGTTGGAATGACTCTTAATCATGGTGATTTCTGGATTCAATTGGAACACCCTTCTAAGATGGGCTTCCATCATTTTCTCTATTTGTCTTTTCTGTTCTTTACCTAATTCTGTCTTTTCTTCCTTCCTTCCTGCTTTCATTCTGTGTACAAGTGTAGATGTCTACTGGTTGTCAGGTGCGGCCCTGGGTGCTGGGGACACAGAGATGAACAAGGCCCAATCCCTCTTCCATGAGCTTTCAGCTGGAAATGGAGATCATAAATCTACATGCACACAAGTACACGGCAGTAGAGAGCACAGGGAATGGGGCACCCAAGCCTGCTACAGAGAATTTGGCATTTAAGCTGGAATTTGAAGGATTAATTGATGTTTGTTAAGTGGGAAATCAGGTAAGGACATTTCGAGCAGACACTGTAATGGGTAAAAGCACCCAGGCTCGAGAGAATATGCAGTGTGTGGGAAAGTGTAAGTCCGGGTGGTGAGACTGAATAAGTAAGTAGACAGCATGGAGAGCCACGTGTGCTGAGACAGGATTTTCTCCTGAGGCCAATGGGAAAGTTCAATCGAAGCAGGAAGCAGCCCTAATGAATTGACCTGAGAGAGACTTCTGCATTCGGGCAGGCTAGGGAAGGTTGCTGCAGGCCAATGCTCCTGCTGCAATGACTAGGGACAAAAGGAAAAATTGGAAAAAATTAAAGATCTTTTATTAAATCTTTTTTTTTTTTTTTTTTTTTTTTTTTTTTTTTTTTAGGATCTAAGAGTATGATGGAGGCAATGAAGTCCAGGGAAGGAAACGCCTTTCCTAGGTGAGCTGATGAATGTTGGCTCTCTTCTTCCTTGGAGACTCTTGCCAGTTCAGGGCACAGGCTGGTGATGGGACTTGGCCCAGCCAGGGGAACCTTACCAAGGAAAGAGGAACAAGGAAAGTCTTCAAGGTCGTCCGGGCTGGCTGCTGGACTGGAAATAAGAGGAGCCCTCAGGCAAAGCTGGTTTTGACCTAGGACAACACTAGAGGCTGGGCACCAGGACTGGAAAAAGGAATGAAGTCTCCCCCCAACACACAATCAGAAGGAGGGGGGCTGTGACAAACATGCCAGTCTCTTTTAGGATACTTGCCAGATTTTGAACACACCCAGAGTGGAAAGATAAAAATCTAAGCTCAAAATATCAGTGGTGCTAACTGTGTTAGCTTAGCTAAATTGGAAGTGCCTTTCCCAGAATTCTTTTCCTTGTTTGGTACCAGATTACGGGTGGTCACAAGATAAATTTGAGATTTGGAAAGTGGATTGAGACAACAGTACTCTGCTGATTTATAGCAACTTCTGGCCCACCACTAAACACAGATGCAGCAGGTTTCCATAGACTCCCCTACCAGCTCCCACAACTGCATAAGGTCTAACCCATATAATCATTATTCCATGTCATTCTTATTGGCTCTGCTGCTCTGATCAAACTCTAACTGGTACGCCAGAGGTTAGCAAACTTCTTATGTGAACAATTTATTTAATAATAATTATTATTACTTATTAGATATAATATATATTTATTTTATTTATTTATTTACTTTAGAGAAGGGGTGAGGGGCAGAGGGAGAGAGAGAACACCAATAGACTCCCCACTGAGTGCGGAGCCCAATACAGGCCTTGATCCCATGACCCTGAGTTCATGACCTGAGCCAAAATCAAGAGTCAGATATCTAACCAACTGAGCCACCCAGATGCCCCAATATATATTTATTTTATAGTAAATATTTATATACATGCCTTGCAGTCCAAGAGGCAAAAGTGAGGATATTATAAAGGAACTGAATTTTTTTGTAATACAGGTCTACTTATAAGAAGAACCAAATTCTTCTGGACAAGATAGAATTTCACTTAGTAGGGATTCAGACTTAATGCTCTCCATCACCAAACAGATTGCAAATTTTCATCTGTAAAAACCATTCTTGTTTGTGGGCCATACAAAACCAGGCAGAGGACAAGATGTGACCTGAGCCATTAGTTTGCTGGCCCAGTGATACATCCTTTAAAGGGGAAGGAACTTTCAGGGCTGAGAAGAGAGTGCCAGCAGGTTGTAAATCAAAACTTCAGAAAGATTTCACTCAAGGAACAAGGACAAACTACAGATAAGCTGAGTCTTACTAAAACTGCAATCCAGGGGCGCCTGGGTGGCTCAGTGGTTAAGCATCTGCATTCGGCTCAGGTCATGATCCCCGGGTGCTGGGATCGAGCCCTGCATCGGGCTCCCTGCTCCATGGGAAGCCTGCTTCTCCCTCTCCCTCTCCCCCTGCTTGTGTTCTCTCTCTCGTTGTGTCTCTCTCTGTCAAATAAATAAATAAAATCTTAATAAATAAATAAATAAATAAAACTGCAATCCATTTCCAACCCAGTTCAATCTCTGGTAGGACTGAGGTGGTAGTCTTTTTACCCTACCCACCTAACAAAGAAGGAATCCTAGCTGGTTGAGAATATCAACCAAAGCCTCTATGATTCTATTATACATGATGACCAATGTGTAATAAAAATTACTAGATATGCAAAGAGACAAGAAGATGTGATTGATGATAAGGAGAAAAAAACGAATAATAGAAATAAGTTAGAACATTTTAAAATAGCTATGATTAATATGTTAAAGAAAGTGGGTACAGTTGAACAGAGGATTAGTGAACCTAGAGACAAGGCAATAGAAAACATCTAAAGTAAAGCACAGAAAGATTTATCTGAGAGAAAGATCATTCTGGCTACAGGGTATAGGATGGATTGCTGGGGACAAAAATTGAAGTCAAAATACCTTGAGGGGATGAGTAGAGATTTGCTTTCTCAGGTCATCTAAAAGCAGCCAGGATGAGGAACAAACAGCACCCAAATCCTTCTTCTCTCCCTCCTTAAGGAAAAAGGACCTTATTCAGCCCCTCCCCCACCCCATAGCCTTATTCAACTGAAAGCAAGTAAAATCAGAGGGCTCTTGGAAAAGCATCCCCCTCTTAGGGTCAAACCAGGTCTCTCCATTTCCTTCTGATAATGGTATTTCTAGCTTGGCTGAGACTGAAGGAAGAGAAGATTCTGCAGATTCCTGGCTCTTCCCTGAGCAGGGAGGGAGACATTTCAGGCTCCAACCCAGCCTGCTGACTATCTGCTCTCTTACTGATTCCCAGAATGTTAGCAGAGATTCTGCACCACCAACAACCCTCTTGGGAAACCAGAAGCTTCTAGCTGATCAGAAGTTGTAAAGTGCAGCCCATCCAGGTCCTGGCAGAAAAGCACTCCACATTAAAACCAAAGAGTGAGCTGGGGGTAGAGGTGGGGGAGTGGGCAGGAAAATTCTCTTCAGAGGGAAAGCTCTATGTGATGCCTATTCATTCAGCAACGTGAAACCGCTACTATGTGCCAGGTATAGGTCTAGGCCTGGGAACACAGCAGGAAACAAGACAGGCAAAGCTACTTGCATTCTAATTATCTCAGTCAGGTTAATAAGTTTGTATAGTAAATAAACCCACAAGCAAGAAAATACCAGTTTTTGGAACATGTTATGATGAAATTAAAATGGTATGATATAACCTAAAGTAGTGAATTGGGTGGCCAGGGAAGGCTTCTCTGGGTTGGTGACATTGACTAAGATTTGAATGATAAGAAGGAGAAACCTGGATTAGGAGCATTTCAGGCTCCCCCGCCCCACAAAAAAATAAAAAATAAAAATAAATAAAAAATAAAAAGAGCATTTCAAGCAGAGGAGCTAGGGCAAATATCCCGAAGGCTGCTGTAGCTGGAGGGCAGTGGGTGCTAGGGAGATGGATGGGAAAGGTGGGAGGAAGCCCGTTCTGTAAGTTCTCAATCATCTTGACACAGAGCTTGATTTTGTGTGCAACAGAAAGTCATCAGGGATTTAAACTACATAGAAGAGTCCTCTGTGTTATTTCCTCCCACCCTTCGGCTTGATTTCATGGCTCTGATTCTCTGGCTATCCATGAATCTCCCCCACGCCCCCAAATTCCTCTACCCCTCAGCCTTTGCCAAAAGGCTCAGGCCAAAATTCTTGGAGTCATCCCTTGACTCTATTTCCTTGAAACCCTAAGAAAATTCTGTGGGGTGGTGGACATATCAATGTATGTCCAGTATCCAACACTTCTCACCACCCCCACCTAAGCCACTGTCATCCCACATCTGGGTGATTAAAACTGGCTGTTTCTCCTCTTGCCCCTACAATCTGTTTGCCACACAGAGCAAGCCTCTTGAATTGCCAAGCAGACCAGTTTACAACACTCCCGTGCTCAGAGAGCCTCCTTGGTTTCCATCTTGCTGGGGGCAGAAATCCGAAGTCCTTACAAGCATTTATAAGGTCTCTATGGTATCTGCTCCTCATGACTTCTCTCCTCTCCCCACCTCCCACTGCCCTTCGCTCACACCATCCCTGGGACCCTGGCCTCCCTGCCACTGTAATGCTTCTGATCCGGGGCCTCTGCGGTTCCCTCTACCCTGAACATTCTTTCTCCAGATAGCCCACAATGTAACACCTTCCTCTAGCACATCTAGGCTCCAAAAGCCACCCCTCAGCAGAACCCTGCCTGTCTACACTGTTGCCTCATACAAACTGTCCCCATCCTGCCAGTCTGTATCCTCCTTACCCAGCTTTACCGCTCATTTTTTCTGCAGGTCTCACCACCTTCTAAAACGTTCTACAATTTGCCCATTTACTGCGGTAATTGACTATTATCTGGCCTGTCCCCCAGTGTGGATGAATTTCTGTGAGGGTGGGCATCATGTCTATTTTGTTCTCTTTATGCCAAACCCCTGAAGAGGTGTTTAGCATATAGTCAATGCTCAATTAGTACTTTTGAAAGAACATTGTTGAATGTATTGGTAATTTTAACACTTTTATTCTATGCCCTAGATCAGACAATGTTATACATGACAATATTTATATCTATAGTATGTCTCTTGATCATTCAAGAAAGAATTTTTTGAGAGGCACCTGGGTGGCTCAGTTGGTTTCGGCTCAGGTCGTGATCTCGGGGTCATGAGATCAAGTCCTACGTCAAGCTCCACACTGGGTGTGGAGCCTGCCTAAGATACTTTCTCTCTCTGTCTCCCTCTGCTCTTCCCCTCCCTGTGCTTTCTATCTCTCAAATAAATAAATAAATCTCTCTAAAAAAAAAAAAAAAAGAAAGCAAAGACTTTTTGAAAAGAAAAAGTTTGAGCGGTGTATGCGGAACACAACAGTACTACCTTGACTTCCAAGTTGAACATGATGGATTGACTACATGTGTCCTCCCCAAATCCCAACAAAATGACGAAGACGAGGTAAAAGCAGAATGGACCCATAAAGACAAAAAGAATAAGAGGGAGATGACAGTGGACAAGACATATGAACAAGGTGCAATATGGAAAGCAGATGGACAAGGGTGGCCATGTTGTCAGACTGACCTGACCAAGGGAGAACCATGCTTGTCTGAACGGAGGGGAGCCAGGAAGGAAGCTGGTTCCTGCTTCAGCATCTAGAACTGGAAGTAGGGAGACGGCTCTGAAGGCTGCCACAAGCGGGGCTGAACACAAGAGAATGGGTTGAAGATCCACGGGAGAGACAGTGGGACCCCCACATACCTCCCAGCCCACCCAGACAGCAACTGCACATGGACGGCTGACTTCATCCTACTTGTGATGTAGCTAAATTAGAAAGATGTTATCGCCACATATCTGCATGATGGGGGCGAGGGATAGAGAGGTAAGTGTTATTCCACGTTTGGAATTCAGTAGAAAATAAGTAAAACATAAAAGTCAAATGTTAGCAGTATCAGGATGGCAGCAGCTGCTGAGGGCTGCAAAAGCTCACCTCTGGGAAGCGTGACATGTGACCGAGGAGGGCCAGGACAGCAGTCTGCTCTTCTCCATTAGAAGCCTTATAGAACGAGTCATCATTTAACACTGGGGTCCGTACATTACTTTTGTAAAAATGGAAATTGCCTTTCTGGCTGCTGCGTGGAAAATAGATTGGGGGAAGGCAAGAACGGAACCAGGGGAACCCCATAAGTGGTCCAGGAGAGGGATGATGAGGACGGGGCCGGCGTGGTAGGAATGGAAGTAGAGAGAACTGGCTGCATTTGCTAAGTTCACAGCAGAGTCAACACAGCCTCCTGAAGGACTGAATACAGGTGTTAAAAAGTAAGAGGAATCAAGTGTGATTTCTAGGCATTTGGCTGAAGCCACTTGGTATAGTCAGGGTCTGGAGAGGAAGCAAGTACCAAGGGCACAATATTCAAGGAGGCCCTTGCTCTCAGGGCCATGCAGGTGCAGGTGGGCCCCTGAGGGTGAGGGCCTCCTGAACTGGTATGCTCACCTCACTCTCATCTCAGCCTTGACTTGGAAGGTTCTAGTGCTATTTACTGAGATGGGCAAATGAGTGGCAAAAGCACAGAAGTCACAAGGAAGGACAGAGAGTGAAAAAAGTTTTCGTTTGGACAAGTCATGAGTTGTCAAGCAGTACAAGTCCGCAGCTCAGGGGAGCAGTCATGTCGGAGATGGAAATTTGGGTGTCTCAGCATAGAGATAATCCTTAAAGTCATGGGCCAAGACTGGACAACCCAGTGAGGTAAAACTCCTCACCTGCCCAAGTCTGTATTCTGGCTTCAAGTCCCCTGGCCAGACTTACAGGAAGGCCCGGTGAACCTCCATGGGGTGATAAGGAGACCCAACATTTCCCCTTCCATGACGTGAGGGCTCATTGGAATGTAGAACCATCCACTTTGGAGAAAGGCACGCCCAGGATGAGCCGAAGTATGTGCCCATTCAGCCCAGATCCTAGTACAGTACCTGGCATGTGGTGGTGCATGGGATGGTGGATGAATGAATGAAGGGCCCACCCTGAGTGAAAATACAAATGATTTTTGGCAACAACAACAAAAAAATACATAAGGAATCTTTTCATGGGAGACGATAAAGGTTGAGGGCGGGAGGGGTGTACAGGGTCAATCTGCCTAAAGACAAGGTATGGACAAAGGAAACCCAGAGATGTAGCCCCATGGGAAGGCTGAGGCCACGAACCTGCTCCCTATTGCATCTGCAGCCTGATGCTCAGGCTGGGTCCTGGAGCTAGCCCAGCACCCCATTCTCCAGAGCATGTGGCTTTAGCGGCAGTTTGGGGCTTGGAGCAGCCTCTCAACAGTCTTGGCCTGACAGGCAGCAGCTGCAAACTCCCAATAAGAGATTGCAAGTTTGCATTCCTGGGGCAGGAGGGGTATTGGCCTCTGGATCTCATCCCTATGGAAATTGGCCCTGGAGGTGGAGGGTGGGGAGGGCAGCCCCAGCCTTTGCAGCCCGTCAACCCCCTTCACTTGGAAGCCGGAGGAGCTAGCAGATGGAAAGAACCCATTTACTGATCCATGGCTCAGCTAAGGGACTGCTCAGCTCTTTAGCTCGCCTTGTAGAACTTTCCAGAGTCAAAGAGTCAACTGCCCAGGCACCCATATGGTTATCCCAGCCTCGAGCTGCTTCAGGAATCTCTACACATGGCCCCATAGATATACAGCCTGCTGGTTTTAAAGCAAATTCTGTTCAGGGCTCCCTCCTGAAGGTAAGTTGGGAAGTATGCCACCCAGGCCCTGCCACAGGGGGTCCGGCTGTAGCTTTGCATCATACCCCTGGTGCAGGACAGCCCGTGCCCACGGTCCTCTGCATCTGGACCACCTGCACAGCCATGCTGTACACACAGTGTCTCTGTCTGAACCTGGGGACACACCTGCGTCAGGCAACAACCCCCCCGCCACCTCCTGCTCTGTGGCCCCACCTGGCAGCTAGCTGGTGCATCTCTCCCAGCCCCATCAGCTTCATCTGTGTTGCTTTTCCCAGTAGCCGAATATTTCAAAGTGCTAATATTGATTAGAACAGGTCTGAGAAGCTTAATGCCATTGACATGAAGGTGGGAACCTGTGGGCCTTATTTAAAGAACCAAACCTGTAGCCCTGAGTGGAGGCTCATCAGATGGTCAGCAGTCTGTGTGTGTGTGATTAGAAGCAAGAACAAATTAAAGAACATAAGGTGCTGGAAAATACACTTTGAAAGACTGTATCTTGTAGGAATGATATTAATGTTTAGCCCCTCTCTTCTCCCCCACCCCTCCTATTTTAAGATTTATTTATTTATTTATTTGAAGGGTGAGGAGAGGGAGAGGGAGAATCTTAAGCAGACTCCTCACTGAGCAGGGAGCCCAAGGTGGGGCTCGATATCAAGACCCCGAGATCACGAGCTGAGCCCAAACCAAGAGTTGGATGCTTAACCGACTGCTCCATTCAGGTGCCCACCCCACCTCAGGCCCTTTTATAACAAGACATTCTACCATTTGGCCTGTCTACACCCCACCTCTGTGAACGCTTCCAGGAAGGCACACACCCACAGCCAGGCAGCCTCTGCCTCAGCAGGCACTATGTGCCTCACCACCCCAAACACCCCATAACGAGTTCCATCCTGCAGCATGAGGCAAAGCCTCCAGCCAACACTAGGCTTTTCTTTTCTTGCAAATCTTCCTATGTTAAGCCAAGATGCTACTCCATGGTGCTAGTTTTCACCTTATGGAGTCACCGTAAGAGGTCCCTCCCCTTCTCACAAGATGTCCCTTCAAATATTTCAAGGCAGCTACCTGCTCTGTTCGCACCACCTCCTTTCAAAGTGAAAGGGTTCTCCCCTTCTCAATCAGCCTTCAAGGGAGCAGATAGCCACATCAGACCAATCACTTGGCCCTGGACATGTTCTCTTGTGTCAAAGCCCCTTAAAGGTGAGCTGGTGCTTTGCAATGGATATCAAGGCCCTTGACAATGTTCCTAGCTTTTATTTCCATAATCTGACTTCCAGAAATCCATCCTAAAGAAATGATCTACATATGTAACCAAGTGTTGCTCTTACAGCTCTTCCCTTGAAGTGTTGGCCTTTATTACGGAGGAATATCCGATAAGGTGGGCAAATCAATTGTCATGTCCACATATACAGCCATCAAACACTATCTTTGTGAGGAATATGGAAAAAAGCAATATGCAGTTATATACTCAGCATTATGCAGATGCACACCCACATTGCACTCTCACACATATGTATGCACACAGGTGCATGCCCAGACCCACACACAAAACAGGAAAGAACACCCTTAAATGTGAACAGTGGGAATATATATTGGTGACATTCTGGGTGATGATTCTTTTCTGTTTTGTATTTCTCAAATATTTTTTTTAAATATTTTATTTATTTATTTGACAGAGAGAGAAAGACATCGAGAGAGGGAACACAAGCAGGGGCAGAGAGAGAGGGAGAAGCAGGCTTCCTGCAGAGCAGGGAGCCCGATGCAGGGCTCGATCCCAGGACCCTGGGATCATGACCTGAGCCGAAGGCAGACGCTTAACGACTGAGCCACCCAGGCGCCCCAGTATTTCTCAAATATTCTACAATGAGCATAAACTGCTTCTCATTTGCAGCTGGAAAAGTTGCTGTTTAAATTAGAACTGGACATAGAGCCCTCATATTGTCACCGGCACAGGGCATTGGTCACTCTCCCTGTGCCATGTCCTGGCCTCTCTTGTTCTGAAGCCTGATAGGCACAGACCCACGGGCAGCCAACTGCCCTGAGGTGTTTTGGAGGAGCTGCCCTTACCCAGTACCCCCTGCTGGTGACACCATGGGGCATGTTTTTGCCCCGGGCAGGTCTTGTCCCAGACAGAGAATGCACATGCAGCAGAAGACAGGAAGTCGTGATTCAAGAGTAAGTCATACTTGCAGAGTAAATGAAATACTGCCCACAGCAACAGGCCTTTCACATATTCGCCTTGGGGCCAGATTTTGCCAGGCCATTACCATACACGAAGGGTGGCCATGTGGGCCGATTTCACCTGTGTGGGAAGTCCCCGTGAATGTGTAAAAGAACCCATCCAGGAGGTTGTCTCCTCCACATGGACAGGGAGGACAGCAATGCCAGGAGAACAAGGGAGAGATCCAGTGAAGTGGTGAAAAGCCCAGAAGCTCTTCCTGGCTGTGTGGTCTGAGGCAAGTTACTTAACCTCTCTGAACCTCAGCTTCTCTTAGTATAAAATGGAGACCATAGTAGGACTGTATACCCTGGTGGCTGTGAGGATTCACTGAGTGCAGTTCTTCTAAGCACTTAAAGCAGAAACTATCAGCCATCAGTGTTCACAGGTTACATGTGGCAGACCAAGGAGAGGACCTTGGCTGTGTGACCCTGTGTCAACTGCTCAGACCATGAGGCCCATCACCTTCTTTCTTTCTATGTCCTTTAAATAAATGCCCTGTGTGTGGATGAACTGCAGAAGCAGAAGGGTGTGCACACTGAGCTCTGCGCTTTTCTCTGGGAGTGGTACAGAGCCCCTTCTTCCCCTCGGGGGCTCCACTGGGCCCTAATGTGGGACCTCTGCTGTGCAGTGCCTCCTGCCCAGCTTCCCCACCTGCCAGGACCCACATCCATCTGCTCACGAAGACCAGATGGGCCCCAGTCTCCTCCTGTGAGTTGAGTATCTGGTCCTAGGAAGCCAGAAAGGTCACTGCCATGTGTGGGCAAGCCCCATCTCTCTGTAAACTCATCTCTCAATAAATGATGAGTGTTGTCACATCTCACTCGAGAAGCCAGAACAATATATGCTCAAGCCTTTCCAATCAGGATTGTTCCCACAAGCCTTTGGCTTCTGTGGGGAACATTTGGTTTAAAAGGAAATGGAATTTCCCCTTCAATATTCTTCTTGGATGACAGGTCTGTGATTGGAATCAGGGCATGAAAAATCATGCCCTGGTGGTTATTTCCATTAGTGGCTTTTGACTTTACAGGGACACCTGGAGCACAGAGCACCCAGCCTCTCCCACCTCCCACTTCCCACCCCCACAGCTCAGGCAGGTCATGGCTGTCTGACCTGGGGCTGCTTGTTATTTCAGAGCCCTGTGCTGTCTGGTCGGGAGCTTGGTGAACTCAACTTGGCAAGAACCTGCTACCTGGTCTCTCCTCACTTCATTGTCCCCCAAGCCCACACTCTGGTCCAGGCTTCTTCCTCTGCAGGCGTGATGGAACTCCTGAAACTCACACATACACACATGTGCACGCGCGCATACACACACACACACACACACACACACACACACACACACACAGTGAATGCTTGCTTCTCTGCCTGCGACCATCCCAGGGAAGGACTCATTGTCATATAAGACAGAAGAAATTGTTCATTGTCTAGGTTGCAGGATAGCAGAACCCAGTGAAGGAAATAGACATGGGGCCTGGAGACTCAGAAAAGAAGAAAGATGAGCCCACACTCAAGAATGAGTCCTTGAAGAAGGGTCAGTGAGAAATAGCGCTGTAGCAGCATCATAGCTGGCTTGTGCATCCGGCTGCTGTAGTAGCCTGGGAGCCCCAGAAGGTAGCCACACATCTCCGTCCCTCACCCCCAGCACAGGTCCAGGCACAGACCAGTGCTCAGGAAATGTTTGTTGGTGATGGGAAGAAGGAAGAAGCAAGAGGAGCAGGGTAGCTATCTTCTGCTCGGAGATCTGAGCGCTGTTTTCCTTAACTTTAGGCAGGGTTTGGAGAACAACAAGGTATGTTTGCTGAGCAGGATGTAAGCCAAGAGGAACAGGGTCCTCTGCGGCCAGATGAGGAGGAGCCTGCTCTGACGACTTGGAGCGGGAGGCACCAGCTACACGGTGCTCACACCCTGCTCCTGGACTGGGAGGGCCAGTGTGCAGATGCCGCATAGCGCGCAGGGTGACTGCACCTGCCTGCCATCAGCATGGAGCCCACGCCAACCCCCTGTCCTTCACAGAAAATGATGGCTATCCTCAGGAGCCAGAGGATTTGCCTCCTGGCGTGGGGGCCAGAGGCCAGAGGACCGATGGAAAAGGTTAGCATCTGGGCCTGGGCGAGGAGTACCGCCCACATGCCCACAGTATGGCTGCCAACACTCCTCAGGATGCCAGCGCCTTCCTCCCAGCACCCAGAGCCCTGAGTATCCCCCCATCCCCCAGTACCTGTGCAGCCAGTGGCAGTCAGTGGGGGCTGCTTCTGACCCACCGCCAGGAGGGGGAGGACTGTGAACTCACCGCCGGTCCCCGGGGAAATCAGGCCATGTCCGTGCAAGCGAGGCGAAAGCACCCACAGATTGCTGCCCGAAGACAGCCCTCTCCCTGGCTCCCCTTTGCTCCGGTTCTCAAATCTTCAAAGAGTCTGGTGACTGTGGGCAGAGAGGAAGAATCATTTCTCTGCAGAGGCTCTTGCCTCCTGGCATTGTCTGCGCCCCAAATGCAGCTCTAAACCAGCCAGAAATGAGCCCATTTCTTTCTGTTCCCTGCCATTTTACATAAAGAGTCTTTCTAGCCAATAAAGAAAACAAACAATACCTGCATTGTTTAGGAACTGTGTTTGGCAACAGAAATCTGAAAACCAGTGACTTACACATAGGCACGTGAATCCCGAGGAAGCTGCTCCCCATCCTGCTGCAGCACCCAGGCAGCCTGGATTTCTGTCTGTTTTGAGGCCTGATATCCTACTCTCTTGGGAGTCTGTGTATAATCCCCACGTGCTTCCAATCAACTGGTTTTTAAAAAGTCAGGTGAGGTTGCGGGGAGGGGGGGGTCCTGTCTCTTGCAACAGCTCCCATTTGAACCGCCTACTTCCCACAGCCTCCCATTCCTGACCCCAGTTGCAACCAAAATGCCAAAGGTTTGCCTGAAGCTGGCAGGCCTCATGTGGACAGGATTTATTCCTAAGGGAGACAAACACTAGGGGGATCCCCTAAGCAATAAGGGAGATGGTGCCATCGCCCAACTTTCTGAGCACCCGGGGTGACAAGCACCACATTCGTCCAGGATAGCACTTCCTTTTGGGGACCTGCTGCAGGCTCAGCTGAGCCAAGTTAGAGTTTCTCCCAAAGAAACACACTGAGCAGGAAGAAGAGCCGGCAGCCCTCGAGAAATCTGATGAAGATGGAGGTACACTTGGTGGGTATCTGAAGATGTGCATCCTGGTGCACTTTGAGAACCTCTCCACGGTACATTTTTCCTGAGTGACCAAAGTTGGTTCTATGAAAGCAGAAAGAGCTGTGTGACCTAGGGTGGGTCACCTGACCTCTCTGAGCTGTAGTTCGCAGGATGGTTGCGAGGCTTGGTGATGAGGAGAGCACCCACACGGCATCTGGCACAAGGATGACACTTTTCTCAGCTTTGTCGTCATGCCAAAGTTTACTGAAGGGAAGTAAAATAAAATGACCCCACTCCAATCCTTTGCGCTGGGGGAGATGCTAAGGCTTTGCAATTAAGAAAATGAGCTTCCATGCTGGATGTACCTGCGCCTGCTGTGTGCAGTGGGGCCAGTTACCCCATCTCGTTAGCCTGTTTCTCCAGCCCTGCAGTGACGCCCATGAGAGCACCCCGCTCAGTAGGTGTGCTGTAAGACTCCCAGGAGACAGTGAAAAGGGGCCGTGAGCCCAGCTTTTCATACTAAGCAGCACTCGCTAGCATTGGCTGGTAGTATAGCTGCTATTTGCCTTTTTCTGACCTTTCCCTTGGTCGGGAGCTGCCCTTAGCATTGCTGATGTGGGGCTGCTCCGGGAGGAGCTTGTACTATGTCCGGGGTGAACAGTGGGGTAGCAGGACGACAGGAGGGAAGACTGGAGGGCCTCTGGCTATGGGAGCCCGCTGCAGGCCTGCCAAGGACACTGCTGACCCCAGCCCAGGTCAGATGTGTGCTTGGTCGCCTGAGCTCCCCAACCCCTCCCAACCCAGGACAACAGGTGTATGTGCTCGGTAACTCGAGCCTACCTTCTGAGGGCCCGAGCAATTGAGAGAGGACAGACAACTCTTTCTTCAGACAACCACCAGGCCAATAAACAAGTTTTCAGGGAGACCATGGCCAGCTTGAGATTCTGCAGGGCCGGCTGTCAGTTTGGGGATTATCCAGGATCTTTGCTTTTTATAACAACAACAGTGGCAGCAACCAACCATTTGCTGAGCCACCGGTGGGTGCTTAGCGCTGCCCTGGCTTCTCCCTATGCTGTTTCCCAGTTCTTCCTCTCTGCAGCCCTGTGCAGGGAGCAAGTGATAGAAGCAGAGACACCAGAGTCACGCAGAGCAGGCCTGAACCTCAGCTCTGCCACAGGCAAGTCAATTCACCTCCTGGAGCCTCAGTTTCCTTGTCTGTAAAACAAAACTGATGATACCTACCTCATGTGGCTTTTGAGAATGAGATGAAGTGATGTCGAAAAGACTGGTAGCCCAGAGCCTGGTACAGAGTAAGCCCTCAATATACGGCAGCCAAATATATCACTGGCGCAGCATCCCCACTTTAAGTGGGAGGACACTGAAGCACATTCAGCCAGAACCGGAAGCGGTCTGACAAGCTCATGTCTTACCCACTGTGTCCTCTGCAGCACGTCTGGGTTGTTTCCCCCAGCCCTGGTAACTCTGCTGGTGGACAGACGGGAGAGAAGTAAATCACTGGATTCAGGATTCCAGCCAGAAAGAGACAAAAAGCACCAGCTAAGACAGGGGGTGGCATCGATGGCTTCTTATTGCCCAAATCGTCTTCCTGCCCCTAAATCCAGAACGTTCTTCAGAAAGGGCTAAAGATGAGTACACAGAGATGAAATCCCAAGTTATCTTGTTCCAAACACAGACTCTTATCAATACACAGAAAGCCACAGAACACATTTCCCTGCCCAGACCCTGGGACGAAGAGCAAAGGATAAAAGCAGATGAGACTCTTCATTCAAGGTGTATGCGACTGTCCCCAGAGAGGAGCCCACAGGGTATGTCCATGTATGTGTGCTCACTCAGATGCCATGAATCAAACGAAGTGCTGCCCAAAGCTCTGTAAGGGGTCCAAGTGACCATAGTTTCCCAAACATAGTCTTAATTATTCTAATCACTGCTTCAACTTAGCATAGCTTAAATTGGTATAAATGCATTTATAAATAAGATGTTTTGTCATGAGGTTATGCATTTTCTCCATGCAAACAATTTTATATATGACATTGAGGATATAAGTTTAAATCCATAAAGGTCTGTTTAAACCCTACTATGTCAGCAATA
Source organism: Callorhinus ursinus (assembly GCF_003265705.2). Lineage (NCBI taxonomy): Eukaryota > Metazoa > Chordata > Mammalia > Carnivora > Otariidae > Callorhinus > Callorhinus ursinus. Next base: position 117,018,824 of record NW_027397063.1, read on the forward strand.
CCATGTCTTTTAGTGAAAATACCTTTACTTTAGAACTTAGTGAACATGGACAGCCCAGTTAAACATGATATAATGTCTACCCAGTATCCAATCCTTTCCCTCCTCCACTCTAGCCACATGACACCGAGGCCCCTGGACCAGCCCCGGCTCCAGGGAAGGTCCTGACTAGGGGAGCCAGCAGGAGAGCATACCTCTTACCAGGGCTGTGCTCAGGAGTCCAATCAGCACCTGGCATCCCTCTGGTGACTGTCATGGGTCCGGGGAGGGCTGTGAGACCCAAGTTGGTCCCATGGACTGAAGGAACATTCTTTCATCCTCTGGATGGAGGAGAGGACTTCTTGCCGGACAACGGCACAGAGCACACCGTCCCAGTTGCTGCAGGCAGGCACCTTGCCCGCACCAGGGAGGCTGCCAAGAACAAACTGCAACAGAGGAGAGCAGAGCAGAGAGATTCTGGGGAACCCGAGCCTGGGCCTCCCTGTGCCATGCCGCTCTGCACCGCTTCTGGGCTCCTGCTTTGCAGGATGGTAAACTCTACTCCTTTGCTGAATTGGAGGGAATTTTCTACTACCTGCTGCAGGAAAGCATCCCTGGGCTGGAGGAGATATGTCAGGAAATAATGGAAGGGGAGGGACTCTCTTGAGATAGCAAGGCAAAGGAGGAGTTCATGGAAGAAGATAAAGGATTCATGAAGGAGCCTGGGCTTAAGTTATAAAGACATGGAGGAGCGAAGCGGTGCCAAGCCTCTGCTCAGACCCTGCTAGGTCTGCGGAGCAACTCCAGGAACATGAGTGTGGCGGCAACAGCAGGGAAGCTGGCACGGACACCAGCCGACCCAGGGAAAGCCGGGGGCCCCGGAGTTGCAGCTCCCAGGGTCCCGGCAGCCGCTCCGCCGGCGAAAGAGATCCCGGAGGTCCTAGTGGACCCACGCAGCCGGCGGCGCTACCTGCAGGGACGCTTTCTGGGGAAGGGCGGCTTTGCTAAGTGCTTCGAGATCTCGGACGCTGACACTAAGGAGGTGTTCGCTGGCAAGATCGTGCCCACATCGCTGCTGCTCAAGCCACATCAGAAGGAGAAGATGTCCATGGAGATATCCATTCACCGCAGCCTCACCGACCAGCACATCATAGGCTTCCACGGCTTTTTCGAGGACAACGACTTCATATTCGTGGTGTTGGAGCTCTGCTGCCGGAGGTCTCTCCTGGAGCTGCACAAGTGGAGGAAAGCACTGACTGAGCCGGAAGCCTGCTACTACCTTCAGCAAATTGTCCTTGGCTGCCAGTACCTGCACCGAAACCGGGTTATTCACCGGGACCTCAAGTTGGGCAACCTTTTCCCGAATGAGGATCTGGAGGTGAAAATAGGGGATTTTGGACTGGCAACCAAAGTGGAATATGACGGGGAACGCAAGAAGACCCTGTGCAGGACTCCTAATTACATAGCTCCTGAGGTGCTCAGCAAGAAAGGGCACAGTTTCACGGTGGACGTGTGGTCCATTGGGTGTATCATGTATACATTGTTAGTGGGCAAACCACCTTTTTTTTTTTTAAAGATTTTTATTTATTTATTTGACAGAGAGAGAGATAGCGAGAGCAGGAACACAAGCAGCGGGTGTGGGAGAGGGAGAAGCAGGCTTCCTGCCGAGCAGGGAGCCCGATGTGGGACTCGATCCCAGGACCCTGGGATCATGACCCGAGCCGAAGGCAGACGCTTAACGACTGAGCCACCCAGGCGCCCGGCAAACCACCTTTTGAGACCTCTTGCCTCAAAGAGACCTACCTCCGGATCAAGAAGAACGACTACAGTATTCCCAAGCCCATCAACCCTGTGGCCGCCTCCCTCATCCAGAAGATGCTTCAGACAGATCCTACTGCCCGCCCCACCATTCATGAGCTGCTCAGTGACAATTTCTTGTAACCTCCGGCTACATCCCCACCCGGCTGCCCATCACCTGTCTCACCATTGCACCCCGGTTTTCCATCACTCCCAGCAGTCTGGACCCCAGCAGTCGGAAGCCTCTCACGGTCCTCAATAAAGGTATGGAGAACCCCATGCCCGAGTGGCCCCGGGAAAAAGAGGAGCCAGTGGTCCGGGAGACCAGTGAGGTGGTTGACTGCCACCTGGGTGACATGCTGCAGCAGCCACACAGCGTCAATGCGTCCAAGCCCTCAGAGTGGGGGCTGGTGAGGCAAGAGGAGGCTGAGGATCCCGCCTGCATCCCCATCTTCTGGGTTAGCAAGTGGGTGGACTATTCGGACAAGTACGGCCTCGGGTACCAGCTATGCGACAACAGCGTGGGGGTGCTCGTCAATGACTCGACACGCCTGATCCTCGACAATGACGGCGACAGACTGCAGTACACAGAGCGCGATGGCACAGAGTCCAACCTCACCGTGAGCTCCCATCCCAACTCCCTCATGAGGAAGATCACTCTCCTGAAGTATTTCCGGAACTACATGAGTGAACACTTGTTGAAGGCAGGTGCCAACATCACACCCTGGGAAGGCGATGAGCTCAGCCGGCTACCCTACCTGCGCACCTGGTTTCGCACCCGCAGCGCCATCATCCTGCACCTCAGCAATGGCTGTGTGCAGATCAACTCCTTCCAGGACCATACCAAACTCATCCTGTGCCCGCTGATGGCAGCCGTGACCTACCTTGCCGAGAGGTGGGACTTCCGCACGTACCACCTGAGCCTGCTGGAGGAGTACGGCTGCTCCAAGGAGCTGGCCAGCCGGCTCCGCTACGCCCGCACCATGGTGGACAAGCTGCTGAGTTCCCGCTCGGCTGCCAGCCGTCTCAAGGCCTCCTCGTAGGCCTTCCTCCCCTCCGGACTGGCACCCCCTCTCACCCCCGCAGCACCTTGGCCCGCACTGGTTAGCAACCCTTGTGCCGTTTTCTAGAATGTGCCCCCCAGCCCTGGGGGCTGGGGAGGGTTCCACATCCTGGCTGGTGGGGGTCGCCGTGTTAAGTTATTTTTGTACGTGTTCGGGTGTGGGTTCTACAGTCTCTTGCCCTTCTCCCTCAGCCCCACCATATGCATTGTACAGAATACCGCTCTTGAATCCGGGACTGCCCTTTCCTTGACTTTATATACATTAAACAATCTTCAAAAAAAAAAAAAAAGTTATAAAGACATTTCCCTACGTGGAATTATTTGACAAGAGAATCATGGGAAAAGATGGAAGGAGGACTAGACTTGAGCCCCAGCCCTCGAGGGAGAAGGAAGGTCAAAGTGGAAAGAGGTTTCGTGTAGCCAGAACCACACAATCAGCCCCAAAGAGCTGACGCCCCATTTTTCAGGGAAGACGTGTGGGAGCAGGGGAGGGACAGTGAGCCCTGTGGGAGAGGACACTGAGGGGACATGCGATCGGCCACCATGGTCACAAACCAGCTTATGACTTTATGTTCCCAGGATGTGGGCACCTTTCTAGGATCTGTGAGCAAGTCTGAAACGACAGCCCTCATAGGCAGCTTGTACCATCTGCCAGGGGCTTCCTTCCAGGCCCTGATACACATGAGCGAGATCTTTTTCCTTTTCTCCCAGTCCAAGAGAAGATGTTCTTAACTGTTCTCGAGGCCTCAGTCAACACAACGTTTCCTTCCATGGCAAAAGCCAAATGAGAATGAAAACTGTCTTACGGGGGCACCTGGGTGGCTCAGTCAGTTAAGAGTCTGCCTTCAGCTCAGGTCATGATCTCAGGGTCCTGGGATCTCTGCTCAGTGGCGAGGCTCTCTGCTCAGTGGCGAGGCTGCTTCTCCATCTGCCTCTGTGATCTCTCTCTCTCTCTCTCAAATAAATAAATAAAATCTTTAAAGAAAAAAAAGTCTTACAGCAACTTGCTCTCATGAAACCTTCAAGTGCCCATCTGTTGTCACGCCTGCCTCACATCCATTTCTCCCAGGTCTGTTAACAGCACGCCATCTTGCCCTGAGGCAATGTGGTTTGCAGTGGGCGTGACCCCACCCCAGGTCCAAGGCTGGGCATGCGGCTCAGGTCCAGCCGACCAGAGCACTGCATCTCCCAGCTGACGGTAATTGCTTCCCGCGTGAGCAGGTGACCCAACCTGGTCAGTCTAAGCTAACGAGATGGAGCCGGTGGTGGTGGGAAGTGGGGAAGAGGGTTCTTCATCTGCTAAGCCTACAAAGGTGCTAGCCACCTTGGAGCTGCTCAGGGAGCTCATGAGAAGAATCTGCCTGAAAATGAAGTGAATGTGGAAAGAGGGAAGCAGAGGAAGAGACAGAGTCCTAATTACATCATTTGAGCACCATGTCTAAAGCCAGTGACCAGGCCTTTTCACTGACACACGCAAATGATACATTCTCTATAGGTGCGTCATCCCTTCAGTTGGTTTTTCTAGCGCTTGTAAGGGATGCAGTTTGGGCTGATAACAAATTTCAACCTTAGAAGAGAGTGATTTTCCTTCTCTCTTATTGTTTAATTCTCAGTCCTGTATAAAAGCCTTAGGTTATTCCTAATGTCATTAACTGCTTGCTGCCTGACCCTGAACAGGGTCATATCCAAGTGCCCTCATCAGAAAAATGAGGGCATTGGGCCCTATCTCACAAGTTCCTTCCAGCTCTGAAATCGTAGACTTCTATGAATAGTCTCTTAGCAACCTTCACACTCAGAATTAGATACAAAACTATTTTCTTCACGAGAGTGGATTCAAAACATTAAAATAAAACTGGAAAAAGTTTAAATCAAATGTCAGATGATGAAAACCACGCAAGGCCTCTTTCCTTTCGCAAAGCATAGAACCACGTGGTGTGGATGTGGCACCTGCTGGTTTCTGGTGCCTGAAAACTTCTACCACCCCCACTCCCTCCCACGCCCCTTCTACTGAGGAATTCCCAGGTGTGGCTACAGCTCGTCTATCCCATTTGGCCTTTCAGAGATGGGGTACGTATAACAGTTTAATAATCCTCAGACAGGTTTAAAAGCAAAACTGTGGTTGCTTTGTCCATAGAATCTAAGGTCCCTTCCCAAAGCCCTTCAGCGACTCTCTGTCACCCCAGTGCCAAGTCAGATGCCTGCCCACAGGCTCCTATCCATTCTCCTGCTCCTGCCTACTTGTGCATCCTTGGCACATCACTTCATCTCGTGGGGCCTCAGTTTCCTCGTCTGTAAGATAAGATGGTAATAGTACCTTCCTCCGAGAGTCGCTGTGAGTCCTGAATGAGTAACATCCCCAGAACAGCCCCCAGCATATAGTAAGCACTGTATGAGTGTTTGCTCTCATCTTCACCATCAGTATCCTGGAGGGACTCCTCAGTGCCAACGGATGGTTGCTTGGATGGGAGGAGGAACAAACAGGTTAAAATCATGAAGTACTCAAATATTTCACGTCCTGTAGGTTATCAGTAAATACATAGTAACAATGGTGTTCTAGAGACATAAAAGCAAGAATTCAGAAGGAACAAAGCACATGGCGTGCTCCCCTTCCTGCCATTTCTGCCTGCTCCCAAGTCCCCAACAAATCCCTCCTGCTTAGAACTTTTGCTACTGGCTTGTAGGGCCTAGGGTGTCCAGTTAATGATGATTTGCAGCTCTTGGTGTAAATTTGCTCCTCTTGGTACCTGATATGAACTGCTCCCAAGATAATTGCAGACTCATTTCTCAATTATGTCTATTTAGACTGAAAGATACCCAGAGTGACCAGCTGACCCCAGACTTCAGTTCCCTGGGGCACCCAGAAGTAACAGGATTTGGGAACCAATTCTCCTAACTTGCTCTCAAATGAAACAATTGATGACTCAGAAAGACCATTTATTGAGAGTAAATAGGAAACAGATTAGCCCAGAGACCCAGTCCCTGGTATCATGTAGAGAATTCTCTCCCAGAAGGCTCACCCTCTGAGGACCCAAAAGGCTGCTCATTGGCTTCAGAATAAAGTGGGCTGGCCCATCTGGAGGCACAAACCCTCCAAATAGTACGCAGAGCAAAATGAGAACAGGCCAAAGGCCCGCAGGACTGGGTTGTTACTCTTGCAAGATTTGTTAACGGGGTGCCTTTGGGCAAATTTCTAACTTCTCTGAGCCCCAGTCTCTCCCAGTGCAAAGTGGGGCCATGATACTCACACCCCACGGAGTAGCTGTGAGAACTGAGATGGTACAGGTAAAGTGCTTGCTACACCAATAAATGGTACATCTCCGTGGTTTTGAATGTCCTTCCTCCTCTTGGGAAATACTTCTGTGCCAACAGCCAGCATCAGCCCCTGGACCCACTGGCTCCGCCCCCCGCAGAGATGGATAGACTCCAAACTGTTTACAAGCTGATCCCCTTTCCCCAGTTTCTACCATCTCCTGCCATAACTTCATGGCAGTGCTCCCTGGCAAAATAACCACCCGTTGGCTTGTGATTTCCACAGGCTTATAGCCTCTCTCCATACCCTCTAGGGCCACGTGCACCCCAAGATTAAGATCCTTTGCCTTAATTGACCTTCCGTGGCTTCAGGCCCTCCTGTCTGTGCTTGGCTGGTACTCCTGTTACCCATGATTCCTTAGCTGGTCCCCCAAAGTAGCAGCATAAGAGTCTCTCGCTTCACAGTTCACAAAGTACCACAGAACAAAGTGACACGCTCTCCCTTGGGAAAGGTCACGGAAGGCTAATTCCACACCTCCTCAGCCCCCTCTGTGTGGGTCTGCCTCGAAAGACCTGCTTTTCCCGACTCTTTCCTCAAAATCAAAGGCCCTCCCAGGAACGGGGCCTGCAGAGTGTCCACCTGCCCCCTCCGTCCAGCAGTCCCCGTCCCAAGCCCCATCCCACTCCGAGGCCCGCCCCTGCGTGTTCCCAGCCTCCTGTCCTGCAAGCCACCTGTCCCCGGGCTTCACTGACAAGTGCCGCCAGCCTGCAAAGCTCCTCTGGGCTCTGCCACCAGGGCATGGGGACGAATTAAGAGACCGGAGTTGAAAGATAGCAGGCTTCAGAAGCAGACTCTAAACAGACTTGAATAGCAGAAAGTTTCAAAGGCTCGCGCTGAAGTCTTCATAAAACTCCCGCCGCCTCCTCCGTGAGCTGGCAGTCCCAGGCTCTTTCAGATCTCTGAGCTGCCTCCTTGCCCAGCCACCAGCTCCAGTCCTGCCAAGAAGCCAAAGGGCCTTTTGTGTTGAAGCCTTTCAGTGGAAAGAGACTGGCGGGGGCTCTGGACCCTCCCAGTCTGAAACGTGAATGTCTCACAACCCCTCTAAGCCAGAAATTCTCTACCCTCTCCTGCCAGGGTATGATGACAGTCTTGAGCTGGAGGGGGACTTAGTCGTATGTCTCCACATGCTCATCTAGCGGGTGAGGAAACAGGCTCAGGAAAGTCTTCTTGTTGGCGCAGAGCTCTCAGGAGGGAGCAGCCCGGCAGGACAGGCTCGTGGTTGTCCAGAATCCTCGCCTCATCCGTATGCTGCTCCACACACAGCCTCCTCACACGGGGGCTCCACAGGACTCACGGAGCCTGTTCCTCCATGGTCTGAGTTTCGGGAAACTTCACAGTGTTGACAAGACTATCGAAAACTGAACACGAATAAAGGGTCACACAGAGCTTTTAAAATGTATACATGTCTTCGTCTGCTCCGGCTGCCATAACAGAAGCCACAGGCCGCGAGGCTTACACAACACACATTTATCGTCCCACAGCTCTGGAGGCCCGAAGTCTGAGATCACGGTGTCCACGGGGCGGGTTTCTCCTGAGCTTCTTTGTCTGTGTGTGCACCAGCTGGTGTCTCTTCCTCTTATTATAAGGCCACCAGTCCTACTGGATTAGGGCCACCATTATGGCTTCATTTTACCTTAATTACCTCTTTTAAAGGCCCTATCTCCAAATACAGTCACATTCTGACGCACTAGAGGTCAGGACTTCAGTACATGCTGAACAGTACTGCCCTCCTGTCAGGGCTCCCAACTGGGCTCTTATTTCACCAAGGTAGTTATGTTTTTCTCTTTTAAGAACATACACATTGCTATCGGCTGAATTGTGCCCCCCCCCAGACACACACACACACACACACACACACACACACACACACACACACACACTCATATACTGCGGTCCTAATCCACAGGGACAGGCCCCCGGCTGCACTGAGACACCTGCGTGCAGGACTTCCTCCACCACCTGCTAACTGAGCCGTGTTCTGCTGCGGGTCGGCGTGTGGCCGGAGAGTGCTTAGACACTCCGTCAAGCAAGTAACAAGTGCAAGCTTAGAACCAACAAACCTGGGTCCTAATGAGCCTTGGACAAGTGACTCGGTGTTGCTGACATTCAGTTGTCTCTTCAGTACAATGGAGCTAATCTGACCTGAACACATCACAGGAAAGTAGGGGAGAGCAAATAAGATAAAGCAAATACGGGGCAGCCTACTGTGAACTGTAGTTATACCAAATAAGAGAAAGTTACTAAAACTCATGTTTCTTTTTCCTTTCGAGTAAACTAACATGTCCCCCACAAAAAGATGACTTCTCCAAAAGCATGGTTATCATCGATGGTGTTTCTTAAGAGCCAGTGTCTCATGGGCCCGTATGTCACCAGCTGTACTTGTCCTGGGACCTGAATGAGCTCGGGGCCGGTGGTGGGGGGGGGGGAGGATTTGCTTTGTCCCAATGAATGGTATGTGTAAAGGGTCTATCCCTGCTGTGTCAGGGAACTGCTCATGCAGAGGGAGAGGTGGGGCCTGAGCCGAGTCCCCAGCGATGTGGTGGACATGACCGGGCACTGGCATTCCCAGTGGAGGGGATGCAAGGCAGAAATTCACAATGGAGGTGGGAAGATCTATAGAAGCAGCAACAGGGTGGTGGGTACCAGCCAGCCCCTAGAGCCGGATTTGAATCCAGCCACACATCTTTGGGCAAGGTTCTTAGGCTCAGTGTCTTCATCTGTAAAATGGAAACTATTAGGGCATCCACTGCATAGGTTGTTGTGGGCTTTAAATGAGTCATATATCAAGAAGCCTTAGAGTGGTAGCTGGGACATGGTGAGTGGCCAGGGAGCCTTAGCTGTCAGTTCACCCTGTTCTTTCATTAAGCATTGGCTGAGCAGCTGGTATGTGCCCAGCACTATGCTAGGGACACAGCCTTGCCCTCCAGAAGCACTCCAGAAGTATGCATAGATGTGAAACCACTTAAACAATTTATCGACAGTCTCTCAGAGATAAGCCCAACACTTTATGGACACCAGGAAGAGCACATGACCCAGCCTGAGTGGAAGTGGAGGGAGGACAGACATGGGATGGGGAGTCCAGAAAATCACCCCCAAGAAGGGATCCCCCGGTCCAGTCTTAAGGAGTAGGAATATCTTCGGAGGGGGCTGAAGGTAGGAGGACACCACGTGCAGAGAGGCCTGGGGTAGCGTGGTCCCCATGGCAACCAACCAGCAGTTCTGTGTTGGAAGAGCTTATGACTAAGTAGAGATGACACAGGACACATCTGAGAGCCTGGCGGCTCAGGTGCCCTGCCAAGGGCTTGGACTTGATCCCATGTGGGTTTGAGCAGGGAACAGCATACTTGGATTTGTGGTTTAAGCCTGAGCACAGCAAGAGGTAGAAGTGGAGGGGAGAACATTAGAGGGGAGAACAGAAAGTGAGCCATGAGCAGACAGGCCCAGGGGCCGTAGTGATGGGGGTGCAAAGAGCAAGGACGCCAGGAATACTTACAGAGGACATGGCATGATGTGACCGGGTGACTATATGAAGAGGGGGAGAAGGTGCTGGGTCCATGAGAGTGCCTCAGAAAGAGAAGGGGGTTCAGAGGAGGACGAGTCTGCCATGCAGGTACGGGGTCCAGTTCTTAGTCCCGAGCATGGAGCATGGAGGCAGCAGCCCAGGGAGAGGGAGCAGAGGATCAGAGCAGAGGCCTAGCCCAGAGTCAGGGGAGGTGCAAGCATCCAGGGATGAGGAGACAGTGAAGGGACCTACAGGAAGCCGAGGAGCAAAGGTCCGAGCCCACCCCGGTGGAGGGAGGACAGGCCCTGTCAAGGCTTGGCCACAGGAGGGCAGTAGAGTGCCCGTGGAAGGTGGGCGGTGAGCCAGGCAGAGCGTCAAGAGGGAAAGGGGTGGCCAGGAAGCAGACTAGCACGTCTGGACCTTCCTTTGGGAGATGTGAGTGAAATGGGGAAGAGGAAAAGGTATGAAGTAGAATCGGGGCGGGGGGGAGCTAATTTTTAAATGGGAGAAGTGTGAACTAGAACCAACAGGGGCAAAGGTGGAGGACGGAAGGGAAAAGTGCTTCCTGAAAGGCCCAGCCCCCAGGAGGTCAGAGGGCATGAGTGCCAGCCGGGCATCCTCTGGGGGTAAGTGACCTGACCTAAGAAACGGAGAATCTGTTGGCTCATGTAACTGAAACATTCCAAGGCAGTCTGACTTCTGGCACAGCCAGATCTAGGGGCTCAAATGGGATCACAGGATCAGACTTCTCTCCCTCTTTCTCTTGTCTCTGATTCCTCCGTGTTGACCCCATTCTCAAATAGCTGCACCTTTTTTAATTCTTCTTTTTAAAAACAGATACAATTCACTTATAAAACTCACCCTTTTAAAATGTACAGTTGCACTTTACAATTATTTTAACTATATTGACAAGGTTGTGCCACTCTCACCTCTATCTGATTCCAGAACATTTCCATCACCCCCCACCAAAAACCTGTACCCATTAGCGGTCACTCCCCATTTCCCCCTACTCCCGGCCCCTGGCGAGAGGCTGTGTGTGGCTTTGGGAAGAGTGTGTTCATATTGGAGGCGAATAACTTGCAAAAGTGTTTATGAAGATAGCTCAGAGAGTCTCAAAAATGAGATCCTGTTTGGTTTATCTAGTTGGTAATAGATAAAAACCTTTTCTTGTGTCCAGAAATTATTTTCCAGTCCCCAATTTCCATCTTTTTAACATGCACTGGCACTATTTTTACTTAAGATCTTTGACCCAATTATCCAGGCATTTCAGTCCTCCAGAAATGATGGAACAATGACTAAAGAGTCTTACCATGACTGGAATTATCATCAGCCTCATCTATAGGTAACAAGAACTGAGGCACAGTTAGCCTGGGGCAGCATTGGTGTTATGCAAAATGCTTAATGATCCACACCACACAGGAGCTGATCAATCAGGGCAGATAGCAGCTGTCAACAGCCTGGTGCATCCATGCCATGCACACCAGCCAGAGAGTGGGACCCAAGGCCACTGGTCATTACTGCACTGCCAGACCCTTGCATTACGTGGGCGACAAGCATTGGGGCTGGAGGAGTGGGTAGAGGGAGAAGCCAGGACATCACCCCAGCACAGTATCTGACCACAACCCCCAAGAACAGGCTCATGAAGAGGAGGAAAAGGGCTGTTGTTCTGAATCCATGGTCTGTGCTCCTCTGGCTACTGCATAGTCTGCCTCTTTCATTACCTGCAACTTCGAAGATGGAGGGTCTCTGAGATGTAAGATGAATTCTTTTGGGTGTGAGGGTGAGAGTGAAGGCGGTGGAGGTGGTGGAGGTGGTGTTGGTCGTAGAGGTGAGGTGGGTATTGGTGTTGGTGGTAGACGAGGTGATGGTGGGAGGAGATGGTGATGGTGGTGGAGGGGGTGATGGGGTAGAGATGAGGTAGAAGTGGAGATGGTGATGGTGATGGTGAGGGAGATGGTGGTGGTGGTGGAGATGGTGATGGTGATGGTAATGGGGTAGAGATGAGGTAGAAGTGGAGATGGTGATGGTGATGGGGATGGTGATGGTGAGGGAGATGGTGATGGTGAGGGAGATGGTGATGGTGGCAGAGGTGGTAGCCTCTTGATAGAAATATAGCAATAATATGTGCTTAATTAAGAAGGAACCAGTCCAAGGGAAAAGTAGAGAGTGCACCCACCTCTGTGGAAATCTATAAGATGTCTGTACTTGGAAGCCTACCTGAAGAGCAGTTGAGTTCAGTGAAAAGAAGAAACAGAAATGATTTTATCATGGGAGTTAAATGGATACCACTCAGACAAAAAGCCATTCAGAAGTTGGGAAAGCCTGCTTTGCTAAAAGCAGCTCCAGGATGTGTTCTTGCCTTGTCTTGAAGGTCAAGGCAGCAGTGAACTCATAATGCCACCTCCTACTTGTCCTCCCTGCTCTGGGTAGACCCAGCTTCTGGGGGTCAAGGGCCATCTGGCAGCTACCCTCCTGTTGGCTCACACCAGGACAGCCTTTCTCAGTCCTCACCTTCCCCCTCACACCAAGGTGGACAGCTGTGTAGATGGGGAGGCCCATGGTCATGAGCTTCATGGCTTCCTCCATCCATGACCTGGCCAGGGTCACATGAGAAGCAGCATACCAGAGCACCCCAGGAGTTTGCAATGTGCAGACTTGGATTCACACATTTTATAGGCCCCAAGCTCCTCCTTCCCGGGCAGCCCCACAATGCAGCCCGTGAGCACACACTGGAGCTCCATTTCCAGTTCTCAGCACTTCCATCGGGAGGGTCTGAGCAGAGGCCTGGGGTGTGAGGTGTGGCAGCTCCCTGCAAGTCCTTCCTCAGTGGCTGGAGTACAGGGTTTGCCAGCCACCTCATTTGGAGCCAAGGAGCCCCTTCCAGGATGTGTCACCAGGCAGATATGCCTGTGAAGCAGACCCATGGATGTCCCACTAGGTTCTTCGTACTGCCAAGTTGTGAAATACTAAAATATATATATTAATCTCCACCTCCAGTGCCTGCTAATATTTTGTCTCTGAGCCCAGTTCCCAACAGAAAGCTCCTAAAACCCTTGTAATTTCCCGGGTGACAGGAGGTTAGGAAGAGGTGAGTCTTGGAGGGTTCCTGGGTGGGAGCTGGTCACCAGAAAATCCAAGCCATGATTACAAGCTTAAGCCCCAACTACCATCCTCCATAGAGGGGACTGAAGCAAGGAAATGGGTTAATAATTCATCATGACTATGTGATGAAGCCTCCATAAAAAGCCCAGAAGCGTGGAGCTCGGAGAGCTTCCAGGTCGGTGAGCACATCTGTGTGCCGGGAGGGTGGTGCGCCCCACCGCGACAGACACAGAAGCTCCTGCACCCGGGACCCTTCCGGTCCTCCCCCTATAGATCCCTTCACCTGGCTGTTCATTCCTAGCCTTTAAAATATCCTTTGTAATAAATCAGCATGAGTAAGTAAACTGTTTCCTGAGTTCTGTGAGCTGCTGAAATATACCATTTGAAGGGATGACATCCCGCTAATTTTTTCTGGAAACAGCCCGTGTGCCTGAAGAAAAGGGCCCTGCTTCCTGAGACCGTGGCCAGCTGAGTAGCACAGCTTCCTGAAATCTTCCTTCCCCTTCTCGCTGCCTCGAAGCCATCCCCCCTGCCTCCTGCTGCCCTGGGATTGCAGCCCAGCCCACCCCTTCTCAGAAAGCCTTAGCGCAAGATTCCGCCCCAGGCTCTGTTTTCTAGAGGGCCTGGAAAGACAGCTATCTAAAATCCTTCTCCTCACTTCCAGGGGTGTGGGTAACGAGTCCTGGGGTGGGGGGAGGGAATGAGTTTGGAGGAGTACTGCCCAGATCCGCGCTAGAGATATGAAGGAAGGCTGACCTGGGGATGAGCTATTACAGTGGGAAACTGGTGTCTGCCGCAACTGCCGGGAGCTGGGGGACACTGATGGGATGAGGCCAGGGGAGGAACCAAGATAACTGCATTTGGGATCTCAGCCTGAGAGCCAGTAGAGCCATTAATAGAAATAGGGGAGAAGCTGGGAATTGAGCATGGATGTTAGGGTAAGACACACATGGAGTCTGGTCCAGGCTCTGCCATTTCCTAGCTGTGTGCCCTAGGGAAGGTCACTCATCATCTCTGGCCCTCATTTCTTCAACTCTATGGTAGAGGCAGTGACGACCTTTCCCCTGTTTAAGTGACAAATTGAAATAATATTCGGCACAGAGCCCGGGCCATAGCAGGAGCTGGATAAATTAACGTGTCGTCTTGTCTTTATGGCCTTGGCCCAGCTGCTGAGTTTCCTCAACTGCACAGTGGTTGGGACTGAATCGTGACCTCCAAGGTGCCTCCCTGTCTGCCCATCCAGGGATAGACAGAGGGCCCCAACCCTTCCTGGGGCACTGGCTGGTGAAACAAGGGAGGTGGGAAGCCTCCAAGTCTGTGGGGAAAGTCCCCTCAGAGCCCTGGCCCATCCAGGACCCACAGAGTGGGGAGCCGTTGGGGACAGGACAGGGGTACCCACTCCCGGCTCCTCCTGGTGCAGTGCCTCTGACTGTAATTGGTGTGACCCCACACTAGAATTTCCTGGGGAGCCTGATGGAAATGCAGATTCCTGGCCTCCTTTTGACCAGCCAGTCAGACTCTGGGGATGGGTCTGGCCCCTGAACTTGAATGTACCCCCCCAGTGATTCTGCTGTACACCAACACCTAAGAACCACATCAGGACCCCAGACCCAGGAGCCCAGGGTCAAGAGTGACTTCTTCCCTCTCGATGTGCTGAGGCTGAAAGGGCCTTGGCTTATGAGGGCTCTCCTTCCACCAGAGCCTGACCAGAGGAAGCACTCTTGTCTAGCTCTCCCGCTCACCCCAGCTACCCCAGCACGCACCCCCTCTTTATCTGCCTCCAGGAATTGGTCTGTCTCTGTCTCTCTCCCTGTGTCTCTCTCCATGTCCATCTTTCTCTGTCTCTCTACTTCCGTGTCTCCCCGCCCCCCACCGCTCATCTCTCTCTTTCGATTGCTCTCTCAGCTCCTCTGTTCCTTTCGTTCTCTTTTTCTGCCTCTCTGTCTGTCTGTCTCTCAGTCCTGCTATTTCTCTGTGTGCCTCTTACTCTCTCTCTGTCCCTCTGTCTCTCTGTCCCTCTGTCTCTTTGTCTCTCTCTGTCTCTGTGTCTCTCTGTCCCCTGTTTCTCTTTCTGTTTCTTTCCCTGTCTTCTCCGTCCCTGGAGGCCTCCAGGCTGCTGGCTGGGAACAGATGGTTGTCAGGCCTTGGCCAGAGGCACATGTCATCACAGGCTCCTCCCTCAGTGGCAGCTTTTCAGCCACCACCTGGGGAGTGTAAACTGTCCTGCCACCAACGGGTCCCTGTCATCACTGTGCTCCAGGGCCTGGCCCAGCCCCGCGCCCAGGCTGCCCCAGGTAACCCTGCGAGAGGCAAGCTCCCTGCTTCGCTTGCGCAACAGCAACTCCAGGGACCAGAGGCCTCAAGGGGAGGGTTGGGGGCAGGGGGGAGCCTTGCCCCCACCCAAGAAGCTTATCCCAGTCGCAGAACTGGGAGCTGGGGGTCCTCCATGCACCCAGGCCAGCCCTGACCTCTCTCCCTGAGAGGCATGGTCAAGGCCAGCCCCGCCCCGCCTCAGTCTGCAGAGAGCGCCAGTGTCTGGCGAGAAGCCAGGGCTCCCCTCTCCCGTGGCCCATCCTGTGTTCTAGCCCTCCCTCTCCCTTCTTCCTTGGAGCAGACGCCAAGGCAACCTGGGGCAAACCTCTGCACTGGATGGGGGAAAGGGGACGGATGTCACAGGATCCCTCACTTACGCTGTGCCATGCAGGAGGCCAGCTGCCGAATCCAGAACAGCAGCGCCAGGCAGGAATCGACACAGCCCATGTTTACATGAGAAACCAAGGCCCAGAGAAGTGACGTGACCCTTCCAAGGTCCCACAGCACCAGTGGGGGACCCCACGTGGTTTCGTTACACAACTGCACACCACCCCTGGAACGGCTTGAAAGGAACCCTTGCTACGGGCGGGAGGTCGACTGCTCGAGGAGAGCACAGATGGACGGCCGTGTGCCCACGCACAAACACACGGTATACAACGCCCCCCCCTACGATGTTCCTGAGACCCCGCAGTGAGGAGCACGCACGGGGGCTCTTTCTGTCCTTGCTCCTCCCATCCGGCGTCCCAGAGGTGCCCTGACAATGAGGGGAGTGGCAGCCTGTCTGCGGTCATGTCCCAGGTTTCAGGGATGGGACTGGCCCCGTTTCAGAACAGGCACCGCCCAGTGCCAGCCACATGCTGGGCTGCGCCCTACACCACCTCACTTTGTCTTCTACCCTGGGCAGTGGGCATGACTGTAGCCGGGTTACAGATCAGAAGACTGAGGCTCTCGCTTGCCTGGCAAGGCTGGAACTGGTGCTCCCTCTTTCGTAAGTGACATTTTCAGGATGAAAATAAAAACAACCAGCAGGGCCCCCCCACCCCAGACCCAGGAAAGTGAAGGGGAAGGCAGAGCCCAGGGGAGGCAGGAGAGGCTCTGCTGGATGGAACTGGCCTAGCAGGTGTCCAGATGCCAGAAGAGCCAAGAGCAGCCCCCGCCATGTGGGCTCAGAGGCAAGGCCTCAATTTTGTGGTTTTCATGTGTCTAGGAGGCCACTGAGCTGGGGAGCTTTCTCTGGAGCCTGCCCTTCCCTGTCCCCAGCCCCCTCCTTTCATCCCTCCTGGCTGGAGGGAGAACAGGATGGCAGGATGCAGTGGGAGAAGGCTGGCTCATGTTTCCCCCCTCTCTTCCTGGCAGGGATTACATGGTGAGCAAGGAGGACAGCTGAGCTGGCAGGTGGGTGGCCCGGTCATGCTGAGGGAGAAAGCTGGGGAGGAAGGACGACTAAGGTGACTGGGGCCCCGAGCAGCCCCTCTCCTCACACATCCCCTCTTCCCGGCCACTCTGGGGCCATGGGACCCAGCTCCAATACCTGGGCGCCTACATTCCATTCCCCCCAAACTCTGCTCTGCAGGGTAAGCAAAGCGAAAGCCAAATAGTATCTTGATAGACAGACAGATTGACTTCAGAGAATAGAAGACCCACAAGTTTGGAGGAGACCTGTGTAATTCTAGAATCTCTCATGTGCATGCCCCTCACCCGGCTTGCCATCATATCCCCCACTGCATAAGCTCCGCAGCTGTTTCTAGAGAGCCTCAGTCTGGTCAACTGCAGAGCCACTTCACCCCACCCAAAGCCCTCTCCCTGAGTTGTCCGTAGAGCCCGTGGTTGCTTGGGCCACCTACCTAACCATCTGGAAGTACTCCAGCCTTGGGATGGTGGTTGTCAACACTTACAGTTCATCAGGTGGTCAGGGAACAATTTGGTGACATCAAACAACGAAAACTGGGTATGGATTCAGAAAGTGCCAGGAGTGATACGTCAGCAGGAAACTGCACATCCTGGGTGCCAGAAGGGCCTGGGGTTGGGGCTCGTGGACCCCTGGCTGAAGCCCTAACAGATGGGAGATGAAGCTGAGTTCTCCTCCCTGGGGCTATGCTGGGTCTCCAGAGCCCCCCACCCCGCAGGAGGAGAGCTTCGACCCAGACAGGCAAAGCAAAGCTGGACGTTGGACCGGCGTGTGAATGCCTGTAGATCTGCCTAAGGTGCTCGGTGCATCCTGGCAGATAGACTCCAGGGCCAGGAATCTTCCAGAAGGATGCTGGATCTGGCACAGCCACCAAGGGATGCTCCAGTTCCATAGCAAACAGGTGGAACCTGACATCAAACTCCAATAGCAGTGCACGTCCCCCTCCCCCAACCTCCTTCTAGCTAGTCACTGTAGGAGTGACTGTATGTTCCCATCCAACACACTTCAGGCAATGCAGCCCGGAAGTTAGCTGTCAGACAGCATGCTTTTCACTTGTCCTGGACCTGTTTGCTTCAGGCTCTCATTCTGATGCTCTGTGTTAGCAAGCATGTTCAATCTAGCCCTGCTCTTCATGTTTTATTCATGTGGAACATGTGCCCTGAGTCCCAGGTCCTCATCTCTAAAATGCAGGAAACTACCTCAAAAGGTTGTTAGGATGAGTAAGACTAGTGAAAGCTCCTAGCACAGGGTCCAGCACAGAATAGGCACCCAACACATATTTTTTCCTTCCTTCCCTCCCTCCCTTCCTTTCTTCTTCCCTGCCTTCCTTGTCCCCCCAACCCTCTCTCTCTTTCTTTCCATTATTTTCTTCCCAAACTGCAGGGTCTAAGTATCTTGGTTGATCCTCCTGCAGCCCCCTCTTCTCCTTCAGCTCCCCAGGACTCTCTTCAGTTCCACTGCTCCCTTCAAAAGTGGATCCACACTGTTTTCTAGGTCGACTACAAGAGAGACTCATTCATCTCTGTGTCCCCACAACACCAGACACAAGGCCTGGAGCACAGCGTCTGGTTCCAGCTGGGATGAAGGAAATGGTAATGGATGGGGTGAGAGGTGCAAGTGGGCGAAGCGCTGAATGAGTGGATGGGTGGGACAAGTTAGATGGGAAGGATAGGAGAGTGGGGTTGGCAGAGAGATTGAGGGGTGATGTTCGGGTAGAGAGGGTGGCATGGGTGAACGAATGGCTAAGCAAGAGATGGATGGATGAGAGGGGGACCGGATGGGTGGGTAGATGGCCCGGATGGATCGACAGGAGAGAGTGTGTGAAAGCATGGATTGTTGGATGGATAAATGGATGGACAGAACCACATGCCATGGCTGGCTTTGTGCTGAGGCAGGAAGGTCCAAAGAGCTCACATCGATGCTTTTCATCCCTATTCAGTGTTTTCACTGTCTCCCTCTGCTCTCGCACTGTAAAGATGTGGTGGGGAAGGAAGGGAGTGGCTGACGGCAGCTGGAGTCGGATACTATCTTCATTGCAGATTTGCCAAGCGCTGGCTTGCTGAGTCCTGCCCCCAGGCTGCCAGCACCCTGGTGCTCAGAGCCACAGGACTGGAGAAAGGCTGAGGGCACCCCGGCCCCTCCCTGGCCACTTCCACTAGTCTCATCCTTGGACGATGCAGCACAGAAGGGAACTGACTATACGAGTCGAGCTTTGAGTGTCCTCACACTCAGCACCCAAGGCTGGAAACTTGCCAATTTCAATTTCACCTCCCGGTCTGCGTCTGCCACAGGGCAAGCTCGCACGCGGGCTGTGCCGAGGTTCGGCTGCAAGTGGCCTCTATGTCGCCCTCGCTAAGCCCAGAGCTCTTGAGAGCCACTGTATCATCCTCGCTGCCTCATCCCAAGGATGGAGTTCCTGACACAGAGTTGGCATAGAAAAAAATGTTTGTGGTTAAATAAAATGGATAATGAGTCTTAGACACTACTGACTGTCATTTCGGGGAAAGAGGGGTGTACTGGAAAACAATGGTAGACCTTGATCTAGGACACTGAGCTTGAATCCCAGCTCCACCATTTCCCAGCTGTGTGGCCTTGCACAAGAGTCTGCACCTCTCTGAACCTCCATTCCCTCATCTGTGAAATCAGGATAACAGTTGATACTGCTCAACTATCTTCTGAGGCTGCAAGGGTCTCATTGGGAATTGGCTTCTCGTCTGGTCCTTTTGAGTCACCCCCACCCGGGACGCCTTGATAGCCAAGCCCCAAAGCTCAACATACCTTCTGCTCAGCCTTGTCACCCAGAGGGCAGAACAGGGCCTGTTGGGAGGAGACCTGCAGGCCGCAGGAGGTGAGCACGTTCCACTTTCAGATTTCTCTAACTTGGGCTATGCATAATCACCCTGACCTCAATCTTTCTCGGTGAATTATGGAAAAAGAGTTCTCTGAAAATGAGGCATGTGCAAAAGTTCCACTGGGTTCCCTGTCCTCCCCCTCATTTCACCCTTCCCAACTTAATAAGGACCATGGCTTAATAGCTGTTCCCGTCCAGCTCTCCTTGTCCTGCGCCTGCACACGTGAGACTAAAAATATCCGTGGCTCCTATTAGAAGCTGTGCCCCGGGGACAGGCAAGCCTGGAGGCTGCACTGACACTGGAAACTGGCTCCTGGTGCCTCCTGGGATCCAGGCCACGGCGCCCATCCCGTGTGGGGCCAAAGGGCACCCCACCTCATGCCAACAGTCGCCAGGGATCTTCAGGAGTGATCAAAAGGCTGTTCCGACTTCACCTGTGTTTTTGTGCAGACACCCCAGAGCTGTCTTCTGTGACTCTCCTCACCACCTTGTTAGACACCCTCCCACCACCCAGCTGTGAGTGCTCTCCCCCGGGGACACCCATCACTCAGAGCACTGCCCTGGGCCCTGCAAGAGAGGCTGGCCTAAATCTCAGCCCACCGGTGGAAAAGACCTCTGTGCCCTTTTTCACGAAAGCATGCAGAATGGGCAAATGTGTTAGGCTTGGCGGGAGTCCTGGGCCCATCTAGAAGCCAGTGCTGACTCCCTGGGAAAACTGTGCGATCCCATTTCTTGATCCTGTTTCAGTGTCAATAAAATGGGCACAAAGGCATCAGCCCAGCCTTGGGCTACCATGAGGACTCCGTGAGTTTGTGGAAGTCAAAATGCAGACTTCTGTATAGGAATCACTGACCACCAAGGAACGGACTCTGAAGCGGGAAGTCCGCATGAGGACCTCTTGTTTCCATCAGAGAGGCGGATCGAGGAATATGCAAGGGGCACTTCAATAGCTCGGCAATAAACACTTGGCGAAGCTGAAGAGGTAATCTCTCCATGGGCTTTCATGTGCCACTGGATACCTCCCTTGGCACGGCCAGAGATATTTTGGAAGTGGTGGTGAGAGACAAATTGATTCTCATCATTTCCATCCACAGGAAAAGGCCAAGAATGCCATAGTGTATAAAGACTTCAAAATTCAAACTACCCAGAACTTGGGATGTAGTGCTTCCCACATTTGCACATCGTGACGTACAAGGAGATGGGGTTGTACTAAGCTATGGAGAGGAAAAATAGGGAAAATCAATGAAGGCGTCACGGATAGAAATACTGAAATGGGCTGATGGGCCGACCAGGGAGAGACCCGCCAGAAAGGCTGAGAAAGGGAACTGTGTTTAAAGGAAAAGTCACAGCTTATGGCTCCTGTTTGGGGCGGGGTGGAGGCGGCTGCCTAGGACTGAGCAGTGCTTTTGGAACCAAGCTCTCCCCCAAATTCATGCTCCAGATGGTTCTGTCAGCAGTGGGAGAAGGTGCGTTTAGAGCTGCTTGTCCTCAGTTAACCTCTTCTTCCATTCCCTGATGGTCTGAGAGAAAGGAGCAAACACTATAAATCTCCGGAAGGCTGCTACGCCTCCGGGCTACAGGGAGAAGTCTTGGCTGGCTGGGAGCGTTCATTCTGCCCAATTTAACTCTAACATTTATTGAGCACCTCCTGTGTGCAATACACATAGAAGGCCCAGCATGTGTGGGGGGGAGGAGGGTGGGAGGGGACTCAGGAATGAGGAAGACCATGACCTGGCCCTCCAAGAGCTTAATATGGTCTGAGGCCAGGCAAGGACTTCACCATACACTTTGCTATGAAATAGAAGAGACCTGAGGTAGTTTGGAAGAGTATTTTTTTTTTCAAACTAACTTTTTTTTAAAGATTTTATTTATTTAGTTAACAGAGAGAGCACAAGTAGGCAGAGTGGCAAACAGAGGGAGAGGGAGAAGAAGACTCTCCGCTGAGCAGGGAGCCCGATGTGGGGCTCGATCCCAGGACCCTGGGATCATGACCTGAGCCGAAGGCAGACGCTTAACCAACTGAGTCACCCAGGCACCCCTCAAATTAACGTTTAAATGTCCATGCCATTCCAGTGGAAAAAAGGAACTGAGGATGGTTAAAAAGAGAAGCACCACGGAGAGCTGGCATCCTCCAGCAGTCCCAAGAACCAGGGTGACTAGAAAGGCTTCAGGGTGGAGGTGAGGGCCAGCATCAGACTTCAAAGGAGGGCCAGACTATACTTGCCAGGAATGTCTAAACACACATTTCAGGAAAAAGTGACAGCAATAACAAATTCAGAAGTGGGAGCGAGCCAAGCCAGGCTGGTCAAGGCACCACAGGAAGTGAGTACCAGTTTCCAAAAAGGTTTCTGGGAAAGGTCTCTGGTTCCCCACATAACAGTTTGTCTATATCAGCAGAAGCGAGGGCGTGAAGAGGCTGGGACATGGTCTGTGCTCTTTACCGAGGTGCCCCACTTTCTGTGTGCCCTTCCCTCACTGCACCAATGTAGAACACCATGCATGTCTACAAATTGCCTGAAAGTCTTTCATGTATTGGCTTTGTCTATCACATCTCTCTAGAGAAGAGAGAAACCTACCTCCTGGGATCTCTAGAGGGCTGAAAGAGTTAGGACTGGTGGTCCCCGAAGAACCACTATTTCTTAGGAAAAACAAAAATGTGAGTCAGGACACACCCTTTCTGGTGAAAACCTCATCTGCCAGAAGCAAGCCTCCCCTTGTCAATCACTCGCCATCTCCAAGACAGCTCAGGGCTCAGAACCATAGGGACAACAGATGCATCCCATCTTCAAGTAAAAGGCTAGAAGCAGTGTAGATGACAGTAGGACTTGCCTGGGTATTAATGTAATGGAGGAAAAAGGCAACAATACAACCATTTTGACTGCTCTTTGTCTTTTGGTGTCCTGAAATTTCCAACTCATTGTGATTAAAATAATTAAAGGTCTGCCCAAGAATAGAGATAGCCCCTGGTTTGTCAGATCCCAAGACAAAAGGATGTGGATGAATTTGTTAGGTCAGATTGTGGAAGTCCTTGAGCTCCATGTTGTCGAAGATGGTGGCAGGATGGTGGGGCTGGTATGTTGAGGAAAGCCTCGAAGGCGAAAGACCAGGTAGATGTGTTTGGGGAGTAATGGACATGGCTGTGGCTGCAGCATGTGTGAGTTGGCAGGGCAAGAGGAGGAGGTGAGTCCACAGAAGGAGGATGGACCCAGGGTGTAAATCACAGGCTGAGGGCGTGTTCTCAGTTCCACTGGTTGGGGAGGCCCTCCAAGGGCAGAGACGCTCTGAATGATACCTCATAGCCTCAGTCTCTCCTGCTCCCCCTCCGCTTTCCAGATACATCCCAACACTTTCCTGTGGTGTGGTGTCTCCCTCTCAGCCAAAGCAGGTAGTGTGGATGAGAGGAGGGGTCAGCAGAGGCCGGGGTGGGCGCATGAAGGATGAGGAGACCATCTCACCTTTCTGCTCATGCTGCTAGCGCGGAGCCGCTGTGCGGGCCCAGGGAGCCAGACACTGGGCCGAGAGCCGTGGGCGGGAGGCTCTGAGGAGTGGGTACCGGTTCTGGACAGCATCAGGACCCAGAAGCAACAGCATTTTCCAGAACAGCCAAAGTGACACAGCCCCTATTTCATGGGTTTGTTCCAAAGCAGTGTTTTCCCTGCATTTTTGTCCCCCAGGAAACATATGTCAACACCTGGGCACGTTCCGGCTTGTCACAACTGGGAAGTGGGTGCTACTGGCATCCAGTAAGTAGGTCCCAGGGATGCTGCTAAATATCTTACAATGCACAGGACACCTCCCTGCAACAAGGAATTCTCTGGCCCCAAATGTCTGTAGCACCACAGGCGAGAAGCCCCTCTCTAAAGGATCTGTTTTCAGGCATCCTGGAGAGGCAGGAGGCCCCTAGACCAGCTTCCTGGACTTCTGGTTGATACATCCCCAGGTCATCATCGCCTCCTTCAGGGGCAGCTCTGGAAATGGATGCCACGTGAGCAAGCTCCTAACAGTGACACTCTCCAGCAGGGAACAAGGGAGAAGGATGGGAATGCAAATTCAGGCAAGGGGGCTTCAGCTTCCCTGCCCTTCCCACTCAGCCCCATTCAGTAGTGAGAGGTGCTACACAGAAGCTTCTCTTGGGACCTACACCCTTCAAAAGCTAGGACACGCTGTCCCAGGTCAGATGAGGGGATGCTGCCTGGGCAATCTCCAAGACCCCAGGGACTTTGCATAACCCCAGGGACTTTGCATAATCCTTACTTTCCTAGCGATCTAGAGAGCAGCAGGGCTCAGCCAGCCTCCCAGCTGTGTGTGTGTGTGTGTGTGTGTGTGTGCGCGCGCGCGCGCACGCATAAACATGACAGTAAAGCACAGGACTCACTGCATGAGGAAACCTGCCTTGGGAGTCACCCACCTACATCAGTCCCACAGCTCAGCTCTCTAGGGACTCCAACACTATCAGAAACCAGTGACATCTCCTTTCATCAGATGCCCAGTGAGCAAGGGGTTGGTGGTGACGCAACAAGGTGGTGGTGGCCTTTACTGGCAGACAAACCCTGAGTCACAGTCAGTGGAGAAAGACCTTCAGAGTCTGAGGTATATCTGTGTGGCCCCTGCCTCCATCACTGACTTGTCACTTCACCTGTCCTTTCCCTCACCCTTAAAATGAGATATGAATGACAGCTACCATTTGGAGACCACTTACCATGTGCCAAGCAGCTCAAGTGCAGGTCATTCTCACAACAGCTCTGTGAGAACCTGTTTTATGCCCACGAGAGGGCTGGGGAAATGGGGGGAAATGGCTTGTCCATGGTCACACTGGCAGCTAGTGGTGGAGCTAGGACTGGAACTTAGCACATTATAGTCTGCCTCCAAGGGGGAGGTAGGAGCTCTCAGGGACCACCCTGCAACCTAGCGTCATTACACTCCTATGGGAAGGGTACCAGAGCAAAGGCTTCCATGTGCACGGCATTTATTAATGGTGGAAACTTAAGTTAGGGGACTGGCCCAGGTTGGGTGGGCCCACCGTGCCAAGGGCTACCAGGCAGATGCGGCTGTAAACACTCCTGAGACCCAGAGCCAAGGGCCCTGCCGCTGCTGGCTGGCCTGGTTAGGCCCCACTAAAAATAGATGGGTTCTCAGGTCCAGCTCCCTGAGCACAGCGGGCAGGCTGCTCCGGGCACCGACCTCCTCCTCTGCCCCTCCCCCCCTTCCCCACCAAGCATGAGCCAGGCTTCTAGAAGGAACAGAGATGTTAAGACTTTCACCACAAGCCAGAAAGAACTGTTAAGTGGATGCCCAGTGGTCATGTTCCAAGGCCTGGTGCAGCCGTAATTGCAGAGATCCTGACCCCAACACCCTGCCCATCTCCCTCTTCTAGAGGAGGCCATCAACTTCCAAAATCCACCCGGGGAAGGAGTGGGGCCACCCTGCGCTCCTTCTTCCTTTTCCAGAACTGACTTTCACTGTTGACAGCGCTGAGTGATTTCTTTGCTGCAGCTTCCCGAGCAAGTCTGCTGCAGGCCCTCGCGGGAATCCCCGGAGACGGCGGGAGACTAGGCAGCGACCGGCCAGCGGGAGAACAGCGCTGGAGCCCGGGACGAGCGCTCCAAGCGCACGGGGCAGGAGGCTCTCTGGAGCCGCGGCCTGGGTGCAGGTCAGGGCTCGGCTGTGGATTTCCTTTCAAAGGTGACTTAGAGCGGCTTCATTAGGGTAGCGCCCTCCCGGGCGGGCCCTAATGGCGTGTTTGGCAGAGTCAGCGAAACGCGGCGCCCAGCGGCTCGGCGGCGGGGGAGCGCCCTCTCCCGCGCCCTCGCCGTCTCCCGCGCCGGCCAGCGGCGCGCACGGGGCCATTTGCAGCGCAGGCAGCCTCGAGAGCGGCCGCGGCGCCACGGCGGGGAGCGAGGCGGCACCATGGAGCTGAAGAAGGACAGCAACGCCGTGTCCATCGACATGCTGCTGATCGTGCACTCGGAGAAGCGGCGCGCCGCGCAGGGCACGCACTCGGACCGGCAGGCGGACCCGCGCGCGCTGCCGCAGCGCAGAGGAGGTAAAGCGCGCCCGGCCGGCGCCCCCGGACCCCCGCACCTCGTCCTCCTCGCCCCCCCCCCGGGGCCCGGCCGCCCGGGGCGTCCCCGAACGAGGCCAGCGAGACCGACCCTCTCCCCACCGCTGCCTGCGCCTCTGCGCGGTGGCACCGGCGTCCTGTGGCAACGCGCAGCCGGGTGATCGCCCGGAGTTGACTCCCCGCGCAGGCTAGTCGGTGCTTCCGTCACCCCCCGGGGAGCCGGCTTCCTCCCATCCACTCTTTGAAGGGTGCACAACAGGGTTGGAAGATGCCTTGGAGGAAGGGGGCCAGAGCCTCAGGCCTGACCCCTGTGTGGCCGAGGCCTGCTCCTCACATGGCACATTGCAGAGCGCAGGGGACCCAGGGGAATGTGTGTGCTGAATCAGACTTTGAGACGGGGAACTCCCTTGGTGTCCTTGCACAACTCCTGGCCTCAGTTTCCCCTATCTTGAAGCCTCTCCCAGCCTCCTACAGTGGAAGGCATAAAGGGTGGTGTAAGAGGCACACAGGCTTGGGTAGGGTCAGCTTAAAATCTGCTCTCTGCGCTCTCACGGATCTATTAATTTTACTCTTCCTACAGACTTTCTGAGGAAAGGTAGACTGGAAAAATGAAGTGACTGTTTATGGAGCAATTATGGAAAGCAGCACTCAGGCCTCTGTAATCTCCAGAGAGGACACACTGAAGAGAATACAGATGGAGAATAGCAGATGTTAGATAAGCCCCTCAGAAGTTGGGGAACAGGTCGTAGGTCTGTGAGGAAGCCCTCCTGAGCCTTCTTGGGGGCTGCTGTGAGGTTTGTGCTAGGCTGACCGTGGGCCAGTGCTTTGGGAGTGACGTTTAACAGCCCCTGGGGTAAAATGACTTCTGCCTCCTGCCTGCCCTCCAGCTCCAGAGCTCCTCAGAGTCTGCCTCTGGCTCTTCTCTCTACGGAGGTCTGTGCATTGAACCCCCCCCTTCCACCTGCCACGTGGAAGCAGTGGTGCCATGACTGGCTTTGCCCCCACCAGTCACACAGGCTGGAACTGCCCCATAGTTCCTGGTGACCTCTTGGGGAGGCAGGCAGGGGAAAGAAATAGATTCTGGAGAGCTGCACATGTTGTCAGGTACTCCCCGTCTCCAGAGGGATTTGGGGCCAGGAATTGTTTGGGTTAGTTGGTTCTTTCGTTCTCAGAGCTTCTCCCAGGAGAGGTGGAAATGGCCCACCCCGGTATTCGTAATGAGGAAATTGGCAGAGGCCGCCTGCTCCTTGATTGGAAAGAAGCTGCCTCTCCTCCGGAAGCTGCCTCTCCTCCAGAAGGCCTCCCCCAGCGTGTGGCAAGGCCAGAGGGCCCCCACGAGGCCCAGCTCCGGGTCAGCCTATGCGTCCCCACCTCCCTTCCCCACTCTGATCGTATCTCTCCTAAAGGCTCCAACACTAGAAAGGGAGGAAGAAGAACACAGAGGAGCCCCAGAAATTCCAGGGATCAGCACTGTTACCAGAGGTGTCCCATCCCTAGCATACACCCTACACGGCTCCAGACCAGTGCATTTCACACTCATGACCATGACACAAGGAAAGAAGACCCTGCTTGCCAAGCCCCTTTCTGCTATTTGTCTCCAAACTTTTCCTGAAGGAGGTTTCTCCCACACACGAGGCCAGTGGAAAGACCAGTGTCACTTATTTACAGACAGTTCTATACCAAAGCAGGAGAGCGACCAGCCTCCAAGCCTGCTGGGCAGTGTTGATGTCCAAGAGACCCCTGACTAAGCCCACACAGCCTAAGGCAAGGAAACACTGAATTAAACTAGCTTGTTCCAAGGCCTCCTGTTG
Organism: Callorhinus ursinus; assembly: GCF_003265705.2. Lineage (NCBI taxonomy): Eukaryota > Metazoa > Chordata > Mammalia > Carnivora > Otariidae > Callorhinus > Callorhinus ursinus. Next base: position 117,046,018 of record NW_027397063.1, read on the forward strand.
GGGCACAAGATCCAAAATGCCCCCACACCTCTTCCAGGCCTCTCCTCCTGTCTCCCCTCCAGCCCAGGTCCTTGGCTCTGCGAAGCAGAGCCTGACCTCCATTACTGTCACAATGCAGAGGACCGAGTGAAGATCGGGTGGCTTTCTGCTGTGTCCTTGTGGCAGAAAAGAATCAGAGGGACAAGGAGGCAAAGACAGTGTGTGCCAGGGATCTGGGCTGCCAACAGAAGCTCTCTGCTCTTTCCTCTACAGCCCTTCCATTCTCCTCTGGGCAGTGCTTCTCAAAAGCATGCCTGGACACCCTCACCTCCTATCCTGTGCCATGGAGGAGGTGGCCTAAAGCTGCCTGCACCCAGTCTAAAATAGCTCCAAAGTCAGGTTTCATCCCCCAAGTCAGTGTGATGTGTGCATTCCAGTCCGTACGTGAGTCCCCGAGGCTTCCGAGTGGTATGCCCCAGATCCTAGCTGCAGAGAGCGCTGCAGAAAAGAAGAGCATCGGGAAGGGACTGGGGGACTTGCAGTGACTGCAAGAGCTGGAGACCCAGGCTAGAGGCTGAGCTTCCAGGAACAGCGTCAGCGGCTGCCCAGCAGAGCTGGTCTGGCAAGGAAACCTCTATTGCCACCAAGGGGCCCTCGGTACTCCTTCCTCATCAGGAGCTATCATCCAGGGAGAATTTTCACAATTTGCCAATTATCACTTGCGTTTCCCATACGGATAGAACGTCTTTGCCCACCCTCCACCTTCCGTCATGACTCTAAAAGTGAGAGATTCCCCACATACGGAAATAGGCAGGCAAAATGAATGGTGAGCATCTTCCACAGTTATGCTTCCATATTTATGCGGCCGAGATGTGGAGTGAAAAACGGGCATCTGTATTGTAAAAATTCTGCCTGGATGATCCCGATAACCCACCTCACCACCTTTGAAAACTACTGTTTTAATATTTTCCTTTAATGTTTTAAAGTGCGTCTCATTTGCGGGCAGCCTCTCTTGGATCCTGACAGAGCCGGGTTCCACCAGCCCCACCTCAACCCAGATACGTTAGCAGCTGGCCCATCACTTGCTGGCCTGGGTCTTCCCATCATGGAGACCCTCATGCGAGACCCTGTTATTTCGTAGGAATCCAGGGCATCGGAAATGGAATCCGGAGATGGCAGAAATTCGAAGGAAGTGACGTGCATGGTAAATTCTCTCTTTTCATTTTCTTTTCTTTTCAGTCTCTGTAATTCAACACATTGAAAAATGACGGGAAGCATTCGATTTCACGTGTTTGAAAACTGGCTGTAGATATCTAACCACTCAGAAAGTGGCTGCTCGTGATTCAGCCATGCCTCTGGGGCCACTGTGACCCCGGAAAGTTTTCCCTGGCATCATGTCCCCCAATTTCCTGGAGGCTGTGGGATGGGAGGGGAGCAGTGCCCTAAAGTTGAGCACCCACTTGTTCACTGGCTACATATAGGGAAGGACTTGGCATCATCACTCGGCATGGCGAGGTTTGAGCATGTTTCCCCTGGAGGTGGGGCTGCTCACGTCAGGCAGGGCATCCATCCTTTGAAAATTTTTTCAAACAGAGAGGACAGTGGCCTCTTTGGGGACATTATGACTCCAAGCCTAGGGAGAGGGGTGCTATGGTTCCCAGCTGGCTGGGGACCCAGAATATAGTAAGATCTGAGCGAAGTCTTTTTCCAAAGCCTCCTTTCTCTGGTGCCGGGTGTCTATCACCCTGCAGTCCCAGGACAGCTCGGGGAATGCCATGCATGGACGGACTCTACTAGGCCTTATTCTGTATGCATCAGAGACTCATTAGCCCAGCTTCCAAGAAAAAACATCAGTGAAGCTTCACTGTGGGCATGTGAGAATTCTAGTAAGAATCAGACCTCCACTCCCAAAACCCCAATAGGGGACTCAGTCAGATCTGGGCTCATCAAATGCTAGTGTGAAGAAACCACCTGTGTGACCCTCTGCAGATGGGTAATCAGGACCCCAACTGAATGAGACCAAACACCTATGCTCTGCCATCCTGACAGTAACAAAAGGGAAGGATGAAGTTCTAAAAGAAAATTCATTCATTAATTCCCTCAGTAAAGGTCTACAGTGTTTCCTTGGTGCCAGGTGGGGTTCTAGGTGTTGGGATAAAGACAGTCAAGAACCCCTGCCCTGATGGGACCATGTTAATGATTATAATCATAATGCTTTTCACTGCAATAGAATCTCAACACCCTGGAGGTAAAGAGCTTTCCTGTGTCTCCTGCCCTATGCATAAGGACAGATCAGACCCAAGACAGGCTCCTGCCTCGGGAACCATCCCCTGGGGTCCTGGCTAATGGGCATGCATGGTGGGATGGCTTCCTTAACCTTGCTTTAGGGTCGTAAGATGGTAGATGTGCCTGCTCTAGCTGGACCGAAGCAGATGCCAAAGTTAGCGAAACTAGGCTGCAGGCTCATGAGAATTATAAGAGTCAGACCACCAGAAACCTGTCACCTGCAAAAATACACAGCAGCCAATGCAGATATGCATGCTTGGCCAGTGTATGAGCAGGTGAGTGGAAAAGTGGGTTGAGGTGGGAGAGAAGAGACTCAGCATCTTCATTTGTTATAGCTCGCTTATCTTGAGTTGTCTGAAATTTATCTTATGGCTTCTCAGCCATGTTATTACGTTAGGAGAAGATTGAAATATAGTGAATTTATCCTATCTTACTTTCACCATCTTTAGGGCCTCTGATTTGAGGGAAGGTTAGTGGAAAAACACAACAAAATAAAGAGGATCATGGGGCGCCTGGCTGGCTCAGTCGTGGAGCGTGTGGCTCTTGATCTCATGGTTGTGGGTTTGAGCCCCACATTGTGTGTAGAGATTACTTTAAAAAAATAAAAATCTTTTAAAAAATAATAAAAAACTAAGGAGGAGGGTGAAAGTAGTTCTTGAAAAACCACCCAAGAGAACTGAGAGTTTCGGATAAGTGGAGGCCTGGAGAGAGGGTGGCACCACTCCGCCAATATAGGTAATTTAAAATAAAATTTTATTTATTTTTTTCAAATTGCACGTTTGTGTGCCAGCAGAAACTAAAATTACAGATTCTCCCTGTGTTTTCTGACGGTGAGACTCTGGGTACATACTTCCCTCGCTGGCGTCCAAGGCACCCAGCCCTGGAAACTGGATGCCTCTCATCTGCAGAGGAGGCAGCTGATGGCTTGTGCTGGTGGTGTGTGCACAAATGTGGCTGAACTTGGGGCAGATCCAAAAAGGCACATGTTCCCCTTCTTGCTGCCCTGTGTGCTCCTTGAGCTGGGGCGTTGGCAGGGTGGGGGGAGCCTGGACTGCTCCAGACTTTTCCGAGCAGCAGGTGCTTGGGCCGAGCCAACGCCACTAGCTTGCCCAGCAACGGGCTTCCCCTGCTGTGATTGGCTGCTTTCCTTGGTCCTGGCCGAAGTCTGCCTAGCAGCACCGGGACTGACACCCCATAGCCACAGGGAAACCAATTGTGCGGCCCTGACTATAAATACCCACAGCAGCTATGCCAGCCAATCGTCCTCCTTGAGGATTCCCTCCCCGGCTCCTGTTTCCTTCATCTGCCAGCCCAGCAGAGATGTAGCCAGCTGTGCCTGAAGGAGCCAACCTCCCTGTCCTCGCTTGAGTATGGCCTAGAGCTCCAGAGCAGCATCACCCTGGATTGGCATACACAGTGCTTCTAGCCCTTGGCCAACCCACCGACCTCAGCCCACGGGGTGAGGGTCCTGGCTGGGCCTGCTCATAGGAGAAGGCTGGAGCAGGCAGGTTCTCCAGGGCAAGACCCTGCCAGGTGGATCACAAGTCCAGCCCAGCTCAGTGACCTGCCTATCCACCTTGACTGGCTTCTGCCTGGGCCCCGGCATGGGAATCCCTGGGTGGCAGATCTGGTTGGGTGCACAAGGAAGATATCTGAGTGGAATCTGTGGAGGCCAGCGCCCCAAAGGCATGCTTATTTCCAGGCCCAGGCACTGGTCCCAGTGGCCACTTCCAGTGGCAGGCCCGACAGCCTTTCTGCAGACCAGTGGAAGGCCAGGGGAGAAGGTGGCAAGCCAGGGTGGTAACTGGGGGGGAACGCCCGCTGCCACAACCCTGCCCCTTCCCCTGCTGAGCTACCCCCCTGAAGCAGCCTCAGCAAGACCAGGCTGCCGCAGCAGCGGGTGAGGGAGAAATATAGGAAAAGGTGTTGCTTCCCATTGGAGGGGCAGGTAAGCCTGTGGGTTCCCCTTCATGGCCTGTGGCAGGAACTGGGCCTTTCTCACCGCAGCCTGACCCCACTAGGCTCTGAGGACAGCTCTGTGTTCCAAGGACATAAAGATCCCCAGTGCGTGGAGAGAGCTTTCACATAGTGGGGGCCCTGAAAATATCTGTGAACCTGAACAGTACAGCAAGTCACCCCAACTCCTAAGCTGGAGTGGAAGGCAGGCTGCCCCCATTCTGCTCAGAGGGAGGCAAGATGTTGACCTAGGAATCAGGAGACTTGGGGTTCAAGTGCCTGGGGGCAAGGTCTTTAGCCAAAAGTTAAGTGTCCAGGCTGCAGGCCTATTGGCTATAAAATGGGCAGAGGAGCCTCCCAGCCCATTCCACAGAAGGTGTGATGATCAGCAAGGCACCCGTTTGCTCGTTGGCAGCTGAGCCTGGCCACACTGAGGTTGGGACCCATGAGGTGTCCCCACCTTCTCGAGAAGAAACCCAGCCTCGGCTGGCACCTGCTGAGAGGTGTGAGGGTGTGTGCACATGGGTTCATAGTCGCTTGCTTCTGCATCCAGATGTGTAAAGGTGCTGATTCACGCATGTGTGCACCGTGCAGATGTGCACGGGGGTGTGCACACGTTTAGGCCAGGCCTGGGATGAGCTCACCCCCCCCCCCCACCAGTCTGCTTTTCTTGCAGACACACACAGCTCCCTGCTCTGCCTGGGGCAAATGCCACCATGGTCCCAGTGGTCACCGCAGGTCTGTCTTGCTTCAACAGGAAGCCTGACGGAGAAAGAGCATCCTCAGCAGACCCAGGTCATCACTTCCTACAACAACCAAGGTAAGGGATTCACCACTCCCCTTGGTCTCTCCTCCAGCTCCTCTGTGTCTGTCTGGATCTGCTGTCCAGGCCAGAGACACAGCAAAGGCAGAGCACAAAGCACCGTCTTTTCTGCCCCACGGATGTTGGAGCACCCTCTCCCTCTCTTTCTCCCCACATCCCATGGGAAACCATGAAAGGCTGCATGGTGACATGGGAGAGAGCAATCAAGTCCCCCGGCTGTCCTCCTCGCCCTTGCTGTCATCACCAGAGCTAACATTTATGAGAGCTAACCATGTGCCAGGCACCCTGCCGGTCCATTTACATAATTATTCTCCTGTAAATGAAACTTCACAGCACTCCTATTTGATCCATACTCTCAACTGTCCTCAATTTACAGATGAGTAAGCTGAGGCTTGGAAAGATTGTTATATGTCCAAGAGCACAGGGCCAGTAAGCATCAGAGCAGGGGCAACCTGACCCCGCCACCCCCATAGCCTTCCCAAGGCCTCTGCTGTTAACCCTCACACAGCAATGCTTCCACAGCACCTCTGGAAAGCGGCTTCGACCGCCCCCTCACCCCCAGTCCAAGCTTTCCCTCCTCCTGAGTCACAGCAGTTCCCTGACCTCTCTTTCCGAGACTGAGCCTTTCAGGGCCTTCCACCCAGGGATGAATTTAACTCAGCGAGGACCCTTTCTTGAGAATCCTCACCTTGATGGGTTCTGGGGGGCTCTGGGAGGGCAGGCAAGGGCATCATCATGCTGACTCTGCAGTTGACGAGATCTGAGAACACAGGGTGTTTGTGTTGGAGGGGTAGGGGGGTGAGGCTGCAGGGGTAGAGACAGGAGGACTCTACAGCTACAGCTGGAGGGGAGACCAGGTTAAATAGAGACCCCCCCCACTAACCCCCACTCTGCCCCTACACACACACTAACCTCCCACCTTGGTTTCCTGCTCTGCGTTAAAGCCTCAGGGCCTGGTACCTGAGAGCTCTCATAGACTCAGCCCTAAGATGGCACCACTATTGTTCTCAGTGCTGATGTCCTGACTTGTAAGGAAATGATCTGATTATGTCCAGGGGGCAGTGGCAAAGTAGGAGTCCCAGGAGGACTCAGAGCCTCTCAGGGAATTGCTCTCAGAAACACAGACTAACCCAGCATCCCCACAGAACGTCACTGGCAGGCGGTGGGGAAAGGCCTGTCAAGATGGTTTAGCAGCACGAGGCCAGCCTTCCTTGCAACCAGGGCCGGTGTACCTTTTGGCAGAATTCCTGGGCATATGGCTTCAGAATAGTCCCCATTCAGCGGGCCCACTGCAGCCTGCCCCCTGCCCTGAGCACACCACAAAGACAAACCTATGCCCCCCTGCTTCCCGGAAACGGACCAGCAGCACACAGTTCACCACAAAACAAAAATAAGCAATACCTCAGGAAAATGAATGTGGATTAGCCTCTCTGTCACTAATCTTGCTTAGTTCTGGCCACACTCCTTGCTGGGGTCATGGTGTTATCCCTGTTTGTGCACAAGAAAGCTGACACAGGGGATGCTGTGGTCCCCGAGCCAGGCACACCTGCCAGACCTCCACAATGCACTGCCCCCGCCGTGTCCCAGGCAGATGGGAGTGGGACAGGGCCCGCCAGTCACAAGAGCCTCACCTGGCACGCCACACCCTCGCTCCCATGGGCCACTCACAGTCCACCTACCAGCACTTGAGGCTTCCAGAGGACAGAAAGGAGGGTGGCCTTGGTAGCCTATGTGCAGAACAGAGCCTTGTAGGTTGGGATGAGATGGGCCCAGTGGGGTCCTGCGAGAGCCTGGGCCCCAGTGAGAGAAAGGCTGCCCCTCTCTGGGCAGGAATGGAGTCCACAACAAAACAGACAAGGGCTCCTGCCCTTGCAGGGCCGACCCCCTGGTAAGGGAGACAGACAGCCCTCAGAAGGAAAATACAGGGTGTCAAATAAGGCTGAAGGAGGCCAGAGCCGGGAGGGGGACGGGAGAGGGTGGGTGCACAGGGTGTGTGTTAGTTTGCTATGACTGCGGTAACAAATTGCGGCAAGCTTGGTGGCTGAACACAAATGTAATTCTCTTCAAGCGTTCTGGAGACCACATGTCCCAAGTGAGTCTCACTGGGCTAAGTCAAAGTATCGGCAGGGCAGGTGCCTTTTGGAGGTTCCAGGGGAGAATCTGTTCCTTGACTCCTCCAGCTTCTAGAGGCCGCTAGCACTTCTTGACTCATAGCTGCATCACTCCATTGTCTGTGACCATTGTCACATTGCCGGTCCCCCACATTAAGTAGTTAAATCTCCTGACTCTGTCTTATGAGAATCCTTGTGATTACACTGAGCCCGCCAGATAATCCAGGATGATCTTCCTATCTCCAGATCCTTAACTTAATCACATCTGCAAAGTCCCCTTTAGTATATAAGGTAACATTCACAGGTCCCTTGAACGAAGGCCTGGATATCTTTAAGGGCTGTTACACAGCCTACCACGTGGGGACAAAGTAAAACAGAGTCATTGAGAAAGTGACTGAGAAGGTGACATTTGAGTAAGGGAGGTGAGGAAGCAAGCCTTGTGGGCATCTGGGGAAGAGCCTCCAGCAGAGGGAGCACCAGGTATGATAAACTTGATGCAGGGGGTGACAGATCCTTGGAATCAGATCTTCATGTGGAGGGGTGCCTCAGAAGGTCAATCTATAATGGGTGGGTGGGTGGAATGACAGGAGAGTGACCCCCGGAACCCCTGTGATTTCAGGCCCCAAAAGTAACTCCTGAGTTTTTTTTTTTTTAAGGCTTCTGTCCTTCCAGGTCCTGCACCCTTGTCTGCACGCAGACACTCTGTGCCTTCTTTGACCATCCATGCACTAGGGTCACACTGCCGCGTTTCCAGAGCTGGGACACTCCTGTGGAGTTCTGCTCTGCAGAAGGAATCGTGAAGGGCCCCGGGTTTTCAAGAGCCCAGTGAACGCCGGGGCGGGTTAGGGCCGCGAGAGAGCCGCCCTTCATCACCCGCCTCCCCTCAGGCTGGTGTCCCAGTGGTCTCAGCCCACTCTGTTGTCAGGTGGTCATCTGGTGACCAGAGCTGCTGGGCGGGCCTTTCACGCGGCCGCGGGCAGAGCCTGGCGAGGGCTCTACAGAGCTGGACTGCCCCTGCCGCCCTCCAGCGTGCTGCCCCCCGGGGTATCAGTGCGCCCGGCTCCCTGTGTGCGGACTACCGCTCCCCAGGCAGAAACCACAGCACGGCTCTGCCGAACACCTACCCTGGAGCTCTTTCAGGGCATCTTTTAATTACCGGTGCTTTAGCTGAGGCTTCCTGATTCTCAGCTCCCGCAGGGGAAAATTTCCAGGCAAAGAACCTGGTTATTAACCCGCGTTCCAGTTACAGAAAGCGTGAGTGAGCACCTTAAACAAGGGTGGCGAGTATCCGACATGAATCCCTCAGCCCCCCCACACACACACATACACACCCACACATGTGTGCACACTCACACACACTCACATTCATACCCACACACGTGCCCACAGTCCTCGCTAATTGATCGACACTCCAGGCAGCCACTTCCAGTCAGTTAGAGATAATGAACAACGGGAAATCTGTTTGCCATCTCCGCGTTAGCTATTCTGAGCAAATTAGGCCATGAGACAAATCCTCATTCAAACCTGCAGAGACCTGGGGAGAAGCTGCCAGGGAGGGGAGAAGTCTCCTGCCCAGGTACAAGGCAGACCCCAAGTGGGTGGCCATGGCCGTGCAGGGCCTGCTACATCTCCATATCTGAGGGGAGAAGGAAAAGGAAGTAGAGCTGATGGGATCTGGGAAAGAGCCCCACGAACCACTTGTCAGGGGGGAGCAGGAAATACCCATGAATCTGCTGTTCCTAAGACAGCCAGGGCTGCAGCTTTGGAAATGTTGTTTGGGTGACAACCGGCAGAACCGGGGAGGGGTGCCGTGAAAAAGCCAGCCAGGTGACCTGACGCCCCAGGAAGGGCCTCCTGTAGGTTTGGTATGACTTTTAAGATTGGTGTCATGGTATCTGACTGTACTTAGGTTTTAGATCTTACTTGAAATTTCGCTCCAAATGATGTTCCTATCTTTATCATCGGAGATTGGTCAAATTAATTTTTGTCTTAAATTAAGAGTTTTAAGTGATACAGGAATGTAGTAGTCTGCAAAATCTTATCATTTCATACCTTTAGGAAGCACAGAGCTCTCCAGTGACTGTTGCTCACCTGAGACAGCACACCCAGGCCCAGTTTCAGGGGCAGAGAAGCCCCCCCCCAACCTTGCTGATGGTGCAAGGTGTCCTCACACACCTGTGTGTAGTAAGAGTGGGTATCACACTCCCACAGATCAGGGAGGCTAAGGAGCTTTGCTGCTTTCCTCAAAGGGGGCTGATTAGCAGCACCGCTTTGGGGGAGAGTCAGGAAGTGGGGCTCAGGAGAATATTGGAAGTTGGGCCCTGTCCAAGAGCGGGGAGAGAAGAGGAAGTGCAGGAAAGAGAGAAGGGATTGGAAATAGCTGGGTGGAGCTTGCCGGCCAGGACCACGTCAGTGTATGAGACTATCTCAGCACCCACCCTTTGCCAGGGCTTTAACAGCACCTTGTTCAGCTCACTTCTTTTTGACAAAGAAGCACGGCTGAGTTGGGGGTGGTCGGAAGTGCCTGGATGTTAGATGTAAGAAGTTTGGGGAAGAGGTTTGTTGTTGAGCCCTAAACCAAGTTGTTCAGTTTTGCAGCTTCTTCAAGCTTCTGGGTGTTGTTGTTCCAGTCCAGCATTTTCCAAATTGTGTTTCACAAAATAGTACTGGGTCAAACTGACTTCTTCACTGCAGGACTTCTCAGAGCGTTACACATTGCAACCTACAAAAGGGAAGAGAGTGGGCAGGTTTTTAAATCCGATTCTTGTAAGGCATCTTGTAGCTAAGTACAGCTCGGCACTCATTTTGGAAAACACCTGAAAGTGTTTCAGATGGAAAAAGTGAAAAGGCAAAGAACAGGCCCATGCAGCATGAGAAGACACACAGGAAGTGTTTGCTCTTGGCAATGCCACCCGATCCTATGACTAGAACCAAATTATGCTTTGAACTCTGAAATGCTTAAAGTCTTAATTTTAAAGTCACACACTGATTGTCTTTGACAGTGAATGTGCTAGAAACTACACTCAAAGTGATGTTAACCTCTTCAAAGTGATGCTTTGGAAGGCCGCATTGTATCTTAAAAAAATTGTTTCAGAGTTACCCTCTTTGGCATATAGAGCAAGTCTATGAGCTACGCAATAAAGTCGGTATTGTTACTCTGTGAATAATAATCGCGATACATTTAGCAGGGAAAGTGTTATTAAAAAGAACTCTTACAAAATTAATAAGGAAAAAATAATACATGAGTAGGAAAATAGACAATTCACAAAATAAGAATTTTAAATGGCAAATAAATATCTATTAAAAATTAAATACACAAAAATGAGATGTCATTATTCATTACTAAAAATTTCAGAGATTAATAAAAATCAAATGTTGGTGAATATATCAATGATCTAGTTTTGTATTACAAACCACCCCAAAACTCAGTGGCTTAAAACAATAAGCATTTACCAGCTCACAAGGGCACAGGTTGGCCAGGCGTTCTTGCCCAAAACACACCCAGTTCATCGCAGGTCTTGGCTGGCCTTGTTCGTGTATTTGTGGTCAGCTGGTAAGTTGGCTAGAGACCAGGTAGGGTAGGGTGCCCTCACCTGAGATGCCTCTATTCTGTTCCACATGGTCTCTCCTCCTCCAGCAGGCTAGTCTGGGCTCATTCACATGGTATTTGTGGCTGGAATCCCAAGAATGGGAATGGAAGCTGCAAAGTTTCTTGAGACCTAGGCTCAGAGCTTGCCTAGCATCACTTCTATTAACATCACATGCTAACCAGCCAAACCACGTCGTAAGGACAGCTCACATTCAAGGGACAGAACAAAAGGCCTCTCAGAAGTACAAAGTTTTGTTACCAATTTTGCAATCAAACACAGCAAGAATGAGCAAAATGGACACCCTCTTGTGCTGTTGGTGTGGTCATCAACAGATAAAATCATTCGTGGGAAGTTTGCTAATATATAACAAAAGCCTTAAAAATTTCCATAACTTTTGATCCATATTTAAGAATTTATTTAAAGGAACTGATTTGAAAAGTGCATAAAGAGATGTGTATCAGAATGTTCATACATCACTGATTATAATAACAAAACATTTGGGAAAAGCTAACTATGCTACCAAAAGGGATTGTTTATATGGATTATAAACCATATATAGAATAGAGTACTATGCAGCCCACTTAATATGATGACATGGGATTATGTTCACTGACACGTGAAGAGTCAAGAAGAGAAAGCAGGTTACAAAGAATATGTTTACTATAATCCTGCTTTGGACTTTCACTTTCTATTTTATATCTTTCTGTATCATCCAAGTTCTTGTTTTAATTTTGCTCAGGGTTTTTTGCTCAGTTGGTACTTATTTTTATTTGTTTTTATTTTAAATTACTAAAACGGAATTATCTGGTATACAGTTCTGTGGGTTTTAATGCATGCATAACGCATGCTCATGTACCACCCCTACATTCAGAATACAGGGCAGTTCTGTCACCCCAAAATACCCTTGTGCAGAATCTCTGTAGTTATATCCTTTTACCTCTCCTAAGAGTTTCTTTGTATTGTTGAGAAGTATTCCTTTATATGGATGTACCACAGGGTGTTTGTCCATTCACCCATTGAAGGATATTTAGGTTGTTTCCAGTTTGGGGTCATTGTGAATGGAGTTTCTATAAACATTTCTGTATAGGTTTTCATGTGAACGTAAGTTCTGAGACCACGTGGAACAGAATATGGGATCTTCTGGGATAAACGTTCAAGAGTACAGTTGTTGGGTCATATATGTTTGGTGTATGTTTTGTTTTACACGAAACTGCCGAACTATTGTCCAGAGTTGCTGTACTAGTTTACAGTCCCACCAGCAATGTGTGAGAGATCTGATTTCTCCACAACTTTATCAATATATAGTATTATCGCTATTTTTTATTACCGCTTTTCTGATAGGTATGATACCTCATTGTGGTTTTAATTTGCATTTTCGTAATGGCTATTCATGTTGAACATAGTTTCTTGTGCTTATTTGCCAACTGTAATCTTTTTTTTGGTGAATATCTGTTCTTTTACCCATTTTCTAATTGGAATGTCTTTGCACTTCTGTAAAAAATCAACTTGCCATATATGTATGGCTCCATTTCTTAACAGTGCTCCATTTATCTAGGTATCTATCCCTGTGCCAGTATCACACTGATGACTGTAGCTTTATAACACATCTTAAAATCAGCTGGCTGGAGTCCTCAACTTTTTTTTTTTTTTCAAAAAAACCCTCGAGTTGCTGTATCTTTCCATCTATATTTTAGAATCATCTTGCCTAAATCTAAAATATATAAAATTCTCCAAGGAGTTTGAATGCAGTTGCATTAAATCTACATAGATCCATTTAGGGAGCATTGCCAATTTAAAAATATTGAGTTTTCAATTCATGAACATGGTATGTCTTCCCACTTATTTAAGTCTTCTTTAATTTGTTTAATCATATTTTGTAGTCTTCAACATATAGCTCCTGAACTTTTTTTTAGATTTATACTTAGGTATTTCAATTTTTTGGAGCTGTGGTAAATAGTAATTTTTAAATTCAATTTCCAATCATTTGTTATGAATATAAATATAATTGATTTTTGGGTGCTGACCTTGTATCCTGTGACCATGCTAAACTTTCTTATTAGTTCTAGGAACTTTCTTTCTAAATTACTTGATAGTTTCTATGTAGAGAGATGTGTCATATGTGAAAGAGGAGAGTTTTATTTTTTTCCTTTCCAATCTATAGGACTTTTATTTATTTTTCTTGTTTCATTTTACTGGGTTGAAATTACAGTGCAATGTTTATTAGGAGCAGTGAGTATGGACATCCATGCCTGTTCCCAATCTTAGGGGGAAAGCATTCCATTTTTGACTATTAAATATGCTCGTAGCTATAGATTTTTGATAAATACCCTTTTTCAGATTAAGGAAGCTCCCTCCTATTCCTAGTTTATTGAGAGGTTTTATCATGAGTAGATGTTAAATTTTGTCAAATCATTCTCTGTATCAATTGATATGATCATGTGTTTTTTTCTTCTTCGGCCTGCTAATATTATTAGGTGAATTACATTCATTGGTTTTCAAATATTGAACCAGCCTTAAATTGCCTAAATAAGCCACACTTGATCATGGTATATTAGTCCTTTACTATATTGCTGGATTTAATTTTCTAACATTTTTTGAGAATTTTTGTGTTCATAGGAAATATCGGCCTGAAAACAAAAGAAAAAGAAAAGAAATATCAGTCTGTAGTGTTCCTTTCTTCTGCTGTCTTTGTCTGATTTGGGTATCAGATTAATGATGGCTTCATGAAATGGGTAATGAAATATTTGCTACACTTCTGTTTTCTGAAAGATCTTATTTTAAAAATGGTCTTATTTCTTTTTAAATATGTCTTAGGATTTATCGATGAAGTCATCTGGACCTGGCATTTGTTTGCTTTTGGAAGATTTTGACTACAATTAGTTTTTAAAATAGATACAGGGATATTGAGGTGTTATCTACTCATTGGATGAGTTTTGGTAGTTTGTAACTTTCAAGGAATTGGCCCATTTCATCTAAGTTGTAGAATTTATGTGCATAGGGTTGTTTGTAGTATTCTCTTATTATTCTTTTAATATATATGAGATCGGTAGTGGTCTTACCTGTTTCATTCCTGATATTGATGTCTTGCTTCCTGATTCATGTCTTACCTCCCTTTCTCTTTGGTCAATCTGGTTATCAATTTTGCTCATCTTTCCAAAGAACCAGCTTCTGGTTTCATTGATTATTTCTCATTATTTCTTCATTTTTTTCTCCTGCACCACACTATTTCTCCTCTCCTTCTGGGATTTCAATAACATGAATGTTAGATCTTTAAGTATCGTCCCACAGGTCTCTGAAGTTTTGTTCACTTTTTCTCGCTGTTGTTCATATTGGATAATTTCTGTTGATTTTTCTTCAAATTCATTGACTCTTTCCTCTATCATCTCCGTTCTACTATTTAGCATATCCAGATAATTTTTCAAACTATTTCGTTTTTTAGCTCTAAAATTTCTATTTGTTTTATCTTTATAGCTTTTGATGTTTTGCTGATTCTTGGTATCTTTCCATTTATGTCAAGACTATTTGTCCTCACTTTTTAGAACATGGTTACTATAGCTATTTGAAAGTCTGTCTGATAATTCCAAAATCTTTGTCATCCTGGAGTTAACATCTGTTGATTATCTTTTCCTTTCGAGTACAGATATTCCTGGTTCTTCCTGTGCTGGGTGATTTCAGATTGTGGCTTTTGCAATGCTATACAGATCTGCCTTGCACACGCACCTCCCGGGGACCAGTCGAGGCATTGGTCTACCCCATCAGTTTAGTTCACAAAGACTGTGGTATGATGCTTAGGATGAGATCCATGTATGCTCAACATAGAGGTGACCACAAGAGTTCATCCATACCTGTACGGATTTGCTTTCTTGAGCTCCCTCCCCTTCACAGTCCACTTCCCATTCTCCAGCACAAAAGCTGGATTTTAGTTTCTCCACTCTGCCAGGCACTTCTCATAACTCTGCACCTAGACACAATCAGTGCGGGACAGAGAGAGAGAGAGGGAAAAAAAAAAAAAAACAATGAGTATTTGCCCCCACACTCTAGGGAATCATAGCTTCTCTGGTGCCCTCCCTCAAAGACTCAGGTGCTTAAGGTTTTGGCTGATCAACAAAATCACTGCTACACTGCTACCAACACTTTCCTAGAGGCTGAGTGGGGAGATAACAGAAAAAAGACGGGGTACAACAGGGGATTTCCCCCACACCCTCTGACTCTTAGAGGTTTCCTTTCTTACTCCACAGAAAGGACTTCTCTTGGAACACTATTTCTCTGTACCGTTTGTGCACTTCTGGGTTTGGGACTGCCTTTGAGTCCAGTCTAAGTAATAACCACAGGGGAAGGGGAATGGTAAGCTCACTTAAATTCTAATCTTATTCCCCAGCTTGCCTTCTCTGATTTACCTTACAGAATCCTCAAATAGTTGCCCCATGCATTCTTCCCAACATTTATAGTCACATTCAGTGGGAAAGACAAAGTAAAATGTTCTTATTCCATCTTGCCTGGATCTGAAAACTGTCTATTTTGTTTTTTCATTTTTTTAAACAAGAATTATTTGTATATTCAGAAGAAAGCTTAAAACCAATTGTGTTTTGTTGTTCAAACATCTGTCACAGGACATTGCACTCTTTCCTAGCAGCATCTGGCTTAGAATGTCACCTCCCATTCCTTTGCAGGGACACAGCTGACTGTGGAGGTCCACCCCCAAGATGCCATGCCCCAGCTGCTCAAGAAGTTCTCCTTGGCTAAACGTACGTACGTACAGGGCTGCGTGTGTGTGGAGGGCTGGCAGGGAGGAATCAAAGTCACTTAATGGGCCAGAGCCCAACCTAGGCCTCTTAGGGGGAAAGGAGAGGAATAATCTAGGCCCACACACTGGAAAGAAGCTTCATTCTAGGACCTCTTTTCTCCATAACTAACACCCACTGTTCCTGAGTCTGTGCAATTAGGTGTGGGTAACACAAGGCATTTAGCTGAAGATGAATTTCATCACAAGAGTGTTGTTTTTAGATACCATTTATTGTCTGCCTAAAAAGTGGCATAACAGTGGTAAAGATTTTATATTCGTTAACTTTTTAACACTTAGATATAAACCAGCATCATCCCCACTTTATAAGTCAGCAGAGTGAGGCCCCAAAAGGTAAAATAACTGCCCAAGGGACCAACTAGGAAGTGGGTCAGAACCAGGTCTGCCTGAGACCTGTGCTCTTAGCCACCATGCTTGGCTGTCTTCGGTGCAAGGTGCATAGACTCAGGCCTACGATGTCTCTTCCACTCCCTTCTTGGTCCTCTCCGGGCCTCTGTCCACCTTATGGCTAAAGGGATCTGGGGAAATGCTGGCCAAGGAATGAAGGCTCCAGAGCAGCCAGGGCTCAGGTTATCTCCATGCCCATGCATGGGCAAGGCAGGCACTCCTGGATGCCTGGTCCTGCAGCCCTCAGTGGTTAGGGTCTCAAAAGGGCAGTCAGGTGTAGAGCAGACAGGCCCTGGAGTCAACTGGCTGGGCTCAGATCTCAGCTATCACCTTAAGCAAGCAAGCTTAACCTCCCTTTTGCAATCACATTCCTCATTTATGAAAGAAGGAAAATAATTCACCTTCCTTCATAATACTGTTGTGAAGTAAATGAGATAGTCAATCTAAAGGACAAGGTAGGCAGGCATAGTAAGTGCACAAGAAATGCTAGCTCGATGTTGAATCCTCATTACTCTACCAAAGAATGAACATGGAAATAAAATATAGATGCAAGAAACAAAAGGACCACTGTTTCTCTGTGCCTCTATACATTTGCAACCTTCCATTGTTATATTTACAACCTTCGGTGGGCTTCAAGGGCATAAAACAGCTCGCCTTGACGCTCTACTCCCCAGCTCCTCCTGGTTCCATCAGAGACCCACATCTTCCTGACCTGGTTTCAAATCAGCAGCTCTCCTGTTTCCATGGAGTCAAATAACTGTTGGCAACCATTCTACATTAACAGTCCTGGATTGATAGGATTTGGTTGCCTTTGAACCTTCCTGAAGAATAATTTAATAATTGCTTGACCTTTTTGGGTTTCAACTCCATAGAAACTGCCTTTCCCTTGCCCCACATTCATTTCTTCCCATGGTCAGTTCTTAACTGACAATGAATGCACTGGTGCTCTTAGCATCCCCAGATGTATTTCAAGATAGCGGGGGCAATCCAGAGCAGGGCAGGAGCTCCAGGCTCCAGGTAGACCCGCTGAGGAACACAAAGTGTTGATGTCGGAGTAAATTCCACCTTTGGTCACAGACTCCAATTCTCTCTCTTGTCATTCCCTCCCTGGTTCCCAGTCCTTCCTCCACCTCAAGAGGAAGTCCAGAGCAATTCCAGCAGTAGTAGATGGTGGGTGGTATGGGAGCAAGAAGGCTGGGGAAAGACAGTGAAGAGGAAGAGTCAGAAGCCAGGACTACCACATAGACAATCGTCTGTGCTTGCATTTTGATTTCTTCTGAAGCATCTCTACTTCTGACCTTTGGGATATTGCAGGCTTACAAGGTGATAAAAATGGAAACACAAGACCCCGGCAGCCTGGAGCAAAAGATGCCCATGGTGAGTTGCAAGGCCTTCTCCAGGGCCGTTCTGTGAGGTGGTGAATTGGTTTAGCCTCGTGGGCCAATCTGTTTGAGAGTCTGGGGTTACCTCTGCACTCAAGGTGGAGATGAGTATCATGATTGATTAGCAATGTCTGCCATGGACACAGGCAGGGTAATGAGAAGCTCACACACCATATGACCCAAAGCTAAAGCATAAACCCCAATAACAAGGCAGTCCATTACAGAAAACATATTAAAAACAGAATTCAGAACTGTGTTAACTTTAAATGGAATGCCAAGCATCTGTAAGGTAGGAGGCATGTGAATACACAGAATGGGACAGAGGGTAAAACTCTGAATGGGGTGATAGATGGCCTGGCTTTGAATCCTATTTTTGTTCCTCACTCACCTTCCTCGGGCCTCAGTTTTCCTCTCAGTAGACCAGGTGGCATCTAAGGTTTGGTAGAGTTTGGCACTTCTTCTCATTGTTTTGCTTTAAAATTAGAATAATTCAGTTAATGCCACTGGTATTTTAAATGTAATTATGCAAGATCATATTTAGATCTTATGTAATCTCTTCAGAAGGTAAATTTAATGAGGCATAAATCATTGTGGGTATTTTTAATGTTCAGATATTGTAAAATGGAACCAAGAAAGGGTAAAATTAGTAATAGGGTTTTCAGTCCCATTTTAGAAATGTCATCCTTGTTCTCAGTGGGGGCGGGGGAGACCTCATTTGCAGAGTTGTACTGAGCGGAAATTTGTTAAATGTAAGTCCACTTCATATCCACTTAGGTCAGCCTGCTAGCCCTTGTCAGAGTATGGCAGGATCCAGATTCCGTGGAGGGAGAAGGCACTGAGAGCCTGCTGCGGGTCCCCACCGCCTCCCTAGGGGCTGGCTGGACAAGGGCTGTGCTCACACCACACAGGATAGGGACTGACAGTCATCTAAGTAATGAGAGACGAGAGATCCCAGCTCCAACAACAGAGGAGTGAGCCACAATTGTGCTAGGCTTCCAGGGAGCCCCAGGGTAAGACTATACAGGAGAGAAGGTTTTGAGGAGGGTCCAGGAAATGTCTTGGTCCCTTGTAGAAGGAGCAGAAAATGCTAGGTTAGTGAGTGACAATCACAGCCTCAAGGTCGGGTTTACGTAGCTTGCCCGCCCTCGGCATACTCTGCCCCCTCTTGGGAGAGGAGCAGCCCTCAGATCCTGGATGTGTCCAAGCACGTGACATGGTGAGGACCCAGTCAATGGCTTGGGGTCAGAGAGACCAAACCCTTCTTCTTGTCAGCAAGAAGCAAGAACGCAGTGCAGAGTGACCTTGGGGAATGTGCCAGATCCAGTCGGGTTGAGAAGAAAGAAGGCCCGGTTCCTAATAGGAAGGGACCCTGCAGCAGTGGGGAAATGTGGACGGACCCACATGGGCTGCTCGGACAGCTGACCGAGGTTGGGAGCCTCTGTGGCCGGAAATTGGCCAGCTCCCTAACCAGCTGCCACTGCCTCTCAGCCAGAACTGGCCAGGGAGGGTCGTGCAGGAGCTCCTCCCCTCTCTCTCACCCCAGGTCTTGGGCCTGCAGCACCAAGGTGAAGGATATGCAGGCAGATGCAGCTGCAGCCCCCACAGTGGGCACAGAGGCTTTATACCTCTCTTCTTGTGCTTGCCCACAGAGGACCCCCACATTGCACCTTCCCAGGGAGCAGAGTAGTACTGACTTTACAACACGATCCGCTGTCTCCTTCACTCTCCCAGGTGCCCCATAGATGTGCGCCTGAGTCCAGCAGCCCCCAGGGAGGTGGAGGTCGTGAAGGTCAGGCCCCCACGAGAACCTAGGCTTCATGCAGCCCCCATCAGGCGTTTTCCCATGTTGCTCTGCAGTTTCCAGGCTGACTGCCGTGCGCTGGTGCCCCACCAGCACCCCTCTCAGGGGAGTTGGGTTATCAGCGAGCTCAGGGATCAGCATCCCTTTGGCCCCACCCTCGTTGCCCACTTCCTGGCCTCCCTTTCAGTTTGCCTGATTTGGTCGGCCTTGAATAAGGGAACCTTGAATAAGAGGGACGCTGCCAGACGAGATCAGGTGAGTTCAGGGTAGCCATCAAAAGGAATGAGATCTTGCCATTTGCAACGACGTGGATGGAACTGGAGGGTATCATGCTGAGCGAAGTAAGTCAATCAGAGAAAGACATGTATCATATGACCTCAATGATGTGAGGAATTCTTTAATCTCAGGAAACAAACTGAGGGTTGCTGGAGTGGTGGGGGTGGGAGGGATGGGGTGGCTGGGTGATAGACATTGGGGAGGGTATGTGCTATGGTGAGCGCTGTGAATTGTGCAAGACTGTTGAATCACAGATCTGTACCTCTGAAACAAGTAATACATTATATGTTAAA